>NC_079550.1:19532681-19901848 GCF_015846415.1 Triplophysa dalaica | reverse complement strand
CGGGCCTGTGAAAGCTACGGGCAGACGCTGATCGGTTGCTCTCGCTGCGAGGGGCTCGGATCACCCGGGGCCTACGGCTGGGCAGAACGGCAAACAAGCTGGTAGATTTATGAGACGTGTGTACGTACTGATAGATGAGGTAAAAATGCAAGCTTCAGGGCAGCGGCGCAGCAAAACACAGAAGCGTGACGACAACAGAAACAAGCATTTCTATATCAAGGCGTTTTTGGAGCGAAAGCACAGGTGTGCTGAAGCTTAATGGACGCCGGGTCCTGTTTTTGCAACAGAATAGAGAACAAAGTGTAACTTTATGAAAAAGTAGAAATATGGGTAGTGTTAAACAAAAAGGATAGTTCACCCTAAACAAGTTATCATTTATCAACCTTGGTGTCATCCAAAAACTCTATATTACTTTTTCTTCTGTGTAACACAAAACATATTTCAGAAACATTTGCAGTGTTTCCATACAATGGGAGTCAATGGGGGACAGTGTTGTTTGGTTACCAAAAGTTCTTCTAAATATCTTCTTTTATGTTCTGCTGATGAAAGAATTTCATACAAGTTTGGAAAGACATGCGGTTGACTATATGGTGTTATTTATGGGTGAACTATCCCTTTAAAACCCAATGGGAATTTAAGCTACAGTTAGTTGTCTTATAAATGTATGCATTTAAGGTGTAGTGTAAGTATCTATACTTACTTTCTAGTTTTTGTAGCTCTGCTAGTACAGCTTGGCACTCACATCAAGGTCACAGTTATCTCGCAACAGACAATATGACACAATACCAGCTTCTGCCAAATGTAAAATGTTTTTATCACACAATGAGACTTAACCTTCTGAGGGTTTGCTTTTCACCAAACTTGGACAAGATAAAACAAAGTTCAATCTAAATGTTCTTGCTTCAATAAAAGGCAAACGTCAGAGGACCTTATCATCAATGTACAGAGACCTTGTAACAGACAGAATAAAAAAACTCTTTTAAATTACATTTCTGCAAATTTACGCCTTTATCCAAAGCAACTTTCATTGTATTCAAGCTGTATGTTTTTTGAGTATGTGTGTAACCAGGGATTCAAACCCCTGACCTTTGCACTGTTAAAGCACTGCACTACCAAACTACGCAGGGATGCTAAGTTTTATGTTAAAATTAAAAATAAATTAATTATGTAGAGACTGAAAACTTGACAGAGACACAAAAAAAAACAATTTTACAACGTATCCTGTACAGTTTAAACAGTCTGTAATTATAGCATCTGTATTATTAGTTCTGTTATAGTTTTACTAATATTTTAAATTAATTAAACATCATTAAAAACACAATGTTTCATTATGTAAGATACATAAAATATACACTGGAAAAAAACATGAAAAAACAAAATGATTGGACATAAGGATATATATTTAATAGTTTTCCCCCCTTTTCTTGTAAAAATAAACTGTAAAAAAAGAAAAAGCTGCAGCTGGGATGCCAGAAATAAACATTAAAATAACATGTTTTCCTTGTGAAATTACATCCCCCTGTTTTTCTTGTAAACATTTGCGGTCTTTTTGTTTCATTTTGCGTTTTTTGACCTGTAAAAAAAAGTAAAACAGAAAATGCTGTGAGATTACTTTCTTTACAGTGTAGTTAAATCAAATCGAATCAAATTACTTTATTTTCACGTCACTAACTGCACGTGTGCCGTGGAGAGTAAAAAGCTTGGGAGCGTGCACCAGACAGTACAGAATACAATTTACACATTTAACAAATAACATTATACACATTGAGACATTAAATAACATCATATTTTCATATACAGTATATACACTAAAATAATTTAATAACAATAATAAAAAAAAAATACAAAACATAGAACATAATACACATACAGTAATACACAATGCACAGAGTGGTTGTAGATGTAATGGTTGGTAAATGGTGTTGTCAGAGTATTATTGTGTTAAAGTTAAAGTACATGCTGAATGGTAGAGACAGAGAGGTGTGCTGTGTAAGTATCAGTTCTGAGTGTTCAGCAGCATGATGGTCTGAGGGAAAAACCTGTCACTCAGTCGGCTTGTGCGTATTCGGATACTGCGTCACCGTCTGCTGAGGGCAGCAGAGAGAACAGTCCATGGCTTGGGTGGCTGCAGTCCCTGATGATTTTATATTATCTATAATTTATTGCATTTTGGTCAATAGATCCTCCAAAACAATGAACGATTGTCCTTTACATTTTTCCAATCATTTCTAGGTCAATGTTTGATTTGATTTCAATAAACAGAAAAATATTCAAAGTTCCAATTTTAGTAAACTAACTCTACAAAATATAAAGACAGCTGAAATGTGATAAATACCAGGCTCATTTTCTTGTGCAACCACATGCAGGAGTTTGTTAGTGAGGCATCCCAGCATCCAAGGTCCAGTGGTTTTGGTAAAGTGCTGGGCTGAAGGCAGACACGAGAGGGTGGGGTATTGACAAGCCGAGCAGCAGGCAGACAGACATGATGTACAGCCCGGCATAATCAGTTCCCAGGCTCATTAATCTACAGCTACTGCTATTCTTGATGAGAGAGTGATGCATGGGGAAAACAGCTCGCTCCAATGTCACCCTGAACCGCTCGGAGCTCCCCGAGTGAAGCGTCTGGGTGTTTGACACATTATAATAAGTGCATCAGAACCAGAGAATCGAGGAATCGCTTTTGAGAACAAAAAGTGTACATTTCATTTAAACCAACTGTTGGGTCCATATTTATACTCAACACTTTGAAGTGTAGTGGAGCTCTTGGAAACAAAAGTGCATCAGTAAATTATTTTATGATACATCACAGTCTAAAACACAAAATCGGTCCGTTACAGCTTTCATACGTCTCGCTCGCTGACCTGACAAAAAAGCCCATTTATGATCATGAATCATAGTGAAAGGTCAGGTTTTCACGATAATAACATCTACATCGCCTCTAATCTGGAGGAAGAGAGCCATTAGCCTCTAGGGTGCTCCAGGAGCTTGAATCGGGGGCGGGGGGCGTCCCAGAGGAGATCAAGAATCTCGAGGGAAGGACAGGACAACATTCGGAGGCACACTCCATCCGGCCAAAGGTCACGCGGGAGCTTTTTTGGTGTAATTGTAACATCTCCCGGAGGACGGGCGACATGAACGACGGCCTGCTCCATCATACTTCTGCGTGTTTATTTTCAGCGACGGACGTGAGTTTCAATCAGAGCTCCCCCATTAGGTTTAACCAGCACGTTTTGGGTCAAGAGGGAAGCCACTTTTTCACCGGGAGTAGGATTCCATTTGGAACTCACTCCATTTCGGTCTCGGGGAAGCGATTGCATCTTCAACGAATGAGCCGTCAAATTACAAGAAAGTGAGAAAATTGCATGGCCACAGGGGTTCGGATCTTGGAGAGCGCAATTACAAAAATAATACGGGGCTTCAATGCAATATGGAATGGTGTCTGTCGAAGTGAAAGGTGCACATTAACTAGCAGCCACCTTGTTTTTCCAAGGTCATCAGAAAGAAGTATTATTGCCAACAGCTTCCGGATATTCTCTTTAAGCGAGCATACACTGCATTCATTTATATGGAAATGGAGATCATCAGCGTTTCTATTAAAGACGAACCATAAGAGTCGGCCGTGAGAGACGAGGCAAGGAGTCAATGGGCCTTGCAGCGTGATGCAGAGGTCCGCCGCCAAAAGCGACCGTGTGTGTTTGCAAGCACCCGTAACGTTTCATGAGCCGACCGAGTGACAAACGTGATATGAGAACGATATTTTCTGTCAGTGCTGTGCACATCAAGGACAACAAGGTCGTCGAAACGAGGGTGGACATCCTCAACGAGCGGTCCGAACGGCAGCTCGTAAAAGCGGCCATAAAGCCATCTGCGGTCGGGCTGGGTTATGATTCTCGCTGCGTTGCTGCCTTATGAAGTCTAGAAGACAGACAAGATCAGTTATACTTTGGTCCATATGTCACGGGGAATGTTAGCTTGAACACAGGCAATTTCAGGAGCTAAAATCAGAGGCGAACTTTGGAGTGAGATGAGACCATTTCATATTAAGCTTCAGCTTTTCTGAATTTAATATTTAGGTAAAGTGATCATTTTTGTTTCATTCTGTAAACTACAAACAATATTTATCCAAAATGTGGAAAGACCCGAAAGTGAAAACTGGAGGAAAAGGTCAAATTAACAACAAAAAAATAATATATTCGCTATTAAGCAATGCAACAGTATTTGGACATGCTTTTGAGAAAAGTTCAAAAATTGTTTTGTCAGTGATAACCTGGATTTGTATCGCAGTTTTCATGTGTCTTGTCATGCTGTGTGTTGAAATTCAACAGAAACTTGACTGGCATGGCTACAATAAATCTGGTAATAATAAACAGAATAAAATAAAATTTGGAGTGGTCTCTTAATTGTATCCGCAGCTGTAACACTATGAGGTATAGAAGAACAGTAGCAGTATAAATATATACACATTTATATGTAAATCCACTATTTATCCCACTATTTATGCTTTGGTTTTAACCCATGGACAAGAAAAGCATTGCTTCTTTGTTTTACTGTTGAAAACAGGACAACAGTACCACCTAGTGTTAAAGAGGAGTCACACACTTCAGGTTATTGTGTGTTGTTGCCTATTTAATAACTGAAAAGTATAGTTTTAATAATAATTATTATTATTTTAATACTGAAAAAAGAGAGAAATTAAATGTTAAGATGCCCACCCTCAACCTTTGTATACAAGTTAGTTTATAGCTTCTTATGCAACACCAGTCAAAGCTAATGAGAAAGATGTTAAAGCCATTAGAGTTCTCTTTCCCAAAATATTTAGATAAGTCATGGCCCCTGTTAACTTTCCATAGGGGGATGGTCAAGTAAATGGGGACCATATTCGGGTAAACTATTCCTTTCATATGCCGCAAATACGAGTTTTTCTGTGTCTTTGGTGTGTGATAAGTTGCCCATGCATGCATTAGACACCTAAAATTGCAAAAATTACGGAAAGTTTCGGAACAAAAGATGCATTCTAAAAAGTGAAGGCTACCCGTGCCTGAAACGTCTCGTGTAACAACACCCCCACAAATCTACGTCAGTTCGTGGTACGAACCAAGAGACCGCCCAAATGTATACAAATAAGGTGGGCGTATCTGTCAGTACAATTGCTTTTGAACCTGATGTTCCAAATATGGTAAGAGTCTTTACATTTCCGTCACACTCTTGCAGTATTCGACCAATCACCACGCGCTGGTTAACTGGCCAATCATAGCACTCTTCGCTTTTCAGAGACTTTATGTGGGAAATACAGCGTTTTTAAACCTTTACTCGTGTACACACATTGCGTTACATCTGAAACAACCGATAATATTCGTTTTATCCGTGTCATATGACTCCTTTAAGGTCCTAGTGGAGATCCAGATTGACTCATTGGATTCATTAATTTTCCTTCAGATAGTTATTTTGAGTAATGACGGAACTGCACTCATACAATAAGAGCTGGCATTAAACACATTTTAAAAGCTATGTAGGCTACAGAACAGCCCGTGTTATGGTTTAATGTGTGGGCAGCGTTACACCGACAGTATTCACACACAGATGGTCATCTCAAGATCTGCTCACCCTTGAATTTCATCGGTTAAAAACTAAGATGAAGAATTGATTGACATAGCTTTGGCATAAAAGGTCATTTCATTTCAGATTTCTGTGAATCATGAATTGCCACTAGAGGGCATCAGTTGCTTAAACTCGACACTCTCTTCCGGTCCTTAAAGTGAGCTTCATGAGCATTACATCCCTGAATATAACTATGTATATACTAAAACACATATACATGCATTAGCAAGGGAACTCACACTGCAAAATATACGTATTTGGTTTATTGAAGTTGCTTCAAATGAAAACTTGTCTTCTAAATGTACATAAATGTACATGCACAGCCGCCTTTAAAACTGGCTGCATTAATATAAGCACAGACTATATGAAGCATAATACAAAAAAGTATTGCTTATAAAAAGAATATGTTTTTTTTAGTTCCCAGTCCAAATAGTATGGGTTTGACACCCTGTGACCACACATCTTAATAAAAAGTGTATTATTTTGTATAAACAGATCATGCTTTAAATGAATTTGCTACACAGGTGTAAATGTACAGTATAAAGTACAAATATTATCCAATGTAAACGCTGAATGACACTCCAATGCCAACGGTTCTATTCTTCATCATTGTGTCTTCCAGCGGCCGTGTCCTGACACCTGCCCACTGAGTGTATGAGAAACACAGCAGCTAATCGAATCAATCTACACGGCAGTCCGTACTCTCTCACGCGGCCTAAAAACACAGCCTGCCCTTTGCCAAGATGTACTTGTTCTCTTGGTCCCTCCATCCATTTATTCGCAGTGATTATCTGAACACAAACACCATTAGTGTTGCAGCTGACCGCAGCGGAGACTCAAGACGTGACACATTCAATTAAACCGTGCTTATATTGATACAAGAATTTTAATTTCACACAACCTCGAATCTAGTGCTGTACACACTACCTTATATAAACCAAGCATATAATGGTGGGTTACAGCATGTGGGCCTGATCTCTATTCAACGGCTCATGTTCCAGCTACAGATGGCCAGTTATCATCTGAAAATCTCCTAGAGCTTCTCATGCCTTCAGTTAATATGACTCACGGCTCACTGAGCATGAAAGAGATGTGAGGAGAGACAACAACAAACAGGCATTTATGATGATAAACAAACATCCCTATTGCTCCTGTCCATCTATTGTGAGCAAAAGAGTTTTAAGTTGAGATGTACGGGCATTCAAAGCCATCAGTAAAACAGATTCATGGAAGCACGTCTGGCATTAATATCTCAAAAGCAGTACACTTTACAAATTGAGCAGTACGACAAACGTGCGTGGGGAGTTTTTCTGCTCCGGGTTTGTTTTGAATTGGTATTGCACAGCAGTTCCTCGCTATGAAATCCATCAGCCCTCCATTTGTCTCCGATTGATGGCACAGGTCGCGTCTAATGGCCGACCGTGAACCATTTTGGTGATGAATCCTCGAAATAATCTGGAGATGAGTAAAAGTCTTTATTGTGCTTTTGCTTTGTGGCAGAAAGGCATTTTTGACACATATCTTGAGCCAGGAATCAACAATATGCTGTGTGGCAGAAAAAATAATACTGTAGAAACGACTCCAATTACTTTCCTAAAGCAGGACTTTTAATGGTTTGTTCCTTTTTATTTTGAAGTGCACTTCAGGGAGAGTATATGAATGTAAAGCGTTTCACATAGCAAGTAAGTGGAGTATATTACGGCAAAGAACCCTCATAAGATAGTATTCACACTAACAAAATTATTCAATTTAGAAATTGATCTGTCACTTGGTAGAAACAAGGCACTTCAAGGAGAAATGTGACATTCTCAAGTTCAAAAAATTAACTGAACAATGAAGAACCAGACTATATTAAATATAGGTTCGGTTTGCATAAAAGTGGCAACCTAACTTAATGTCAACCTGGGTCTTTATATCTAACCAGCTGAAAACCACTATTTAAAAAATTATAATCTTTATTTTGTGCTGTGCACTTTCAATAAATCGCTTCTGTCCTTCTGAAACCTCATATCTCCATATTGTGATTTTTATTTTTTGCCATATTATTAGTCACACATTATGTTTGTCGCTTGGTTTTGTAAATATCTAGCCAATAAAAAGTATTAAAAAGTGCTTGTAACTTTGACAACACAGTATTTTATCATTTATAAAAGTACACTGTTTTTCTATTTCCTGAAAAACAGTGAACTTACAAGTATGTGGAAGGACAGCGACTTTGATGTGCATTGGGATTACACATCCTCACGTACGTGTACCATGACCTAAATTAATAATTACTTATTTTAAATTGAATTTAATATTTTAATATTTTATATGATGTTCAATTGTGCTTTTGTGTATTCTGTCAGTCAAACGTGGGTTACAAGTGGTTGGATTGCCAAGACTATTGAAGTTCTTCCTTCAATAAATTTAAACAAGACGGACGTAGAACACAGCTTCTAGACATGATGCACTTGCATGACTAACAAACGACAGTGTTTGGGGAAGGAGAGTAAAAATTTTCGTGGCAGTCCCAGCAAAACGTTGGCTGGGATCATTTCTACCGCGGTTAGGGACTCGGACTAGATCACATCTCGTATGTGTGATTCATAGTCGATTCCCTTTTTTACAAGCCAATAACTCATTCACTTTCAGACTTAAAACTTGGCAGACTGCTTACTTTCAAACACGGCAACATAACAGACTGCATGAAATGTAATTTCATGATCTAATGCTACTTACTCTTTAATATAATGTGGACTTTAGAATTATGAGACATCTCTTATGTCTAGAACTTTGATTTCATTGAATTGGAATTCATCTACTTCACCAACTCACTCCTTGCGTATTAGATATTTTTACATTCAATCATATTTTTTGATATTTTTCACATACAGTACATCAATCTAGAAAAAAATGCAGAGACAGCTTTGAGTGGCTTGTCTTAGAGCTAAAGGTTATCGTGTGAGGCACGCATCAGCCGACAGCTCACCTTGACGGGCAGTTGTATCACAGACGTGAGGGTCTGAGGTGAACCACAGGAGCTGATCAACAGATGGACCTGTGTCATATACACACAGGTGCCATCACCTCTACTGCTCCTCTGCATACGGCCAGAACTCATAACACTGAAGACATTTAAAGCACAGCCCAAACTGAGGCTTAAAACAGTGTTTCACAGTTATGTTGATATTCAGTCATATTAAACCTTATAAATGGTAAAAAACAGACTGACCAGATAGCTTTCTCTGCGATTTATGAGACACCCGAGCATGTTTGTCTTGTACTAGTTTTAATAGTTTTGGGGGCAACTATAACTTTCTAAAAACGAATGCATTTTTTAATGGAACCCAGATTGGACATTTAAGGGAACAGTTATACAAAAAATAGCATTGATAGTTCACCCAAAAAAAAAAATTATACACCCCAATGTCAAGAAGATATTAAGAAAAATGTCTCAGTGGTTTGTGTCCATACGGTGGAATTCAATAGGAGTTTGGTTACCAACATTCTTCAAAGGGAGCATGCAATGGTGTTTTTAATGCATTCTGAGTTATTTACAATGTTAAACGTGGCGTCTTCTCATACTTGACATGGTCATCTTGTCAAAAAACGAGTTGGACGTATATCGAAGTATTTCTGTGCTTAAAACAGTCCCCCACCATTCGTATAGGTTTCGGAAAGAATATTCGAACATAAAAATCTGTTTCGTAACAACTTTTCTTAGTCCATAATTGGGTATTTCTCGCGGAAAAGCAAGCAAGGCAAGAGAAATAGCCTGCTCACACATCAACCGACGAGCGAGACCCGCTAACCTTTAAGATTGGCTGCGCTGCGTCAAGATTGGCTGCACAGTGGTCCTGCAGCTGCAGCTTGTTACTCTTGCGATAGTGGGAGAAGTTGAGGTGTGTTTGTTTGTTCACGACATTTCAGTGATGGATGTTGTATAAATGGTGGATATAACACTGGATTTGGAGATAGTTAGAAACTGATAGATGGAGCGGTCCCAGCTCTAAAAGATGGCGGACATGAACTGCACTAGGTAAGTGAAACTGAGTCATATGTCTGTGTTTTGCTGGCAATTGGTGCGCACATGCTTTAGTTCAGTCCCTAATCCCCCCCGCATGCGTCATATGTTTTCGGAAATAATCGTACAGCTGTATTTGTCTTTTATAAATGTGTTTAAGCTAAAGACTCCACAGATATTTGAAGGGTGCGATACTATGCTGTAAGGACTCAAGATTATTGCTACTTAAAAATATCTTCTTCTGTGTTCTGCAAAAGAAAGAAGTCACACAGGTTTCAAATGAGATGAAAGTGAGAAAATGGTCACCAAATTTGACCGTTGAGGGACTGATGCAATCTTAAAGTTTTGTTATGTATATTTGAATTGAAATGTCCACAGTTCAAGTTTTACATGAACAAAAAACAACTGTTTTTGCAATACATTTCCCCAAAAGTCCCTTAGTCCTTTGGCAAGGTACATCTAGTCTGTAGGTAGCTGTGGGTAGATATCGCATTATTTATCTCTAACACAGTTGGCGGACAGCGGTGCCCTGATTCTGCTGGAGACCCTTCTCTCTGGACCACTAGCTCATCCAGGCAGTAAAAAAAGGCAGACAGGGATACAGATGGTCTTGTATATACACACAAACAACAACTGGCTTATCACGGCACTATAAATGCCAGGAGCAGCTGGCTAAAGTACTTGAGAACAGGGTAGCAATGAATACTGAGAGATAGAGAAAGAGTGAAATCGTGTGGCGTTTATGTGTGCTGGTCGTCGGCATACACGGGTGTTTGTGGAATGTCTGTACTTGTGCACGCGTGTGTCTCACACAGGGTCTGTGGGGAGAGGATGCATCTGGCTTGAAAGCTGTTTGTGGTGTTGCAGTCTACTGATAAATCACACTTTCTGCAGCATCACAAATTACCAACAAACCAGGTACTATCAAGATGTGTAAAATAATCAATGATGCTGTTTAAACAACACAGATACATCTACTCAAAGGTGTGTGACTTGACTTAGACGTATTTAACATACATTTGTCAATTAGGAAGCCAACACTTAGGTAAACAAATCAATTGTTATAAAATCTGAGTAAAACATTGACGCTTGCCAAGTTAACTTCTGGTTTGTGTTTATTGTTTGGTCTGACTAGTGGCTTATAATATAACTACATTTAATATAAATAAATATTTTATTGTATAATAAATGTAATGAATAAATAATTTGTTGCATTTGATGGTATATTAATTGTATTAAATAAAAAATTTGTTGAGTGGGTTGTGTAACTTTGTCGCAATTAAGTAGCGGTTCTTCTACTAGGAACCCAAAAAATAAAGGCTAAAGACATACTTTTAATTTGCTAGCTAATGCAATTTACTTGTTATTTCTTTTGATTATCAACAGCGACCTGTTAAAAGACTCCAAAATCCAGAAAAATCCAGAGCAATAAACTACAAATAATTTAAAAATCTCAGGAAAACATCTTAGTATGATGTTTGTTCACACTGTTCCCGAAGTACTTCCTGTTTTAGTTTTTAACACTTCAACCAAGTGAGCATTTATTACTGAATCCAAATGTTAAACGAATATACTTAAGATTTAATTTAGTACGTAGTATGTAAGATTAAAAAAATATTTAAATGAACCTGGAAGTGCTTAGACCAGTAAAGTGGTCTGTTGTTGAGTTTTGGTTGGACAAGCACATTTTATATTTTGGTTTCACAGTTATTATTACGATTTAAAACACACTGATTTAAGTTGGCAGTCAATAGTGACTCTTATAAAGAGGATTACAAGTTTGGCTCATGATTAGCTATGAGGATTAGCATGAGTTTTAAATGCCTCGGTCCAATTTAAACATCAAAGACAGCTTGATCGGTGGGGAAAACTGCTAAATTATCATGTTTGCTTAATGCTTTAGAAATAAATTAATACTTGTGCTCCTGTGTGCAGACACAGAAACACACATATTGCATTCACTTTAATTTTGCAAGTATTTGTCTTTATTTTAATTGTATTATGCTGAAAAAATATGCAACAGAGTACAGCAGAGATGACGTATTTTTGTATGCGAAACCCAGTCGGGAATTAGCATTTTTGCACGCTTGGTCCGGAACATAAATATTATCAGATTTAAAACACAACCGTTTTTTAAACGTGCATTTTTTTGTTGTGTCTTGAAGACGGCAGTTGCTAACAAGTTAATGAAAGCCACTTCATCCTTTGGCGGGGATAATAAAGGCCGTAACGCATAGAAATCTCCTAAACAATGCAACCTGAGCACAAATCTAAAAATATAGATTTGTATTCATTCACAGAGTAATAACGTAGCAGGGAATACTTTTTAATAAAGTTTGAAAAAGTTGTCGGAGGCTTGGTGGTAGTGAGGTTGACATAGAGCGACCGTCTGCTTGTGTTAGCTTTTGACTTCTGGCGATTGTGTACAGGCCTAAAAAATAGCAAATATTGTGTTTGATTTTAAAGATAATCTTGATAGACAGAACATGCTAACATCATGTTTCCTTTGTTGGAGCCTATTTTTGATATCTTCCAAAAGTCTATGATGTATAGAAGTGTAATGTAAAGAACTTTCCTCAAGGGAACCAGTGCGACGCAAAATTCCGGGTTGGCCTAAAAATGACGTAATCTCTGCATCAGTCTCTGTGTAGAGCAGACTCGGGGTGATGGGCCAGCCCTACTGGAAATCCATATACACTTCAAACTATGCAAAGCCTACAAAATTAATAATAACAATGAATAACAGAAATTGTGCGCTATTATACATTTTCACACAAGTAATTCTAAAATGTGCCTTCGCAAAAAAACTGACATTGAAATACATGGTTTGTTAACAAATAAACCGTACATGTGTCCACAATCTCTCCTATGCTATTTTATATTAATATAAATATATATATATATATATATATATATATATAATATCAATTAATATATTATTAACTATAGGGCTGCATAGCGATTCATCGCAACAAATCGTTTGCAGAATAAACGTTTTCGTTTTCGTTTACATTATATATGTTTATGTACTGTGTATAATAATTATATATATATTTTGTTTACATTATATATGTTTGTGTACTGTGTATAATAATTATTTATATATATATATATATATATATTTGCACACACATGCACGTATAATTTGAACGAGAAAATACATATTAAATATTAATATTTATAAATAATATAAATCATCTATAAATCTAAAATGTATAAAAACATCTAAATATTTTTTTTATATATACATGCATGTGTGTGTTTTTATATATACATAATTATTTTACAGTACACAGTACACCGACATATATTATGTAAACAAAAACGTTTATTCTGCAAGTCGCGATTAATCGTTATGCAGCTCTGTTATTAACTGTTTTTTTTTTCTAAATGTTTGCCGTCACATCACATGACACATGATAGCCTGTGGTTTATTTGTCAAATCCATGCAAAAAAATATACAAAAACTGTTTCTACACAGAATGGCTCAACTTTCTCTACTTCCACACGACAAAATCCCCAGGATGTTCCACACAATGATGGAAAGCATTTCCACCAGCACGAGCTCAGACGTGAGAGGCTTTCCATTCCCTCCTTCAGCTAAGAGCATCAACCTGACACAGAGCCACGGCGGAGCCAGAATGGCCAGGTAACGAAGATAGATTTCCTGTAATGCAGTTAGTCTGCGGTTACAGCGGATGAATGAATGCAGTCATGGCTGCACAAACGCAAGGCACAACACACCTACCCAGCCATTCCTAAACATATGGAGCTGAAACAAACTGACTTGACATTATTAAATGTTATAAACAACAGGGGACACATGGTTTTGGGGAATATAATAAGACGGTCATTTGATTTGTGTTTCACAAAAGCCACACAAATGTGGGAAAAATGATAGTGGTTAGAATGAAACTGCTGGATCATTGGTTACCAGGAGCAGGATTGAAAATCCCGGTCATAAAGGACGTTAGGGGATTCTGTCCGCACACAGCGAGACTCAAAGTTCCCAGTTGTCCCCCATACAACGACCTTGTCCAGTTACATTTAAGTTCTTTGTGAAGAACAAGCTTCAGTGGTGCTAAAGCAGAGCTCAGAGGTTGTAGGTTTGTCTCTTATATCCCTGAACTGTTATTGAAAGCTATTCATCTTTGCTTGTTTTGCAAAGAAAGGTATGAAAGTGAATAGTTCGCCCAAAAAATAAAGCATAATTTTCATGTGGTTCAAAACCTATGTGTTTTCAGTGGAACACAAAAGAAGATATTTTGAGAAATGTCCCAGGGGTTTTGTGTTAATGGGGTTACCAACATAGAAGAAAGAAAGGCAAACCGGTTTGGAATGACACGAGGGTGAATATATGAGTCGAATTAATTTCTGGTTGAATTTATGGTCTAGTGAGGCTTTCTCAAACCGTGAGGCTGAAAATCTCAATTTACTGTCATAACACAAGAAAAACTTTAGAGAAAAAATCATTACGCACCAGACAGGTTTTATTCCTACGACTCGCACCAAAAAATAAAGCATCAACCACGCATGGTAGGCTTCCGGAGCAACCTGAAGTCAGCTTTGTCAAATAATTCACTCCAGTTAAGCTTCACCACATCCCAAAGGTTTGTTCTTCTGCGTTACATTGGACTCGTTCGTCTCTATCGCCCGTTGCATATTTTACTTTGGCATATGCCACAGTTGAGTTCCATTAATCAACCCGTATGAGGTCTGAATGTTAAAGCCTCACGCCGTCCAACTCTTTGCCCGACTATAGAAAAAAACAAGCCGGTATTAACCTTGTAGACGGCAGCGGTTTGCGCGTCAGCGAAGCTTGGCAATGAAGCGAAAAGGATAACTTCTCAAATTATTTTTTCAGCCCGGGCTGCATGAGTGTATGAGTTTGTGTGTGTGAGCTCCCAGCTTCACTATAAATAAGCCGGACGGCTGGAGAGGTGGTAGTCTGCTGAGGCTCTGACAGCAGAGGGCAACGTGGCCTTGTCTCCCTGGGAGACGCCAATTACAACTGGACCCGAATCCAAAGTGTGCAACCGCACGGCAGCTACTTGTGAGAATGAGAAATGAGTTTGGTGTGAAGCACAATCTGTGCGGTAAAACGCTAAAAATGGTCATTTGAAGAGTTTTCTTTCAAGAAGCACTTTGAATATGGCAGATGTACAGTCAAACAGAGTTAAATCTATCATTTGGGTAAACAGTATTGTTGCTGATTATTTGATCAAACAGACGTTTAAGATAAGCGAAGACATGCTGTTTTGATGAGCTGAGGCTATTTCGTCAAACTGAAATAATAAATTCTTCTTCATATTATTCTTTTCAAGCATCTTATTAACCTTTTGAAACAAACCATTCCCGAACACAAGATTTAAAGGTGTAGTTCACCCAAAAATGAAAATTCTGTCATCATTTATTTAGACTCAAATGATGCAAACCAACTTGAGTCCTTCTTCTGTGAAAGACAAAAGAAGATATTTTGGAAATGTCTCAGTGTTTTTTTTGTCAACATGATGGAAGTTGGTTACTAACATTCCTTAAAATATCTTCTTTGCGCTCTTCAGGAGAAAGAAAGTCATACAGGTTTGGAATGACGTGAGGGGGGTTAAAAGATGAAAAAATATCCATTTTGGGGTGAACATCTCATCATCACGAAACAAACAATGTGACATAGCACCACACTAAGCCAACCAAAGAACACCTCCAAAATGTCAATTATTCCGACCTTTTGTTTTTGTGTGTGATAAACACAAAAATGATGTGAGACGCAATGGTGGCAACCATCAAATATCACCATTAAGGCCTGACATCACAACCACAACAAAAACAAAGGTCAGCTCCAACACGCATGTCAAATTCTGCCGTGAACTTAACAGATTCACAACGGGTGAGTTTTTTTGCAGAACAAATACCTTTGTAAGTCAAAGAATGCTGAAAACATCCATGCCTACCTTGACCTTGAGCGTCAATGGAGTCTATGCAAAGGATCCACATGAGAAAGATAATGAAGAGGAATGAAGGCCCTGCCAGAGCAGCAGAACGTCTCCCTCTCGCTGGGATGGAAGCCATGACACCATTGGTTCCTGGCAGAAAAAATATAAAATTCAGTTTTTCTGTTCTGTTCTTTAAACAGCGAACCCACAGTATTTGAACAGTGCATCCGCATAATGTCATTGGAAGCACTAAGTATGTCTTTGAGAAGTAGGCAAAGTTCACGCAGAAATAAACATTTTGTCCTCATTTATCCCCCCTCATGTCATACATAACCTGTATATGATTATTATTTTCTGCGGAACACACAAGAAGATATTTTGAGAAATGGGCTTTGTCAATGGAGGACAGTGTTGGTTACCAACATTCTTCAAAACATCTTATTTTATGTTCCGCAGAAGAAAGAAGGTCAAACAGGTCGGAATGAGTAAATGATGAAAGACTTAATTTTGTGTGAACTATCCCTTTGTTTTTAGAATCAACTCTCAGAATCAACTGGAAGAATTAACATTCACATTCAGTCATTTAGCAGACGGTTGTGTCCAAAACGACTTACAGATGAGGGAAACAATGGAAGCAATTGGAAAAACATAAGGACAAAAAGCATACGTGCAATAAAAGAGAACTAGTCTCATATAGCCTTCCACAATATACAGAGCTACGTTTTTTAATGTGTTTCATTTAAACATTTAAAACAACGTATTATTGCGGAGGAGTGTGTGGTTTTTCATATTTCAAACAATAAATAAATGAGAGTACAGTTCCTTCCCATGTTGTGGCAAAATTATGGCAGTAGCTCAAATTGAAAAGCCACAATGATAAAAAAACGTTACAGGGACCCATTACAAAATGCAATGTCATATTTCTCAGCATCTGAGGGAACATTAAAAATGCCTGAGGATGAAAACAAAACCATCCTGACACGGTTTGATACTTCAAAACAATATTTATTTAGTTAGACACAACCAATATGCGATTATTTCAAAATCCAAAGACTAATTCAGAAAGCCGAGTGCAATTCATCACAGGCGATGTTCTTCACGCAGCCAAGCTTTCTTTTTTAATTCACTCAGAGTAAGACGACCGCTATGAAATATCTCTCACGGCCCATTCATTAAACACAAAGCTTTTATGAAACAACAATTCATCAAATTTTAACGATATATTTGTAGAGACGCATTCAGCCTTAAAATTTATGAAGTTACCATTACACTTAATAAAGTATTATGACTCCATGATACCAACGGCTAACAAACGTCCAGCGGTTTAAGTGAAGAACTGGCAGGACTCGCAGCTGAGAGTTATTGCTCTGTAGTACAATATGAAATGGAGGTTACTGTACATAATGGATGAGACACTTCTGTGTCCACCGAGGCATTTCAAACCATAAACAATGCTTATGCTTCATAACATGGTAAAATTATTACGGTTAATGCAATGCAAATGAAACACGCGGAGTAGCACGCGTATCAAGCTACAGCACAGTTCCATTTGTTATGTTCTTAAAAGCAAATACATTTTATCTTATTGATTTGCTATCCATGCACTAGTTCTGTTTGGTGGGAACCGCTCCATCCTCCAGCTGTCTGATCTGAATGTCAGTTTGTGGATTGATCGAAAATTTCTTCATGGATATCCGGTCTGGGCCAAGCCAGATATCATTGATTCATGATGCCTTGCACTTACATTTCATAAACATCTTGCCTTTATTTTTTCACAACAACCCATTAGTTCTCTTACAGCTGTTTGGCTGAAAATAAATCAATGCAAACGGATTAGTTTAATAAAAAATAAAATGAAGAAATACAATAATAGCAGGAGTACTGTACATCTTTACCTATTCTTCTATTCTTAAAGGGTGCCCAAAAATGAAAATTCTGTCATCATTTATTTACCATGTAGTTGTTCCGAACCTGGGTTAGTTTCTTTGTTCTGTTGAACACAAAGAAAGATATTTGGAAGAATGTTAGCAACTTACAGTTCTGGGGGGAACCATTGACTACCATAGTAGAAAAAAATCCTACTATGGTAGTCAATGGTGCCCCACAACTGACGGTTGCTAACATTCTTCCAAATATCTGTCATTGTGTTCAACAATACAAAATATCGATACAGGTTGGGAACAACTTGAGGGTAAGTAAATTATGATGGAATTTTCATTTTTGGCGGAACTGTCCCTTTAAAGCTACAAACTATAACTTTTCCTTCTCTATTAAAAATAAATGTGGATGTTACCTTAAGAACTATAGCAAATACGTAATTGACATTTACAATGATATGTCAACTCGACAGCTCAATTGTTGGGCAATATTTTACGTTGCTTTTATTTTTTTATTTAAAAAATAAATCATTGTTTTATTTTTAATCCAAAATATCAAGGCTTACAGCTATAAATAGTGAAACGTGTCAGTGAAACCCAGTACAGTCAATCACCTTTAAACCATTTAATCAAACCTGCTTCTTCATTGATGAAGCAGGCGCCAGAAAGAAGCTTTATTCCCCTAATCAATATCTCTTTCCACTTTCGGCTTCAGTTCAGCGCGGATCACGGTGGTCAGTGACTCTCGCAGAATGGGCCGGGGCAGTGCTGGACACAAGCCCGGGAGAGACAGATTGGTGTAGACCGGGATGGCTACGACCAGGCGCCTGAATTCCTGTCACCCCCTCCCCTCGGCTTGATAAGCACGCACCGTGGCTCCCACACACAACAACCTGTTTGAGATTAGCCAGCGAATGGCCTGTTCTGCATAATGCCAGCCCTAAAAGTACATCGCTTTTATTACGGTGTCACATCATTGAGTAGGTGTCAGTAGGGAGCTGTCCGTGGTTCTGAATGCAGTACGAGCTCACGCTGTGAGAAGGTGGGGAGACGGCGGACACCCTGTCCATCGTGCTGTCAGAATGTAATTACGCAGGAGTCACTGAGTGCCAGGAGAGAAAAAACAACACAGTTGAGGTCTTGGAGGGCAAGTGGGACACTGTGGATTGCAAACGCTCTTGCATGGCAGGCCTCTGCCAAATCAGAGCATTACGAGCTAGGTGTCACCCCACGGAGACTAGATCTTAGATGGTGATGCTGACACACACCAATTATACTTTTCTCTGCTGTACGCTTGACATGCTGTGACCTTTTATTATCATTACAGAACAATTTTTGATTTACTTGCCTGAAAGCTGAACTAACTGAGTGTTAGTCTGTTGGGAAGTCAGGGATCGAACGCATCAACAAACAACATCAACAAATTGTCCTAAAATTTCTAGGAGAATTTACGTTTTTATTTAAGTCTTACATGCCGTCATTTTTTCCCAAGAGTTTTGAAGTAGCGACACTAGTTCAGATTTAAGGTCATACACCACTTTTATACTTTAATTTATTCACTTATATAAGTTAATTAAAAACTAACTAACTTCTGAGCAAATGTCTCAGTCTAACCATAGCGGTGTGATGCCCAACACTCCCTGTCCCTGACGCACTAAGACTGCCTGCCAAGATGATCCATATTTTCAAGATTTCAGAATCATTTAAAACTAGGTATATACGTATAAGTGGTATTTAATGGCACATAATATCCATTCTGGAGTGCACTCAGTAACGTAAGACTAATGCAGAAGCGTTTTCTGTCTGACTTCCATCTACACCATGTGACAAACCTGTCTCTACACACACACACACACACACATCCTCTCCCGCTTGTCTTACCTTTATCAGCATGCACCTTCAAAGCGCAGCTTGAAAACGCATTTGCAACGTATTTCCTGGGAAGCTGCTCCACTAAACACAGATGGAATTCCTGCTCTCTCTCACAAACAACTGGCAAAGCTCTCTGCCTTCCTCCCTGGCTCATCCCATCTGCAGAGAGAGAGAGAGAGAGAGAGAAAGAGAGAGAGACGGAGCATGAGAACACAAGAAACTCAGTGAGGGAGAGAGAGTTGAAGACTGTGAGAGAGAGAAAGAGAGAGAGAGAGAGAGAGAGAGAGAGATTAAAGACAGTGTAAAGGAGGAAGAGAGAGATTGTTTGGATAATGCAGATTGTCATAAGAGAACTGTATTCCTGGTAATGCAATATAAGTGAAGTAAAAGCTTCTGTCATTTCAACAGACTTAATGAAAGCAATTGGATTAGGTGGCCCTGCATCTGCACAGCTTCCTTCGCAGTCATTGTTTAGGATTTGTGCCGGCCCGTCTCACTCTCAAATTAACTTGCCTGTAATTTATTTATTGTGGACTTGAATACCTGCGTGGTTCTGACTTTGAACGGTTCAGCTGAGGATGTTCCTCAAGTCAAACTCAGTTCAACTGGTAGAGCACCGGACACACAAAGGCAAGGTCATGGGTTTGATTCCTATTGATTCCTGATAGCTTCGAAACATGTTAAATGTAAAAACAGAAATAGGTTAAATGAAGGGAGGTTCTTATAAAATCTCACACAATCTCTTCTGGCTTTTCTCTCTTAAACACTTTAAAAATCAGTAATTTGGTAATGCAATGGTAAAGTGAAAAAACACGGTACTGGAGCCAAAATCATTGACTTCTTATTTTGTATTGTCTATTTTTAATAAGGCTCTTATTAAGAGTATCATGGTCAGTGTTGGGTGTTACCAGTTACTAAGTCATTAGTTACAGTACTTAATTACATTTCCCTTGAAAAAGTTAAGTAAAGGATTGCTCTGATTATTTCTGTTATTTAACTACAGTTACTACTGATGAAATCAAACTAAAAACTTTGTGTAATATATGTGTGTGCAATAGTGGAATTGACATCAATATTCCAAGTCTAACTTTAAAATCTGTTAATGTATAATTCTCACATTTGTAATACTTTGGTCAGTTAATAATACTACTTTATATAGCTTATATATTATTTATTTGAATGAATTAAAAGAGCCGTTTCATGTCTATCCTTGAATTACTAAACCATTCAAGGTTGATATAGAATATAGAAAGTAATTAATAAACAATTTAATAGTTTTTGGAGAGAGTAATTTGTACAGTAATCTAATAACACTATTCAATATGTAATTAGTAACTAGTAATTAATTACTTCGTCAGAGTAAGTTACCCAACACTTACCATGATACAGGTATATGTCTAAGTAACATGCCTAAAATAAAGTCCTCTGTATCATTATCTCTCTGCAATTCTCTGCAGAAGTTGTTGAAATAACAAATCCCGCCTCCACCAAACTACTTTTTAATATGAACTATCAGTGTTGGGCAAGTTACTGTGAAAAAGTAATTAATTACTACTAATTAAATATTTAATAGTGTAATTAGATTACTGTACAAATTACTCTCTCCAAAAAGTATTTAGTTACTTATTACTAATTACTTTCTATATACTATATCAACCTTGATGAGTTCAGAAATAACTGTAATTAAATTACAGAAAAAATAGAGTAATCCATTACTTTAATTTTCCAAAGGAAGAGTATTTAGATTACAGTAACCATTTAATAAGTAACTAGTTACACCCAACACTTTTATCTACTATATCAACTATAATTATTTAAATAATATTTTAAGTAGGCTTAGCAAGTGTAACGTTAATGGACGACTACACTTGTAAAAATAAAGATGCAATGCCACTTGTTTTCCCAAAAAAACTTTTAGACAAAGATTCTTAAAAATAAAAAAGTAATATAGTAATTATTTTTACAATATCGTATAAAAGACTCACATATTGTAGTCAGCTAAAACTGGACATCATGATGTCAGTTTTGTTGCTATGTCACGTCATCCGTGCAACAGAAAGCGTCTCCACTTTGTCCTCTTTAGGTTGATACGTTAATCAAAATGAAAGCCATTATCCCCGATTTAACAACAGCGACAAGACTGGAAAATCAATTTCTCCGATAGACCCAACAGCGTAAAGTCATGCTTTAAACATGTCTCATAATGTTCATGCACGTGTGCAAGCTGTGGCATTTGTCATCATTACCTTAAAAACCAGACTGATGGTGCTACGATCCAAGTAAATGTTATCCAATTAATGAGAGCGCCAATTCAATTAAAACCACTGGCTGTAATAAAGTAGGTAAAATACTGAAGGCCTCTTGTAAAGTGAGTTGACTGAATTCCTTAAACCTCTTACCAGATGTAATGTATAGTAAAGTAATCATTGGCTTGCGTTTTGAAATGATCAGTATATTTGAGCATCGAGGGGATGGTATGCACGTCAGAAGCTGACGAATGGCCGCTCATTAGAATTGCCGAGGCAGAGCGGCCCGTCGCTGTGAAGCGTGTGCTCCCAGACGGAGTTTGACAGGGCCACCAGACTCCATTCAGGTAATTAATTTGCCACATTGAAAAGGACGTAGGGTGTACTTCTCGAAATTAGGCTGGTAAAAAAGTGCCAAGGGGTCATGATCGATGGAGTAAGGTGATGAGTGAGATGGAGACGGCTCAGGGCTTGTGCTAATGCAGTTGCGTCTCCGTTCCTGACATCCACAGAGTCACTCAATATTATGTAAAACAGTGATAAATACATTACATACTGTAAGTCTAAAGGGTGTATCCGCACATCGTGTCTAGTCGACTCAACTTTAATAAGTAGACACAGAATTTCATCTCCAGCTCGTGGGCAGGATTATTTGTAACCAACGTGTTATGTAATTAGATGTTTTTTTAAGTGTTTATAGAAACGCACTGCTGTTATGTGTTATCTCATCCACTGAATTATAATAGGCCTACAGTGTGTCATGCAAAGAACGAAATTAGGACTTAATTGTAATTATCTAAATGGCATGTACAGCGGTGTACACAAATGAGTGTTCTCCCGGAGGACCGTTTCTGTTATTGGTGCTGAGTGGGTGGTACAGGCTTATTCCCAGAGAACATGATGATACATTAGTAGAGAAAAACAAGGGTTGCACAAAGGACAAAATCATTAAACAGGTCTAGGAGGTGACAACAATATTGTTTCTCTTTGCTTTTGGGTGAACATATGATGTGAGAAGGGTCTTGATCTGAAGTGCTAGGAAGAATATGGATAACCTCACGGTGAGTCTGACTTTTTTATATCTGTGAAAACTTGTTGAAAATGTCAAATAGGGGTTTGGATATATATTTTTTAAAGTGTTGAAACATGTCAAGATTTTGACATGTTAAGTTTTCAAGTTTATGTGAGATCCGAAAGATCAAAAGATGTTTATTAGCTTGAAGAGTTGTATAAAAATGTTTAAGATTTACGGTGAATAAACTATTTATCTGTGTGTGAATTAGCAGGACTTTTAATTGATTTATTTTTTTATAAAAAGAAAATCAATTATGTTTTAATTAAAAAATAAATAAGAATAGACTTTAAAAAAGAGTGCTAAAAGTGAAAGGAAAATTGAAAAAGCTCACTGACACTTTAAAATAATAATGATATATAAAAGTGTCATTCCATCTTAAATACTGAATATAAACATCATGTATTGACCACACAAATTTCCTGGGAGCATTTTATCTTTCGATAATAGTTTCACTGATGTTTATCATGTCTTCTGTACCCGGTCTCTATGAGCAGAGAGACGACTGGAGGGAGATTGTGAACAAAAAGCTTCACTTTCCGCCCGAGTTGATCCTCGCCATCCAAGAGGGCAACGCTGCCTGGGTGGACAGTCTCCTCTCGCTTGGGGATGGGATCATTCGTCAGCTCGACGAGTCTGAAGATCGGTTATGGAGGGAAGCGCTGAACCTCTCCATCCGGCTGGGCAGAGAAGACATCATGTCATCCCTTCTGCTGGGCGTTAAATTAGACTTCCGTCAGATCCACGAAGCTCTGCTGGTGGCCGTAGACACCAACCAACCTCAAGTGGTCAAAAAGCTCCTGGACCGTCTGGACCAAGAGAAAGGCAACAAGATGGACGTCCGTTCCTTCAGCATGGCCATCTTCGACCACTCCATTGACGATTCGCAGTTCGCGCCCGGAGTGACGCCACTCACGCTGGCCTGCCAGAAAGACCTTTATGAGATAGTCATGATGTTGACCCAGAAAGGTCACGATATTCCTATCCCGCACACCATCTCCTGCACGTGCTTGGAGTGCCGGAATGCGCGTCAGTATGACTTGCTGAAGTTCTCGCTGTCCCGCATCAATACGTACAGAGGCATCGCAAGCCGCGCTTATCTGTCCATCACTTCAGAGGATGCCATGCTCAGCGCGTTCCGCCTCAGCCGAGAGCTGCGTAAACTCTCCAACAAAGAACCAGAGTTTAAGGTGAGCTCAGATTCAGACTAAAGAACTTAAACTCACAGGTTATTCATGTGTGCTTGGAAAAAAAAACGAATTTGATTCTGTTTGATAATCACATTAACCTTCACATGATCATCTTTGGCGTATTTGCATATCTAAGAAGTATATAAGTTATGAGAAAAGTACTTAATACTTAATAAAATAGTTAAATATTTGAATGTAAATTAAAAGAAAAGACAAATGTTAAATAATTTAATTTAATTTAATTTAATTTAATTTAATTTAATTTAATTTAATTTAATTTAATTTAATTTAATTTAATTTAATTTAATTTAATTTAATTTAATTTAATTTAATTTAATTTAATTTAACATGTAAATACTATTATTTATTTATATTTGATTACACTATTGTCAAAGAAATCGAATGAGATACGCAATTGATCATAATGAGAAATATCAAAATCTGTAACACCCAGATATCACAGAAATTTGTAATTATTTTACTTAGTGTGTGATATGTTTGTGTGAATTCTTATGATGGGACTTTTATTTCAATAATTGATCTAAACAATTATTTAAAAGAGCAATAAGGACACTCCACCCCAAACCTTACAGTCACTGGCTTTGTATGACATCATTTTTACATTTGAATTACATTTTTGAAATTGAAACAAAAATTGTGTTAAAATTTGCCATACGATTGTGTTGCAGCAATTTGTAATACATCATCGAGCACCACATTTTGCAGAACCATTACGAGTCTGTTGACTTCGATTTAGTGCCGTTTTGAGGTTCTCAGACATGAACTCACGAGTATGACTTCTGGTTTCTCAGCCTGAGTACCTCGCTTTAGAACAGCTGTGTCAAGAGTTCGCCGTGGAGCTTCTGGGAATGTGCCGGAACCAGAGCGAGGTCTCCACCATCCTAAACAGTGCCGAGGAGGACAGCGAAGATGAACTGAATGAACAGACGTTTGAGGAAGGCATTCCAAACCTCGCTCGATTTCGGCTCGCCGTCAACTACAATCAAAAACAAGTATGTCATTCTCCGTTGCAAGTGACCAACAAGTGTTCAAAATATGACATACCTGGATTTCAGGGTCTGTGTTGAAAAAGCAGTTACATTTATAGTTTCATTTATCTAGTTTCATCTGCATGAACAGAAAAGATGTTAAGCAGAATGTAATTGATAAGAAACCCATATTAATATTCATACAAATGCTTTTTGTTTCACTTGCTGTATATCTTAACATTATATTCTAGTTTAAAACCACACAGGGATAAATCTGCTATAAATAGTCAGTACAGAGTGATGGATAGATGATAGAAAAACACAGGGCACGTGAACATCATCCGCAGTCGCTTGACCCCCGCACTGTTGCCGTATGGGACGGCTGGTTGATTGACAGTTGGCCAGGAGACTTACTGTTTGCTTCTGCTCTTCTAGTTTGTGACTCATCCCATCTGTCAGCAAGTGCTCTCCTCCATTTGGTGTGGTAACCTGTCTGGATGGAGGGGGAGTCGGACGTCTTGGAAACTGCTGGTGTCTTTGGGGATCTTCATTACTATGCCAGTCTTGTGTCTGGTTTATTGGATAGCCCCCAAGTCGAAAGTAAGTTTGACTCACGTCACCTGTGTATATATATGTCCAATTTTTAATGTGTACATTTATTTGCAGTTGCCACTCGATGTGTTATTTGTTACTCAAGGCAAATAAATAATGCCAGACTTCATGTTTTTATTACAAAGTAATTTTCTATCAACCAGTGTCCAAATACTCTGTCTTGATTTATATACAGCAGTGACCATGTGATGTCCAACTTTATACAAATGTATGTCTTTACCCATATATTGAAATAAAGGGCATTGAACACTTTGTATGCATGTTGCATTGTTGTGTCGAAGCTGAACGCTTTTTAGAAGAATTTAAGGAGACTCTGCAAAAAAATGACAGATTACATGCAAGTTTACAGAGTAATGAAGGAATTGCTGCAAAATATAACAACAATACAGGATCAACATATATTATTAACATTAAAAGTATTAGTCGTACGCTGCCTGCTTTTTGTGTGCTATTCCATTATTGTACATTCAAACCAAACAAATATTCCCTGTAGCTTGCTTTTTTTTAAAATAATTTTGTAAACATTTTTATATAGTTTTGGATTTGATTCATCTAATCTGACCAAGCATTAAAAGCAAATATAGTGCCATCTGGACATCGCTTTTGCCCACTATTGCACACGCTTAAGTAGAACTTTTACCTTGTTTTGCCAGCTCGGCAAAATGTTGAAGATCCCGGTGATCAAATTTCTTCTGCACTCGGCATCGTACATGTGGTTCGTCATCACCCTCCTGGGCGAGTCGATTTTCATGGAGATCTACCGCACAGACTTCGCCTCCCGGAAGCAGAACCTTCTCCATAACTCTCTCCATATGATATGGGTTGTGGGTAGGTTACACTGCCAAAAAATAGTCATTCATATTCAGTAATTTAGTTCATTTATATTCGGCAAAATATAAAAATGTATGGTGTGGATTCTGCGTCTGAAGGTTTCTTCTGGTTTGAGTGCAAGGAGGTGTGGATCGAGGGTTTGAAGGGTTACTTTCTGGATTTATGGAACATTCTGGATATGATGGTGCTGAGCATGTATCTGGCATCTTTCACGTTACGAGTGCTCATCATGCTGAGGGGAGTTTTCCTGTGTGATGACCCCAGCACGCAGGAGCTGTGTGACTACTTCACCAACTCTAGTGAGATCAATATAAAGTTATTTATCCTCTCTGCAAATATTAGTCTTTTAGTTTGTGATGCGTTGAAAATGGGGAATGAAAAATGTGTATATTTGCTGTGCGTGTACAGTACGTGAAAACTGGAGACAGGAGGACCCTCAGCTCATTGCCGAGATCCTTTTTGCGGTGACGAGTATGTTGAGTTTCACGCGTCTCGCCTACATCCTCCCGGCTCATGAATCTCTGGGAACACTGCAGATATCTATGGGAAGAATGATAGATGACATGATGAGGTGTGAACGTCATCCGCTTTGAATTTAAGCTTTAAATGTTGTGTTCCAACATGTTTTTACCATAAACTAATATAAGCAAATGTTTTTCTTTCTCTACAGGTTCATGTTCATCCTCATGATTATTGGAACAGCATTTCTATGTGGAATAAACAACATATATGTCCCTTATGTGGTCTCCCCACACCTCGGCAGGTGAATAACAATTTGTTTTCCAATTGTTTTTATGTTTTTAATTCAAGATGCTTTCATTTGAGAACCAAAAAGACTTGTTTTAAGCAATTCAATTCAAGATTTAAAAAACAAACAAGATTTTTCTTATTTTTCTTACAGTTCTTTTTTTCTTGTTTTAAGGATAAACACTTTTAATTTTTATCATTTGTATCATTAGTTTTTCAGAAAACAAGACAATTTAATGTCGCAAACAAAAAACAAAAGAGTAAATGTTTCTTGATTTGTGACCCAGGACGAAAAGCACAGTCTAAGGGTCCATTTTTCAAAATTGAGATGTTTACATCATATTAAAGATGAAGAAATAAGCTTTCTATTGATATGTGGTTTGTTAGGATAGGACACTATCTGGCGGAACAGAAAGTATTTACAAAGCTGGAATCTGAGGGTGCAAAAATATTGAGAAAATCGCCTTTGAAGTTGTTAATCTGAGGCACTTTAGCAGGCCATCCACTCACAAATAAAACGTTTTTACACATACACATACACAAAATATAAAATATCTTCATGGAACATAATCTTTACTTAATATCCTAATGATTTTTGGCAAAAAGATTTTTATTTTTACCTATACCATGTATTTTTATACAGATTTCTAAAAATGTTCCCATGCTACTTAAGACTGGTTACGTTGTCCAGGGTCACATTTAAGAATGTCTCAATAATTGTAGAGAATAAAGAAAATTAATTAAAAATAAAGAGAAAGAAAGCTTTTGAGATATTAATTTTTTTGAGTGCCTAAATGTTTTACCTGATTGGTTGATATGTCATGTGACCAAAAAATGCCACTTCAATCTCTTGTGTCTATTTTAGATTGAACGAAACCTTTAACTTCCTCTTCTGGACCATGTTTGGAATGGCCAGCCAGGAATATGTGGACATGCCTGATTTTGTTTTGGCTGAGTTTGTTGGAAGGATCTTCTACGGGATCTTCACTCTGCTCATTGTCATAGTGCTGTTAAACATGCTTATCGCCATGATCTCCAATTCCTTTCAAAGGATCGAGGTGAGCAGAACAATGGGATTTAACACAGAAATAAATTGTGTTTAACCTTTAAATTTTATACTGTACTCATCTGATAACATTGTGTACTCATGGTTCATATCGGCCTATTTCTAACAGGATGATGCAGATGTCGAGTGGAAATTTGCTCGCTCTAAACTCTACCTCAGTTATTTCAGGGAGGGTCTCACCATGCCAGTTCCTTTTAACATCATTCCTACTCCCAAGTCTATGTTTTATGCCTTAAGGTATGAAACAATTCTCAGTCCTACCAAGATCTGCAAAGTGACCAGATAATTGACCAGATAATTGAGGATTAAATGCACCTTCCTGTTCCTCTGTTTAATGCAGAAGCATCTTCCAAAAGATATGCTGCTGCTGCAAGAAAAAAGGCCCAGAATATCCTCCCATCACATCTATGGTGAGTATCTGGCACTTTCTCTATTTCCATGTTTCCTGCCTAAATTTGGCTGATGATGTGCTTTTCATTGCTTATTAGTCTGGCAATATGCTGAAAGGTCAAGGGGAGGGCAGAGCGCCATACCGCCTGCAGGTGACTAATGCGCTGGTTCATCGCTATATCGAAGCTGCACGTAGAGAGTTTGAGGAGAGTAAACGTAAAGGTGGGTCATATCATCCAAAAACAATGTTGTACTATCTAAATATCATTTAAAAACGTATAAAAAACTCAATGGTTTAATATTACCTGTTCAAGCTGCTTTGTTTTCAGTTGGCAAGATACTTCACAATTTCTAACAGAAATAATGTCAGAAATAAAAATATATACAGTATATACTCTATATATATGTAGCATTGGAAGAAAGTGTATAATGTTCCTTACCTTATATATAACTTTTCAGGCTGGAAATGTTCATGCAAACATACATATAAGCTTTAACTCTGTTAAGCATTGACTTGTGTTTAGAAAATGTCTTTAAACGTGTCATTCCAAATGCCTAACTGCAATGTTGTGGTGTTCAGATGTGGGGAACAGAATTACCGAGCTCAACAAGGCTGTCGGACGAGTGCACGCAGAGATGCAGGACCACCATCAGAAGCTAAATTGGCAAAACAAGGGCGAGCCAGACCAGGCCAACATTCTGGGCAAATACATCTTGGGGGCAAAGAATAACTTCCGTGACTTTAATATAAATGAACCCGTCAAGTGTGAAAATACAGTTCTGCAAATCAGCATGCACCAAAAAAAGGAGGAGAAAGAAACAGATATTCATGCAGGAGGGGATGTCTCAGAGGAGAGAGAGGAGGAGACAGGGTTTGAGAGCCCCACGGAGACGCTCCCGGAGGAAGAGATGACTTTTGAGACCGTTAGCACTCATGATGAATCAGAAACAAACACCAACGACTAGAGTAACAGCATAATACAGCTTTAAAATGAAAACATCTCATTTGGATTTTTTTTCATAGAGGTCATAGCACTTCCAGTTTTTGGTAAATAATTCAACCAGAATGTCAAATGATTTTGAATTTTCAGCACTTCTGTTAAACCTCATAAAACTGATCGATTTATGAGATTTGGATTAAAGGGATATTTCATCAAAAAATGAAAATGGTGTCATTATTTATTCACCGTCTTGTCATTTCCAACCTGTATGACTTTCTTCTGCAGAACACAAAAGAAGATATTTTGAAGAATGTCGATGACCAAACAAAAGCTGTACCCATTCACTTAGCAAAACAATAGTGAATGTGTACCGCTGTTGTGCGATTATCAACATTTTTCAAAATATGTTTCTTCGTGTTCTGCACAAACAGGTTTGAAATGACAAGTGTGCGAGTAAATATTGACAGATTATTTTTATTTTATTTTAAACTAAGTGAGACTGTAGATGCATACAGATGATTCATCTTTCTCAATTTTCATGTACAGTAAACATTTGTGCGACTGCATTCATCACCCTTGATCATTTCATCTAGTTATCAAAGATTTAATGAATGTTGTGACGAAAATAACCAAAGAAACCTTAGCTTTAAACTAAGAGAAATAAAAATTCATCAAGAATTATAAACCAACATTTGGTACTAAACTGTCTGATATTCATGCACCCAAAAGATGGGTAACAACAGCATTTGCTAACTTAAAGGGGTCATATAGCGCGAATACCTGTTTTTCTGTGTCTTTGGTGTGATGCCCATGCATGTAATAGACATATAAAATTGCAAAAATAAAGTATCTGAACAAAAGATGAATTTCATATAAAAGCAAATGCTCACCCAGACCTGTGTGAAACGCCCCTACTCTACGTCAGTTCGTGGTATGACTAAGACCGCCCAAATGTATAGGTGGGCATACCTTTCAGTCCAATGCTTTGGAACCTGATGTTTCAAATATGATAAGAGGCGTTACATAACCGTCACAAGCTTACATTGTTTGACCAATCACTTCACACTGGTGAACTTGCCAATCATAGCACACCTCGCTTTTCAGAGCGATGAGCTTTGTAAAAAAGCAGCGCATTTCAGAGAGGCGGAGCAAAGAGGAGATACAAAAATAACAATAATATTCGATTTAGCCGTTTCATACGACCCCTTTAATACAAATGAAAAAGCTCGTAGTTTACTTTTCTGTACTCGAAGCATCCCCGTTTACAGACCTAAAAGAACAAAGCACTTTTTCTAAAAGCTGCAAATCATGTTCTCTACCTGATTCATGAAATACAAATCTCACACGACGGTTATAGCATGATGGATGGTTTAAAAAGTTTGACTAAAGGATGTGCAGAGATGAACACATTCACAGAACATTTATACAAATCTCTTTAATGAAACATTTACATTATGTACGCTATCAAAAACTAGCTTTCACTGTTAATGTCTCGCTGAGAGCTTCGCATTATTTTAATTTGAACGCTGTGAGATTCCCGTCCCCTTGACACTGTGTGGTGCAGTCCCTCTATCAGGGGATTACTCAACTTTTGGGTGTTGTTTTAATTAAACGTGTGTTCCCGGGGCCCTGGGCATATCACAGCTTGCTGAACACCTGCTGTTTGCATCACTCTACACACAAAACCGGGAGCGCTGCACACACTTTCATTAGAAGCAGCAAGAGTCGCCCCGCCGGGACCCTCTACCTCCAAGAGAGGGAAAAAATTTGTTTGTCTAGAGACACTGAAGTGATACTGCAAAAGCTCTATAAAGGAAAACCTAACAGAAGTTAAACAATTTAAAATGATCACATTAAAATCACAGCAAGAAAAATATGTTTTCTTATTAAAGCGTAAGTGAAAAGTCAGAAAATATCTTGGTAAACCTTATTTTTTAAAAAGCATTTAGTTAAAACCTTTGAGGAATGACATGTGTGGATGTGTTGTATGGTTTCAAAGTCTCGTTGCCTGATTATAAATGAAAGAATATGAATTGTAATACAATTCGAAATGTTACAAAACTTCACGATTGTTCATAAAGTGCTCTGTATGAAGAAACAATCATTAGGTCTAAAAAATAAATATCATCCAAGGTTTTCAGATTCCTCCTCTTGGTCTTGGGTAGATGATTGTGGGGGCTGGCGGTGGTCCGCTGTCCTCCGTTTAAAAAGTCCAAAAACAAGAGACAAAGTTCCAACAGCTGCCGAAACTGTGGCGATGAGCTACAGGAACAAATAAAGATTAAGAGTAAACATTTCATCCAAACCCTCATCATTTGTTCATCTAAACAGTCTGAGCGAATGATCATCACGATGTTAACACAGTAACCACAGAAGTTCCCCCATGAGGCCATTGTGCAATTAAACTAGCAACCAGGAGTTCATCCATGCGGCAACTTTTTTCTTTATTTGACTTTTACAATTACCAGCATTGTCTGTGATGTCTATTCGGACCATTCACACAAAGAAATAAATCATCTGAAGAGAAGATTCACACACACCTTAACTGCTGTATGTTTATCTACTTGGAAGGATGGAAGGTGTGCGTTGAGGAGCGCTAGCGTGCACGGCAGGTATGCCTCAACACTGTTTGTCTCTATACATCTACAGCAGACAAAAAAACAAGCCGATTCATCAGTACATTTCTTCAAAAAACACATTCTGATTGGATTTTATTGGAAGCCATTATAAAATGCATAGAAATATACACATAGATGCCTGAATCTGTATAGGCAAGTCGGCCTACGAACACTCCAGGAAATTGTGTGTTTATTTGCAACCATAATAAGTATCATTTATGTTTAGTCAGGGGCGGACTGGCAAGCAAATTCGTGTGCATTGCCTAACATGCATACGTGTCCGACTCGCTAATGCTTTCCGGTTGCGTCAATTCGCGTTTATAATACGTCCGCCAGTCCACCCATGGTCGCGGCCGTAGGCCATCGGTGGGATGGCTGTTCTGGACTTTTGACAGAATGTCCTACTGGTCAATCCACCCCTGTGTGAAGTCCAAATATAATGGCTTAAAGTAAACAAAACAACAAGACGAAGTTATAAGCTAGCTAGCAACAATAAAACGTATATATTGCTTTAATAAATATAAAAACACAACCCAACACATTCTCGTCTGTGGGATTTTCATGATTTAGAAATCTTTTTTTTAATGGCATCTACATACAAATGTTTATTGTAAAAATAAAGAGGGTTTGTTTAGTCTCACCTGTGAAACAGGTTGGTGAGGAGCTTCTGCTTGTCTGTCAAGTAAAGATGAAGCAAATTTAGTTCAGCAAGAAGACTGAACGGCAGAGACTCGCCTTCCTGGACGAGCAGGCCGAGGTTATACCAACCCTGAGGAGACCAAAGACAGATCATTGATACCGCAACAAAACATGCAGAACGTGCGTAAAACCGAAACAAAAATCATGACGCAAAATGTGTTTGTGTAACTTTGTTTTTTGCCAGTAGACGTGCTCTATGATTGAAAACGATTCATGTTTGGAAATTTCCAGGCGATGCCGAATCATATTTGAGTCTTGTGGATTTCACATGAACAGTACCTGTGGATTCCTCATAAGAGCTGCTTGTTTGTACATCTCAGCTGCGCCAGAAACCTCTCTTCTGCCGGAAGCTTGTCCACCGTACAACAAATCTCCCATTTTGATCAGCGCTGAGAAGAAAATAAACATCCATCACTGCGCGATCAGACAATGATGCTTCAACTGCAGGGGGCAGGAAAAGAATCTCATGTCCTGATGAAGCGACACGGGGTGTGGAGTCAAACCTCAGATGCCCATCAAGCTTTGAGCATTTCAGTTTACTTCAATGACTGACGTCCACACTGAATAACATTTAACTTAAAATATATGAATTTTAGAAAACCATGAAATCAACATTGGAGTTCTTTCTTTCGTGATCCTAGATTTTGTGTAGTTACCATAAGAAGCTGGATCTTGACCTTGTATGGACATGTTATAGTATCTCAACATACATTGAGTTACCAGGGCTGGGTTCAAAAAGGCCTGTAAAGAAAAAAACATCTGTCAAAGCCCAAAGAATAAAAATATTCATTTAAATTAATAAGCAAGTCTTCAGAAGAGACTCACAGAGTTGAGTTCACAGAGGTACGCCACATTAAACTGAGCGCCTTCAAAGCCACTCTCTGCCGCATTGAGATAATAAATCAAAGACATAATCCTGAAAAAACAAAAAAGTTATTAATATTTCAATTTTAGATAGGATTTATAGATTAATGTCCTAGTGCATGTAATTTAGCGGCATCTAGCGGTACAATTGCGAACTGCAACCAACGACTCGCTCCACCACTCACCCCTCCCTTTCAAATCACTATGCTGAATGTCACAGTACTAAGATTTCGTCATGTTTTTGCGTGTTTACGTATTTACGAAACGTGCTCTTTGGAGTAATTTTTCCGTTTAGGGCTACCTTAGAAACAATATGGCGAATAACATTGCAAGGGGACCCACGTGTATGTAGATAGAAATACCTCATTTTGGTAATAAAAACATTATGCTTACTTATGTAATGTCATCTGAAGACAATTATGTAGGCTAGATTATATTGCATTTCTGTCGATAGATCCTCCAAAAAATTACACACTGGACCTTTAACATTGATATGCATTGAAATATAAAGCATTACCAGTCTCCTTTGAGATGGGCATTCAAGCCTTTTCTCAAGACTGTTCCTAGATATCCGTTCTGTTCAGACGCCCATTTAGCCCACCTGAGGCAAAAAAAAGAAAAATCTATTCACATTTTTGTAGTAAATTTTACTTTGTCATAAAAATCTACTTGTATAAAATGAAGGATATCATAAGCGACTAGTGTACTATATGTAGGTAAAACTTGCATCCTCCTTACACCCATACACATCATATAAACTATTCTTTAAGTTGAATACAGACACAATATCTGTCATACATACAAAACAGCATCTTCTGGACGTCTGGCCACTTGACCAGGAATCCCATGAATCCAAACATCCGCCAGTGCGATGCCACCGTTCATATGACCTCTCTGAGCTGACCTCAGGTAGCACTGAAAGGCTTTAAACTGTTGTGAAAAGCAGGTTTATGTCGATTAGGACTGGGTTTTGAGACCATTTTGGTGATTCGATTCGATGCTATTCATACGTTCCAATTCGATTCAATTTCGATTCGATTCAATGTCTATAAATTATCAGTATTTCATTTAAAATATTAGTTTTGCGGACATGGAATCCATATTTTAATATATATGCTGGTAACTGAAGCCCCCTACTGAGCTAAATAAAGGAAATACACATTCACATTAATAGCAGATCCCACAACTGTCTTGAATTACTTTTTACTTTTACTTGGAGTATCCAAACAAATAAAAACATCGTAAATGTGCAACAGTGAAATCATAAACAACTTGAAATTCATCAACAACTTGAAGAAACTAAACAGATTACAAAATTCAACTTGAATAATGGCGCCATCCTCTGGATGAGAGGCGAAATACAGATAAAATTCATAGACGAACGTGCATTAAGAATCGGGGAATTTGTTTCTTTAAATTGAAGATCTAAAAATCTATATTTTTCAACCAGCCCTAATGTTTATAGAACTGGACAGCAGCATGCAGGGACTTGCCCTGTCTTGAGGATGTCCAGGGTAGAGACCCTGAGAGTAGAGAACTCCTAGATTCATAGCAGCATCAGGGTGACCTTTGCCATCAGCCTCCTTCCACAGAAGTGCGGCCTTCTCGTAATCTCTTTCAAACTGCTCGTAATACCATCCTAAAGCCGTGATGGCAGGAACAAAGCCCTGCGAGACACCAAACCAGAAACATCACATGCATACACTGGCTTAAAATGTACATTCGTGCTTTTAAAATAAGCTTCCACAAAAGAGCTATAAAGTGCATCCGGTTTTTTTATTTATTGTTTGCTGAAGAATAAATTGACAGTATTTGGTTTTTAATAATAAGATATGAAAATGAACAGCATTCCAGCTTTCATGGCTATTTTTATGCCAAGAAAATATTTGGTTCATATCATTTATTTATTCCAAAAACTTTTAAACTGTTTTTGATGTAAGGCTATTAAATCTATGCAAAGGACTTGATCAAAATATATCTCCTGTGAGATGTACCTGTTCTATTGCTTTATTCAGAAATGTCACAGCCTTTTGCACGTTTTGTTGAACTCCTTGTCCCTGTTTAAATAAACAATATTACAATCAACACATAATACAACCTTTCTCTGAAAGATCAACACTTCAAATTCTCTGCAAGATTGCCCTCTATTGGCCAGATGTGATATCACTGGGGATCACTTGGTGGCACTTTATTTTACAGTCCTGTTTCCCATGTACATACTGTGTTCTTATTACAGTAAATATAATAACGGGTAAATAACTAGGTACTTACCCTGAACCTAAACCTTAACGTATACCATGTAGTTACATTATACTACCCAGTTCTTTCTAGTAAGTACAACATGTGCTACATGTATAGTAAAATAAAGTGCAACAGATAAATGAACACACAAAGCATTACTTTTACTTTATAAACGTCAGAAAACAACGTGGTTAAATGTGTTCAGCTATATAATAAAAGAAAGCTTTTCAGTAAAAATATTTGAATTTTTTATGACGGAAACAGAAAGGATCCAAATCTTAGGCTACCGTGAGGAGCACGATGGCGTAGTCGTACGCGGAGACAGGGTCATGAAGTCTGGTGGCTCCTCTCTCATAGTGCTTCACGGCGGTCTGAATGTCTGGAGACACACCCTGCTGACCCCAGAACAACATACGGCCCATCGCTTGCTGAGGAGAACATCAAAACTCATCAACACATTACAAACCCTAAAAGACTGTCAAAGAGATATTCATCTTCAAAGGGGGAAATGTTTTATTTTGCGTTTTGCATCAGATGTGGATTTTAGTACCTCTGCTTCAGCCACTCCACTCCGTGCCTGAAGCTTTAGCCAATGAAACAGATCGTCGTTTTCACTGGTTTGGGCCTTCAAGGCCTCTTCATCGTTTAACCGTATTAACTCAACAAATGTCTGCGGAGAAAACGAGATTATTTATTGAACAGCTCGTAGCCAATAAAGAGGGAGGCCCTGATGCCTTTGTGGAAACACAATAAAACTACATTGCACATTATTATTTCATTCAAGCATTCATTTTAAAGAGCTTGTTAAGATACAGTTTCGGTTTTATAGACGATGTAGAACATTGATAATTTCGAGATTTTATTATAAACGTTTGCCGTGTAAATGTTCTTTCACCTGCTGTGGAGTGGGTTTTTTATGATCCGTGGTGGTCTGTCTTGCGATGTTGATGTAATACGCATAGGACAGTTCATGGTCAGGGGTCACGTCTAGGTCACCGACATGATGCATGTGTCCTAAACGCAGCAGGGCCAGTCTCCAGTCGTCCTGAGCTGCCAACAGGGACAGCAGCCAAGCCTGAGGTGCAATACATCCGTTTACGTCCAAAACTGGAAATTCTCATTAACTCTTTTTAAATATTTGTCTACAGAGAGTCTAACATCTCATATTTCCTTTCAGCGTTTCACCTGTTCTCCTCTCTTAGTTCCAACATGCGTGGACATATGTATATCTTTAATTCAAACAGTCCTAGTGTGTAGTGTGCAGTGTTTATTCATCACTCTTGGCTAGGTCTGAACCTCAAAACCTTTAGTTAGCAGCCTAGGCTTTTAAATACTAAACAGATGATTCAAGAATTGTTATTTACGTATTATTCTTCATTTGTCAGTTACTTTGGATGAATTGGTAAAAAGAACGGAAACCCACCTTGTATGGCTGCTTCTTAACTCCAAACCCACTGCTATAAAGCACAGAGGAGAGATGCAGTGCCCTGTTGTCCCCTAAACATCCAGACTGTAGCAGAAAAGGCATCAGTCTCTTTATTACCTCGAGGCCATCAGATGATTTCAGTTTACGCAAGACTAGAGAATACAGCACCCGGCCTAGCGTAGAGGACAACACGTAACCTACAAAAAGAGAATATATAAATAATACGAAATAAAACATTTTTTATAAAAAAACATCAAACTCTGCATTGAGCTCTTTGCCTACAGATGCCAGTGAGATGCCTCAACAGTGCCGCCATATTGGTAAGGGCAATACTGCCCTATACAACACAGATGAACAGGGACGATGTGTTGTTTTAAATAAAAACTATAATGCTATAACCTTTAATGATCGACAAAGGGAAGTTTTAACAATTCCTGGCTATAATGCCTCGATTACTTGTATGTGTTAATAGGGCAGTTTGCCCTCCGAAATATTGCAGAAACCTCGGATTTAGGATTTGACCCACCTCAACCCAGAAAACAATTTATGGAACTGCACTTTTGTTCCTCCAGACTGTTTTAAGGCCACTTTATACGTTTCATGTTCCTTAATCCAGACGTTATTTCCGGGGTTGAGTTAAGAAACATCCTAAATCAGAGATGTGTGGAACGCAGCATATGTACAGCGCTTCTGTATAATTGCTAATGTATAAACTAGCCTACATTGCGGCTCTATGGGAGTTTAAAGATATTAATATTGACAAGATGCGCCACCGCCATTACATTGAATGGGGAGGAATGTAACGCTCAATGGAGTGGCCCAGAGATGACGTATTTTTGTAGGCTAACCAGGAAGTAACGTCAAGCTGGTTCTCTTGACCGAAGCCTATGCATCTTCCCATTTTATTTGAAGTCGAAATACAATTGCGCCAGAAGTAAAAAGCTAACACAAGGTTATAAACAGACTATGGTCGCGCAAACTTTATTCAAAACTGATGAATGAATGAATCCCCAACAGTGATTTTAGAGATTTGTGCCCCATGTTGCATTATTTGTGAGATTTAGATGTGCGATGATGTCTAACATCTTGCTCAAAGGAAGTAGTCACTTTAAATAACTTGTTAGTAACCGCCATTTTAACACAATAAAGGTTTAAACCTGTGTGTTATAGAATGATATATGAAAATATTTAGAGGTTTTGTTCGCCACAGATCTTATTTCAGGCAACCAAAAACCCATTCATAAAACCCATAGACTTTGAGGCGGGGCTCTCGTGAGGCGCAGTAGATGAGGCAACCTTGAAAAAGGTGATTTTTGATGCAATTTAAGCGTTAAACCTAAGTTATGATACAGTTCATATCATGTCTAATTATTGATCATAAAAATGCTGTTTAATTGTGCTATGACGTAAAAAGCTGCACAGAGGCGTTGCAAACATGGCCGCCAAGTGCCACTACTTCCGTAAACAGACTTTGTGGAGGTTTTTTGCCGTTTAAATGCACATTTATCCCACTAATAAACAATTTGGCACAGACATATAAATGTCCTTATAAATGTTTCAGCTTCTGTATGTAATAACACTCATACCTTGTTTTTGTGACAGAATCTTAGTCAACCGTGCCACTTGATGCCTGTGACGATTGGTTGGTGATTCGAAGAAAGTGCATCGTTCAGTTGTGATCTCCGTACCGTGATTTAGTAAAAGATCTGTGTATGCGTCCAAACAGCTGCCTGGATTTAAAAAGTTAAAGAATTAAAATATGATTTTGCTCTTTTTTGTCATCTAATGGACAAACAGGGTACTTACCAGACAGCCTGTTGACAGTGGATTGTGCATTGAAGAAAAGATCAGCTTTAAACTTCTGACAAGATTGCAACCATCCAGTTATATTTACCTTCGCAATTATATCAGGAAGTTGAATTTCGGCCTATTTAGAAGAAAAATTATTGTATGTTTAATCCAGACTAATACAAAGATTACATGAACAATCTGGAATATACCCAGGTTGAATCACCAAAATGAATACTCTTATATAACCATTAGACAGAATATCCTACAGGGTCAGCTGGGAGCCCCTTTGTGCGGTAGAATTTAGTCGGTCCATAATATCCTTCAATGCCCGTTGTGAATTTGCCTCCACCAATAACAAAGTAGCCATGCGTGTCATCCAGCATGGGGTTAATGTCAAACCTGCCCAAGACATTAGAGCTTTTTTATGGAAACAAGCAACAGAGCTCTGAAATGTGCTATTTGCAGTCAAGTGTAAAACTTACACATGTTCAGCAGTCTTAATAAATTGCTGCTGTCCATCAGAGCATGCAATTGAAAGCTGTGTCTATTGAGAAATGAAATAAAATGACATTTATTTATTTGCTGACTTTGTAGTTTGGTCAAACGTGTCCATATTAAAATACCTCAATTCCTTTATAATATAAAAAAATATATGATTTCAAAGATTAAACCATGAGGCCACATACCTCTTATAAAAGCAAACCAAATCTTACAATACTACTCTGCAACACATTTTTTAATTCAACTTAAATATATTAGTCAACACAACAAGTTAAGTCAACTCACCCGGAAACTCATCAAGTTCACTAATATTTATAAGTAGACTTAACTTAAAATCTTAATGCAACCATTTAACCATTAAGTTGAACCAACAATTTTTTTTACTGAATGATTTGTACAATGAAAGATTTACACTATACAGTTTATGCATGCTTGTTCCTCACCGATCTTCCAAGAATCTCTAGGTGGATAAGACACCACTGACCAAGAGGAACCTTGAACGGAGAAAGAAACGCTGACGGTTGTCCAGAATCTCTGACCAACTGCACATGAATCTGACCTGAACAAATCCGACAAGATCAATGAGTGATCAGAAACCATTTTAATGAGTCAGGGTTCATCAAGACGGCTCACCGGTTTTAGTGAGGAACATGGATGGGGTGGCGTAATCATTTTCATCATTAATGTGGTGCAGAAGGCCACACAGATGGTTACTGCAGGGTTTAACCAGCAAAACCCAGAGTGAAAAGGCACACCTATAAGGAATCAGAATTATTCCACTTTGAGACACATTTGAACAGTCACATATTAAGTGATGCAGTTTAACTACAGTTGCAAAGTAAACAGATTGTATCACGACATTTTTAAGTCACAGGATTTTACCAGGGAGAGTAGATGGATTTTATTCTTAATCCTTCCAACAGTTTGTTTTTGAATGGTTTGAGGGCTTTGATGATCCCATAATTCTCCCCAGTAGATGCATACAATGTGGAAAGAAAAGTGGCCACCTCTTAGAGAGAGAGAGATTTAAATGTTTGTGTGATAGCCCAATTGAATGGAAAATGGTTAGTTGAGGAAACTTTAAATGATAAAAATAGAAAGTGTGAGTAAAGACCATTAAAAAACAGCGATAAGACATTTCTTATTCTTACCATTTTCTTTTGCGCACTGTGGCGCATCGTCTCCACCGACTCGCCTGAGCAATTCTGCGCCCCAGCTGGCACAAACCAGGTGATTCTTAACGGGTCGACTGAGTGGTGGCTGAACATCGAGGTGTACGGCCACACTAGCCAGTGAAAACCTGTCCGGTTCTGGGGAATCGTCAGAGCCGATCCAGGCGCGCAACAAACAGCTGAGCACCCAATCGGAACCGCGTATTATCCAATCGGGCCGGTAAACAAGCCAGTCGGGGAAACGCACCGTCACCACTCGGGATCTGGTTCGCCCTGCCTCGCACGTCCAGTATTTGTCAAAAAGGATTGCGGTGGATCCAGTATCGAAAGAAACCAGAACCTGTACGTGCACGACGGACGACTCAGCACAGGTGTAGAGAACGCGCGCAAGCCACAAGGAGACCGGCGCGTCAGGCGCGTTTAGAAAAGCCACATCACCTGTGATGGACTGGCTTAAACATCCAGGTGCAGACATCTGGTTATGAACAAAATAATTTATTAATGGTAACAAATAATATGAATTGTATTGGAAACAATAGTAGCCTACATGGTGGACAGTACTTACTAAAACAAATAGAGGAAAACACAACACGTGAAAGCATTTGGCCAAGTCTCCCATTTTCCTGCGCTTTCTTCTAAGTTAAAAGTGAACAGTTTGCTTATCTCATGGTACGCAACATGTACATTTGTTGCGTTATTGTTCTCGTTGCGCCATGTCCGCATCAGATAACTTCTCGTGTGTACGTGTTCTTATGGCTAAGCAGCAACTGAAACAATCCAACCTGTCCGGCATAACATCCTGTTCGAGCAGGTGTGAAAGCTTAAGTAAATAGCATCGACAATTCCACACTTTAATGCAAACCAAGCCCTTGCAAATGAACGATGCATTGCAGTATTTGTTGCTGGTCTCAGAGAAAAAAAGTGTGAATATAAGTGTGCAGTTGCAGTCTTACACTATGCATGTGTTTAATACATCTAGAATAAGCACGTATCACAACTTTCAAATCTCTTCATGACTTCCTCTGACGGTTTTATTTACGTAAGATGTGGGAACTGTCAATGCAGCAGATTCTGATCTGACCATGTCTATTACACAATGTACTGTACACAATCATTGTACAATGTTTAAAGGGGTCACATGACACGGCTAAAACGAATATTATCGTTTGTACTAGATGCAATGCAATGTGTATACACGAGGTTCAAAATGCTGTATTTTCCACATATCGCGCATCTTTCTATCTGATCTTTTCCCCGTCCCTCTGAAACCTGTTGATTTTTAACAAAGCCCATCGCTCTGAAAAGCGCTAGTGATTGGTCGAATACTGCAAACGTGTGGCGGAAATGTAACGCCTCTTACCATATTTGGAACATGTGGTTCCAAAGCAATCGTACTGATAGGTACGCCCACCTTACTTGCTTTAACATTTGGGCGGTCTTTGTTAAATCATACCACCAACTGACGTAGATTTGTGGAGGTGTGGCTACACGAGGAGTTTTTGTTTCGGGCAGGTCTGGGCGGGCATTCGCTTTTAGATAATGCATCTTTTGTTCCGATACTTTCATTTGTGCAATTGTACGTGTCTTATACTTGCATCGTCAACTTATAACACACCAAAGACACAGAAAAACACGTGTTCGCACCATATGAACCCTTTAATCGTGTAAATCTGTTTTGTCTGTTCAATGGACATGGGTTTGAGATCAGGGGATTGCACATAGTCAGAAACAAATGTATAGTACAATGCAATGCAAGTCACAAAATAACAGTGAGGAGAAACAAATTAAAAATTGAAATCTCAATAGTTTTATAACTTTTTTTATTGCTTTCATGCAGGAGTGCCATAAAACGTGAAGACTACAGTTTTGAACATTACAGAAGATGCAAAATATTTTTTTCTTTTCGCCTCTCTCTGTAGATTATAGTCATAAATAGCTCAGAGAAAGTTGACAGGGGGCCAGAGTCAAAACGGCTCGCGTCTCTGCCCCGTCCGTTTTTGAGAACATGCATCAACACAGCGAAGTGCGGTTTACTGGACCAGACCGATGCGCACGCACAGACACACTCACAGGTTTAACAGCGGCTTCGTGCAATAGGCACACAGATGAAACAAACACATCCGCACGGTTTATGCCCATCAAAACTGGTGGTTGATATTTCTATGCCATCTTTTACCATTTTTCATGAAAGAAACGATGGAACAGATCATGTATTGAATTGATGAATTAGAAGATGATGAATTTGGTTTGTCTCTGGGTTTGTGGAGACATTTTTACTTTAGAACCTGTGGGTAAAAAAAACGAATGCATAGTGACATCCCATAAGGTCTTTTACCCCCCTTTCCCTTGGAAAGTGTGCTTGTCATTTTCAGTGCTCTTTAAAGATAAGGATGATGCTTATCTTAGTAAACATCATGTAAACCGCAGGAAGAACAGAGAACATCTCTTATTCTTCTTAAAATGCACAGTGGTAAAACCCATATGTCTAAAGGCAAGTCGTTCGTAATAGCAACTGTCTGCAGCCTGCGTTCAAAAAATATAAAAGAGCACCAATAAAATGAAGGATGTGGGTTGAATGAATTGGTTTGTATGATCTAATTCAAAGCACCATCAACAAGAACAAAATACCAGTTCTTTCAAAGATGACGTAACAAGACGTAGGGTCTACCAGAATTTGGACAGTCGGCACCTTTTTAGAAAGTGTGTAGGTAAATAAAATAATTTTACGATACGCCAAAGCCTCAGAACTGGACAGTTTGTGATGAGCTTTGCTTTGGCACTTAGAAGACGGAAAGATATTCTTCAGTTCTCTTGAGATCTGTGTAATTTAAAGGGATCTATCACCCCAAAACGAAAACTCGGTCATCATTTACTCGCCCTCTTGACAACTCAAACCTGCGAGGCTTGCTTTCTTCTGCAGAACACAAAATAATATATTTTGAAGAATGTCGGTACGAGAAAACCGTTGGTCGCCACTGACTTGCATCTGCTTTGTGTTCACACAGTGGAAGTCAACTGGGACGAACAGTTTTCAAAATATCTTCTTTTGTGTTTTTCAAAATAAATAAAGTCAAAGGTTTAAAATAACAAGAAGGGGAGTAAACGTTGACAGAATTTTCACTTTGGGGTGAACTGTCCCTTTAAGTCAAAATTGTAGCATTTAGTTCTTTGAGCTCTTTTTGTTTTTACATTGAGACTATTTTTTATTTCATGAAATCACTGCAAGGGTTTTAATGAAAGAAAAAAAAGTGAAACAATCACATAGAAACATTCATGTGCATATTCACAAACCACCTTTGTATTATCAAAATGATTTGGAAAGATCTAAAATTTTCAAATCGATTTTTTTCCGTCACATCCCAGAAATCCCTGAAGCCGTGGAGATGCGTTCAGTGGCTTGACTTGTGTAAACGTTTTAGCACGTCTTCCAGCACGTTTTCTACATTTCCTTTTCACCAAACCAATGCATCGTCATTCAAAAATAGTGCAACACATTTAAGGGGGTTTCACACCGACAGTTCAGCCCTTTTACAGTTTTCACCATTGACGAACACTCACCGAGGAGTACCATAAAACGTTCAGACGATTTGTTTTAACCTCAAAGGAGAGAGTGTGCTGATAGAAACAAAAGAACCAGGTTATTGAGTTTAAGCAAAGGGGAACAAGAACCAAGCAAACATCTAGGAGCATTCAAAGTTCAATCAAACAAAGGCGAAGACATGCAAACTGATACAGATTTCACAAAGAAAGAAAAGTCCATCGGAGGGAAGAATCCTTTGGAAAGTCTGGCACTGACTCCTGCTGAATAAATAATGCAATGCAAGCCCTATCAAAAAAACAGTCCAACCTGTTTCCGCCCAAACAGATCATGCTATTCATCCTAAAGCTCCTCTGATAAACAATGTTTCTACGAAGACCTCGTAAAGGATTTTGTTGTGCCGTAACTTCTGACTGAAGGGAAGAAAAAAATCATCAAAACATTCATAGTAACAATACGACGAAAAGAAACAGGGAAAACGACACAGGTGTCCAGTTCTGTCCTTATTTCTTCTGTTTTTTGAAGATCTTGAAGGTGTGCAAATGTTTCTTGCGGCTGGAATCAGTGTCTTCACCTGTAGAACCAGTGTCCTCCTCTAGGGGGCTCTTTTTTGAAGATATCTGAGGGATGCGACTTCCTGCCTTCCCGCCAGTCTGTCCGGTGGGTGGCGGCGTGTCGGGTTCGGTGGAGTTCGGGCTCAGGGAGCGCGAGGATTCCGACATGGACATCGCCATCTGCGAGCCTTGGATCTCGCTCATGCTGGCGGATTTCTCAAAGCTGGATATCTTCTTCATTAATATGGGACTGTCAGGGACTCCGTCAGGAGAAGCGCCTCCGTCTTGGACGCGGTTGCCTCCATTGGGTGTTTGAGAGTGGGCGCCTTCCTCAGACCGCGACTGGGGGCCGTGCAGGAGGGAGGTGGGCTTCACGGGGAAGGATTTGTAACTGTAGGATAGACGTAGTTGTTCGCCGGTCTGGGATATACAGAGGGAGGAATCGGAGTCAGAGCGGTTGAGGTCCCTATGAAAGAAATGGTGAGATTAGCATCGAGAACATAACAAAAACAATCCAAAACGATGTACGACTCTTTCTTCTGCAGAACACAAAACAAGATATTTCAAAAAATGTACAAACATGGAAGTCAATACGGCTTAAGGTTGTTTGGCCTTTTGTGTTCTGCAGAGTAAAGAAAGTCAGGTTTGCAATGACACAAGGGTGAGTAAATGATAAAAAAATGGGTGAGTTATCCCTTTAAATGATGGTGAACAGATAAAATCAAAACTACCACAGCAAGAATGCAAGAATTAAAATGGTTAAAAAGTGCAAAAGATGCAAAGAAACATCGTGGCACAGTGCAACAGGAAAGTCCACAGCCAACCCGTAGTGTCATTATTACCAGTAAGTACAGCCAATCACAGCAACAAAGAGCAAACCCAGCAAGTAATAACTCTCAAAAGTGTGAAGCGTTGGAGATAAAAGTGTTGAGTGTTTTTGGACCCAGTCCCATGCACGTGCCAAGCGATACCCGAAGCTACCGGAACGGCGGGTGCGCTGAGGGCTGGTCTCGTACGGGAGGTCTGGGATGGTGTCCATGGGCTGGAAATGTGTGGAGTGATAGTGGGACGAATGAGAGGCGGCAGCGTGGAAGGAGGAGTGTGGAAGGTGCGATGATGAGGCGGAGAAGATGGCGGGATGAGATACAGCAGAAGAAAGCGGAGGCATTCCCAGAGCCTCGGACTGCCCGAACGAATGGCTGAGTGTCTGCCGCAGCGCCGCCCTAGATCTGTATGAGCTACCCTCCCCTTCCTGCCCGTGACAACTCTCTACCAACCTCTGAGAGCCCAGGGCCAGCTGCGGGTCGATGTGCCGTTGACGGAGTGACATCATACTGGGAGCTGTGGGGGCACAAAAAATAAGGTCAGTCGGAGCAGTAATATAAAGCATTTACACCAAAAAACGTGCTGGGTGACGGGTGGCAGGCTGGGGAGGATGCAGTGAAGAAGAAGGGTGACACTTAGGTGCTCGGAAAGATAGAAGGTACAGGTGTGTATAACTCAACAGCTTTTCAGGCGGTTGAGGACGAGATGTCACTTTAACAGATCCAATAGTGCATGTTTCTTTAAAAGTTGTTAAGATCCAAAAAAAAGACTACTGAGATATGCAATAAATAATATTCCATGCAGTCTGAATATTAAAGATTGAAAGGTGCTGACTTGTGTCAGTGTTTTCCATCCAATGCCCCCTTGTGGTAGGGTTTATGCACAGCATATTGCTTTAACAGACAGTGGTTTAAGAAGACAAGAGGACGAGAAGAGGATTCGGGAAGAGGGCATGGTAGTGTAGCCCACCAGAATACTTCCAAAACGTTTGGCAGTCGGAATTCAAAGACCACAGATCGCTCGCTCGGCGGCCCATTAGCCAGGTTGCATCTGGAAGGGGTAAGGGGCAAGGGCAGGGTGCGACCGTTAATAAGTTAAAACTTCACAGATGTCCACATGCGGACATGTTAAAACAACGCTTCTATTCGCCCAAACGTTCACCCTGAGGCAACTATTCTAAATAGGTTCTGTAGTTTTTAGCAAGAGCAAATATGAGCAATACAAAAATCTAATAACTTAAAGGTCCAGTGTATGAAATTTAGTGGCATCTAGCGATGAGTTTGTGAATTGCAACCAACTGCTCACTTCCTTTCGAAGCACTACGGTGGTTGACATAGAACGAAGATGTTGTCACGTTTCCACTTCTTTGCCGAAGGAGATAACGTATTAAGCAAAAATGCACTGTATAGAAGAAAAAGCTCATTCTAAGGTAACAAAAACATAACGCTTCATGATATGAGATATTTATACACCTATGAATACATAGTTATATATATGACATTGCATTACTGTTTGTAGATCCTCCAAAAATGACACATTGGACCTTTAAATACACACTACCCAATAAACACCACTTTTATTTCATGCTTTGCATTTGGCAAGACTTTTTATGGGTTCTTTAAACATAACATCACAAATTAATTTGATGAATTACAAAAGCCAGCTCCACTTCCAACCCAGAGTGTACCCTTCTCATCAGATTAAATACAATAAAACAGATCTGTACAAAAAGTGCTATCATGCATATATTTTGAAATGCTATTTCAAAATATGAACATGTGATAGCAATGCATAGTAAATATCTCCAACTTGATGTAAAGCAGACCTGTAGATGGTAAAAGTAAACAAGAGTGCATTCTCATACAGAAAACTTCGGTTATGGAAGCTGAAAAGACGGATCAAAGCGAGGGGTTTTTGGTTTTGGCCAAGACCCCTTTAGCATGTCTGTGCGTGCCCTTGGTGGGCGGGGCATTAGGCCCCTCTCTGTCCGGCGAGCCCTTACATTGCAGGGTTCCTGGTGCCACTATGTCCTCGTCCATGTCATCCATGTCATCAGACATAAAGTGCTGGGGTGTCCCGCGGCCGCCCATGAAGCTTGGGTCCAGGTTGAGGGCCGAGGCCAGAGAGGGTAAGCCTGGGTTATGGACCAGCGAGAAGCCCGTCAGCATCTCAACCTGCTGCCAGCGATGGAGTCTCTCTCTCAGGGCTGCAGTGACCTCACCCAGTGCCTGCCTTGAGGTGAAGAACAAATATGAGATAGGTGAAAGTTTAGAAATCATTTTAGATGGACCAAGATCTTTAACCCAGTGTTTCACACAGGATTTTGAGAGACTGTGGCACTGATGACGTCACATACTAATTAGCATATTTGTGACGTCATCTCGTGCGTTTGATCTAGTGTTGGCACTTGATATCCGTTTCGCTTCTACTCTATGATAGGTCACATTATATTGTATTTTTACCCAACTGAATGCTATTTTCACATATAATCTGTTCTGTTGTCAGACGATGTTATACAAAAGTATAAAAATGTAACTGAACACAACATAATTCGGTGCAAGATCAGAAATATGCGAGAATACAATGTTGCTGTTACACAGAGTTACAACTAAGGAACCATAGTACAGAATATACACACCGCAGCGAGAGCTCGCACACAGACTCACACCAAGCACATAGAGGAAGAGTGTGCGGACACTCTGTTTACCTTTCAACAATTAAGCCGTTTTAAATAGTAAAATGAAAATAGGAATCATGAAAAATCTATTCATGGCGGCTAGTGTTTTGGATAGTATAGCCGCAACAAATAAACCAATATGGGAAACAGACAACACAATGATATGTTGTTATGAGAAGTAGCCTAAAAAACAATTTGGGTTCGTTTTGAAACTATTGCGGCACAAATTTGACCCTGGCGGCCCCCGTAGTCTAATTAATGAACGGGAAACTTCTTTAATCGCAACACCAAATTGTCAAATCAAAAAGTGTTTCTTCATTCGATTGAATTATCAAAAGCAGTTTACAAGTTTGCTTAGAGTTTGTTTTCAATGTCTGCGGACTCACTTAGCTGCCAGTATTTTGTGATCGACATCATCCAGTGAAGAGCTGTGTGCCACATGAAACGTCCCGAACAAAGTGTTTCTTTTCTTCTTGATCTTTTCTGCCTAAAAAATGAAGAATACATATTTTATACATGAATTTTAAAGTAATGTTTTATTTTGTATTGTTAAATGCCGTCATAGTGAAAAAAATTATTATATTAAAATTAATTAAACTTTCATTTTATTCATTTAATAATTGTAAAAACTAACTCGTTGATTTTTTTCTTTTTTATTAAAATGTATTGTATTTATTCTTCTTTACATAGTATATATATAACTTATCGTCACTACTAATTATTAAGAAGTAAACTGTACATAATTATATTTCTTTTAATCATGCATCACCATATTATATGTGGCTGATATAATCTTGAAAACATTTTAAAAAATGCAGTGATCTAGTTTCTGGTAGAACAAAATTGCTTTATGCTTTTGGCCAGTGAATCCATCAGATGTTGCTCACCCCCTCTTTGGCCACCTGCAGCTGTCTCTCTGCGTTCTGTTTCTTGATGTTGTAATACTGCACCTCCACCTCGTGAGTGAGCTGTAACCACTTCTGCAGAGCTCCTGGAGGAGACCAACTGCTGCGAGACTCCAGCTCCTTTTCTGCTTTCTTCAGAGCCATACGTACCTGCAGGGGGCGCCACAGACAAAACAGAGCATTAAAACTTATTGTCTCATCACAAACGGTAGCAAGTTTTAGCATAAAAACTGCTGGGATCAGTCCCTCAGAAACATTAGGATGCAAGTAAGAAGGATCTTAAATAGGAACTCTAACATGGGCAAAAGCAGATTAATGTTGATGTTGACAAATAAAATGAAATCAAATGTAGCTTCAAATGTGACATTCAACCATGACAACTAGGAGTCAGAGATGTCACGATATCCAATTTTCACTATTTTGTGGCTAAATCGTTCACGGTAACGAAAAAAACCATACTCGATAATACATATAAAAATAAAAACACGACCCTGTCATGGAATACTGCCCACACAACACTATAGGATCTTAAAAAGCTAGACAATTACAGTACAATGGCCCAAACAGACCACCGAGCCTGAAATAAAACATTGCAGTACAGTCCTTCACCTTCAAACGCACTGATTTACATACGCAATTATGACAATTAGCTCATTTCTATGACTCACTTTCACAAGCTAATGAGAAAAAAACGGATCAATTACACAGCCTGAAAACACTTGGTTGCAACAATATGAAAATTATTCTGCCACAAATAAACCTAACAGCCCAATTCCACCTAACTACAATAAACACAATTAATCAAATCTTTCATTTTAACGGTAAATAAACAGAGCTCATCCAATAAAGCACAAGGAGGGTGGAGAGGGCATCAGGGAATGTGGTGAGGGGTCATAGAGCCAACAACTCTGTGTATGGACGGACGCTAATGAGAATCATACCCACAGGGGAATTTATACCTCCCCCTGACCCAGAAAACCCATTAAGCGGTAAGGATTTAATAAACCAACTTGGGGTGGCCGTTGTAAAAAACAATCTAATTCATGTCTGATGCTTGAGATGCCACTTGATGAAACAAACTGAAACCAAATACCACTGTAGGAGGATACCTGTTACAATTCTCTGATCTGGTTTGGAAACGGTTTATTGTATTAAAATCCCAGTGAAATAAAAAATTACACATCTTATTTTTTTCATGAAAGATTCCAGATTTACACAGCTCTATTGTAAACAGTTTTTCAATATGGGTCATTCCCGTTTTACAATTTGTGCGCCTTCATAATCTTCATATGAGATCATGAAAATTACATTATTATGCGTTGTGTAATGTTGCTGTGTTTGAAAGTAAGAAGTCTGCCAAGTTGTAAATCCAAAGGAGAATGAATAACAAAGTTATAGGCTTGGAAAAAAAGGGAGTCGACTCTGAATCACGCAAACGAGTCGTCCCTATTCCGATTAGCGAACCGCAGCGGATTTATGTCACTACATATAGTCCCCGCCTACTTTTTGCTAGGACATCCCGTGAAAACTTCATTCTTCTCCCCAAACACTGTAGCTCGCGAGCCTCATTTGATGTAGACCAATCACAGCAGACTAGACCATCTCACCAATCACATCAGACTAGGCTAGCGGAAAGGAGGTGATTAGACAGATGAATCGAAATAATAGTGTTTTTACACCTATGTAGATAACCTTGTTGTTGGACACTCCATAAACCAAAGTAGGACCTTAAAAACCCTAGTTATGTACTTCCTTCCTGTAATGACTGTCCATCTTAATTTATGCACGTTAGATGGCTTGGGCTGACCATCCGTTAACTCCTCCCCTTTAACTGTCAGTCTGCTCCCAGTTCCATTTCAAAATGCAATTCCAAAGAAAAAATCCTAACCTCAAAAAAGTCTTAAGTGCTGAGCAAAGATGAGGGAACAATTCTGAGCCTGACATGCAAAAACCGCATCACAGAGGAAACGTCACCATTTATCACGATCAAACTAGTTGGAGGTATTGACTCAGAAACAGTTTCAATATTGACTGTGCAGTGCGTCATCTCTAACTTCCATACACTCTTATGTTCTAACAAAATGTCATCTTTTCTTTCTGCTATACTCTTTTTTTGTATCACATCGGTACACTGTAAAAAGGATGTACGACATGTTCCCATTCACTTCCACTGTAGAAAAATGAAGCTAATAAGTCCGAAATATGGGTGTTGTAAATTCCCTATTACTCTTACCGTTTTATTGTGAAGGAGTGTTCAGTGTTCAGGCACCTCGTTGGGCAGCTAAGGGGTCCTTGAAAACATAATATTGAGCTGTGCATTTTTTACATTGATGCCTCTCTGAGTTTGTGATGAAGGTGGGTTATAACGATCCATTAACGATAACTTTGATATGTAAAGGAAGGGGTGGTTTTCGGCGCTAATATAAGCTAACGCTACTTGAGTAGCAGTGTTTTATTTGATGCTTAATGTGCTAACTCACTGGCAACTGTTGACTAAGTTGTAGCTAAGTTCAGGTTAAGATGTGGCCATTAAGTTAGCATACCTTCTCATATATATTTGTTCATTGCAGATACCAGTACAGTACAGAAGTCACTCAGATCAGTGTAAAGATTAAAGTGTAAGCAGTTAACACCGTGCTGTGTGTAATTTGGAGTGGTAATTCATATTAAAGCCACGTCAACGGTTCTACTGTGTCCGGTCTTGCTCTCTAATCGGAGTGTCCGTGTGGATGAGGTGTTCCAGCGAATACACCTGAAACAACATACAGTCCTAGCTATCCCCAATAATGGGCGCTGACAAACTAAAACCAAACTTATTAGAAAACGAACACTTGAACATATATCGGCGTGATATGACCGAACTAATATGATAGAAACCATCTTTGGGAAACGTATGTTTAAAGTGCAGATGGATTTTTTAGTTTGGCACGATTACCGTTCGTTTACGTGGAGAGGGCGGGGTTAATTACATACACCGTAGCCAGCCACCAGGGGTGATGAAATTTACTTTTCAAAATAAGGTTAAATCAAATAATTCGGCCACATAATTTTTTTTGCACAGTCTTACCTGGCACAAGTCACATGAGACTTGTCTTTAAAAGCAAAAAGGGCACATCCGTCATGGTTGTCACACTGGATCTACAACATGGGTTCTCTAATTTTCCATTTCTAAATGGTCTCACCTGGTCAAGTTCCTCCTCGGCATACTTCTGTCGGCTGAGCTCATTTTCGGTTCCCTCCCGGAGCCCCTTCAGCCTCTGCGCCTCCTGTTTGGCAGCATTGATCTCGTCTCTGAGCTTCTGCTCCAGGTTCACCTTCTCCACCTCCACCGAGCGATGCTCTTCCTGAGCGATCTGCAGCCTGAAGAGTGACAGCAGAGAAACGACATAAAAAATAAACCTAGAAACGGCACATCGGCAACAAACACAAACATTCGGATACACAGCACTGGAGAAATTAGAAAACTTTGTGTAATGATTTATAGTAAATTCGATGAACTACAAACATTGTTCCTGTGCCTGCAAACAACCAACATGTAATCCTCAAAGATTGGGTCTATTTTATATTGGTGTCTGAGTGCATATCGGTGTGGTCACGGTCAGATAAGCACTCCACATTGGAGCCAGAAACAACATCTACAGCAAACCTGGGTGGCTGCCAGGAGAAGGGGAGGAGCTAACAAACGCTGATGTCATAATGACGACAGAAAGGAAATGACATTAGGGACACAAGGCTTCCTAAATCACGACAGGGATTAACATTTTCCCTGGCGGCTGTGAGAGGATCCGAGGCCCTTGATTTACTCAGTCATGTTTATATAAATCCCAAGATCAAGCTTCCTTTAAGAGAAGAGACTGTGAGCTATACTCAAGACATGTCATATGACAAAGTTCAGAGGACACTGGACTGACTGAGAAGATATGAAGGCCTAGATACCACATGACTAAACCTACCCGGCAGCTGAATTACAGATCTGTGACCAATGAATTGAAAACGCACGCATATAAACATAAAACTACCATTAAAAAAAGTTAAGGTTCACATGACTGAGTTGCTTTTAATGATGTTAAAAACCTTAAGGCATACATGTCTTGAAATTAGTTACATAGAGAATGATTTAAGCCTAGATATGAGTTGGTTAATCCCATAAACACATTGTTGCAGATTTTATGCTTTTCTGTTTAGATAAACAGAATTTGTTTAGATTCATGAATTATTTTAGCAAATTCAAAGCCAAAGACGGCTACTTTTAAAGAAGCTTAAAAATCTGGATTCATCCAGAATTAAGTCTACATTTGATGTGGAATTCGTTCAGAATCCTACTGATAATCGTTTAACAAGATGAATAGTAACGGTTGTGTTCCCTGTAAAGTTTTCTTCCTAGCCAGCAGAGGGCAGACAGAACGCTTTGACAAGTGCATTACGGCAAAGCAAGTGGCCACTGAATGAAGGAGTGGTGTAAACCGATCTTGACCAAAAATTCAGAAAAACTATCAACCAAAACAATCAACTGCACCTCAGACTTTTAAGCAAGAGTAAACGTTTCACGTAAGAAGGCCCGGATGAAGAACTCAGGGGCCCCTGGGCACCAGCGACTTGTAGACCCCCCAATACACACGAGTGTTGTTTCATGTCTTTTTGCTGGATATGAATACAGAGAGAGGGATCCGTTAGTGTTTAATGTTATATAACTTTTGTTATATGAATGTTATATAAATTTAGGATGGTTTCTAGTATGTGTAAATTTGTGGGATTACTGTGGTGTTGAAGTTTCGACCCTGTGGTTAGGATTATATATTACCTTATTTTGAAAGTAAAGACTGTGCGCTTTTCAGGGAAGTCATTGTCTGTTCACTAAGTTCACTACTGGCTATGTTTTAAACTCTGAAACATGTATGTTGTAAATGGTTGTTTAACATACTAAATATATATTTCCATATATGTGTGTGTACTGTATATGGCATGAGTAAATATATTATGGTCAATACATTTTGCACATCCAGTACCATATCTTATCACATGTACATCGATATAATATAAAGTATATTACGGATTATAAAATTACATTTAGTGGGACATACAAGTAAATATATTGTCCTATATTTTTCAATATAAGAAAAGCGGCAATTCCTTACGTATTATTCAATATATTGTAATATATTAACACAATATATTATTCTGTATATTTTCTTGTATACAATTATGTCATTTAATATATTTTTAATTCATATATTAGGAAATATATTTTCTTTCCGTAAGGGTTTGCGCACCACATGATTACAACAATGCTTTCCTGGACCATCAACAACAATATCAATTTCCCTTTGTACATTTGTACAACTTTATTTGTAAAACAAGCACCTCACGTTCTTATGTAAGTGTGTAATGTGTTAAACAGCTTAGAGAAATATTATATAATATACCTATTATATAAGCTATACTTCTTTAGCCTATATGTTTACGAGTCTGTGCAAGAAAACATTTTGCATTGTATCAAAGCACTCTAATGGCGAAGGCTTAAAATCGGTAAGGCAGTTAGACCAGATCATCATTATATCAATATAAATTGCATTATTGACAAAGATACAACACCAAATATATGTAATTTTTTTTTTGAGATTTTACAGACAACCGTGTTTAAGACAATTCTAATTTAGCCTATAGATTATATTTACAACAATAAAGGCGTTAATAATTTCAGTTTCTATTGTCAGTTCTTACTTGTATCGCGACGTCTTCTAACAAATCACCTTATTGGCTATATTCGTTCACACAGCCTTGGTCTAGGTAACCATGTGCATATTTATGGACGAAATGTGTTCATGTTTATATATTCAGACAGTCGACGACAGGTTGTTGGAAACAGTGTTTTTTTTACTCATTTTATTCAAGAGTCACCTGTCGAATGTGCTGCTTCCCAGCGCTCACTGAGACGATCCGTGCGAGGGGAAAGAGGGACCTTGTGCTCGCGGGAAAGCACTGGCGACATATTACCACTAAATGAAAGCTAAGGTTTATCGGTAAGTCGCTAGATTTCTCACTTTTTGCTTTTCCTGAACAAAAGCTGCTAAAGGCCTTGTAAAACTTACTAAATAAAGAGACTGACTTTTTAGAAACACTGTTTTGTGTGTGCACTTGCGTGTGTGCGGGCCAGAGAGGCACAGGTCAGAATGAATACAGCGAAAACATTGTCATGTGAAATTTTTGTACCCCTTGCTTGTGCCCCAAGCGCGCATGGGCCACTGGGCCAGTGCCCATAATCCCCATTGGATAATCCGGCCCTGTCCGTAAATCATGTGATCTTTCAATTTCTGTTTAAGATGAAGGCCTAACAAGAACTGTAATAGGCTAGCCACCAACTAAATGAATAAAGCATAATCACAATGAATCCATTTACATTTTTTACTGTGTTCACTATTGGTTTTGTTCTGCCTTTTTGTAAATAAAAAAGATTCACAAACTTTGCAAAGAACTATTGTTCTCTGTTTACTATACTCATCCCTTTCAAATGACACGATTCTTTGTGCTGGATAAAATACCAACTACTGCACAAAGACAACAAAACACAAAAGGACCAACAAAAGACTAAACTAAGCATGCAATGATTAATTAAACCTTTGCTTTGATATTCTTCCTTTCACATATACGTGCTTTTGTGGTTCACGAACGCATACGTCAGGAAATTTCTGTCACAAATGGACTTTAAGGTTCATTTGAGTTGTTTCAGACATGAGAACTTGACATCAATACTTGGTAGTTTCTACTGCTTTTGCGTCTCTATCGCCATCTCTGTTTGTAACACAGAAGTGAAAGTTACTTTACATACTTGTCCTTACGTGGGTTAAAGACCAATTCTGTAAAATCAACAGCTTAATTTATTAATAATCCTAAATTTACTTTAGTGAATAAGGGGAAGGAAAGGACAGTTTCAAACACAGATTTTTATACTTGTATAAAGTACAAAATTCATTTTAGTTCTTAAATTTTGCAGCTTCGAACTGAGATTCTCAAGTCACACACCATTATACTGTCTAAGAAGTGCGTGATTTTATTTTTAAATAACTTGTTCTATGGTATATGAAAATGACCTATAGACCAAAGCAATATTCGGAAACCACAATATCAGAGACTTGAACGAGTAGTTCACCTTCAAAATGAAAATGTCAAACCTGTATGACTTTCATTCTTTCCAAAACACAGAAGAAGATGTTTTGAAGAACGTTGTTAAAAGCCCCCCCATTCACTTGGATTGGTTACAATAGAAGTGAATGGGGGGGCTGTGCTGTTACCAACATTCTTCAAAACATCTTCTTTTGTCTTCTGCAGAAGAAAGTCAAACAGGTTTGAAATGACAAGAGGGCGTGTGAACGATGACATCATTTTCATATAGCAACATGCTCAAAACATCTCTAACATTTTCTTAAATATAGTGCAGAACATGCCATTTAAACTAAATCAAAAGCGATCCCAAATTGCATTATAGAAGGGGCAGGCGACATTACATGTTATTTCTGATTCATACAGAACGGGCAGGGAACGGATCGCTCGTGTGGTAATTTGGCAGCGATTAAAGAGAAGTTTGTCTGGTGTGAAATGCATGAGCACACCTACACAGGAAACAGTTGGAAAGCCTGATTCAACGCCGTGGCCTTGATAAGCCTCACAATACGTTTAAAAAAACGAGCCTACATAAAACCACTGTTGAAAGTCTGTTGAATCCTACGCAAATTATAACATCAAAACACGTTTTTTTGTTTAAGGAGCGTGGTCCCACGAGAAGCCGCTTTTAAGAACGACATTGGTGTTTTAGAGATTTTAGTTTTGTCTACGATTTCGAGCAGAGATGATTCAAAATATCCGGGGTTAATAGTCTCCCTCAGGGGCGACCAGAAGACTGCAAACCTCTCACCCGCCAGTCACCAGAGATGTGACCCAGTGGTTGTCTTAGAACATAAAATACGGGATGTCCTCCACTGTAACACACACATGCCCTGTAAATAGTTTCCATTGCCCCGTCCTCTGAACGCAATCTCTCACTTCATTCACATGTTAAAGGGCCAAATGGGACACACACACACACACACCACCGTCTTTTAAAGGTGACAGACTGTGTGTCTGTACGAGGGCTTTGACAGGAACCTAGAGAAAGATTTGAAAGTTATCCGCATTTCAAAACATATGACCACACATGTAACGGAAAATAGTCCCACAAAGAGGAAACAACACTTACACGAACATATATTGTAAAACAGGTTCAGTTGGGCATCTTATCCCTGTCGCATTTATGAAGCCTGGTGAAATTAATTTAACATTCAAGAAATGACTGCATCAGCCTCGGTTATAAATTTAATCGACCCAGAAAGTGACTTCTGATGTCTCATCATCTAAAATTAAAAGGAAGTGGAAGGGCAGTTTCGAAAAAATCTATTTTTCTCTTCCTCATTTTCTGCATAATCTTTCCCTCGAACAGATTCTCGCAGCCTTTTCTCACGCATATCCGTTTTCATTAGTCATGACGTCAACAAAACACTATGTGTCCGTATCAATCTGCCTGATTTCAAAGGTCATAAGCACTCTATTCTGGCAGTGACAGGAAATACGTGTGATGCTCAACCAGTACATCGACAAATGGCCGTTTCACACAACTTTATCACACAACAGAAGTGCCAAGAACAATCTCACAGAAAACGAATGACTTCTGGTCGCTTTAACACTACAAATCACCAAATGCATTTTGATGCATTTCGAAAAAATTAGGGGACTCATTTCTATTAAACACAACTTAGTTTCCTGCGTGGTGTTGAAAATCAAACAAAGCAAACAAAACAGAGCATGCTCTCACTTCTGCTGGAGGTCGTCGAGGCTTTGCTCAGCCCTCTGGAGACTATCGAGGTCATTCATCATCTTCTTCATGTGGTCTTTAGAGTGTCGATTCTGGATGTACGCGAACCAGCAGCCTCCCATCCCAATGACGATAGACACGACCAGCATGAAGTCCTTCAGATGGTTGTGTCTGTTCACTGCGAGAGAAACATTGGTGTATATTAGTGCAGACAAAGTCATTTAAAGTGACCTCAAAAATGAAAATTCATACATTTACTCGCTCTCGTCATTTCAAACCTGTATGATTTAATTTAGTCTGCAAAACACGCATGAAGATATTTTGAAGAATGTGACGGCACCCAGTCATTGGTTTTAGGTTCATGCAACAGAACTGAACGGGTTCGGCCGCGGTTGGGTTACCAACCTTCAAAATATCTTCTTTTGTGTTCTGCGGAAGAAACACAATCATACAGGTTGACATGACATGAGGAAATGCTGACAGGATCTCCATATTGGGTGAACTATCCATATAAAGGTATTTTACAGAATAAAGGAATGCCGGAATAACCGGCTCAAGGACACAATGCGGAACACATGGTCGAACCACCAACCACTTGTTTGCCTTCCTTCCCATACCACAAGGCCACATTTCTGCAAACTTGTCTGGATAAAGAATCGATTTTAAAACGAATTCCAACGTGTCAGCAGTGTAGCTCGGAGATAACAGGAAGCTGAGAGTAAAACTAATTCCATTATTGACCAATTATATTGTAGAATTGGAGCAGACAAATTGCTGCAAGCATACGTCTGGCTACATATAGAAATAGCACCTGGTGGATTGTATGGTAAGGAAAACCCATCAAGTAAAACACTCTGGTGTACGGTTCCTCTCAATTAGAACAATTAATTCACAATCCAGACCTATAAAAAGCTCCAGTAATTAGATCACAACTCGCACCCAAGGAACCACAATCCTTAAAATGATAGTTCAGCCAAAAAAAAACAAAAAATCGGTCATCATTTTCTAACCCTCTTGTCATTTCAAACATCTATGACTTTATAACCTCCTGCAGAACACAGAGATATTTTGAAAAATGTCATAGACCAACTGCGATGGCAGCCTTTCACTTGTGTTAGACGTCAATGGGTGCCACCGCTGTTCGGTTGCCAACATTCTTCAAAATATCTTCTTTTGTGGTTTGCAGAAAAAAATGACAAGAGGGTGGGTAAATGATGACAGAATTTTAAATTTTGGTTGAACTATCCCTTCAACACTATTGCAAGGTGAACGGTGTCTCCAAACAAGACAAAGTCCAGCAAATATTTGTGTCAATTGACTAAATAAAAGGAATTGCCAACAGTAACGGTCAAAAAGAAAGGTTTCCAAAAACCATTGGTGACGCAAAAAGACAGTCAACCTTGTGCCACCGGTTGCCAAGTTGGGCTGTTTTGTGGCATAACAATAATATACTGGGATATATTGAGATATTGTACGTGTATTGTGGTAACAAATATAATTAAATAATCGTTATAAATTAAGTAATTATTTAATTCAATTGATTGTAATACTATCGTATAGTAATCTACTGCATTGTTTATCAAACTGGGGTGTGTGTATTGGTACGCTCCTATGAAACAAAACAGTTATGTTTTGAAAGGGACAAAGTAGTCCGAAACAAGCTAAAAAGGCTTCACAATTTTGCATATAAACCTTGGATGAGTGAAAGTTGGTAGTTCTAGAAATGTATATTATGGAAAACCAGTTCTTTTTGCATAATATACTGTAGTTCATCTTCAAATCCTTTAGATTAATTCGCAAACTAAACCAGGCTTTCGGTGGGATTCAGGGTTACCGAGACTTCTGCTAAAGAGTGTGGTCACAGTTCTGCAATACTTACCACTGCTGTGTAATTGGGTAAGATACGTAACCTAACAACTGCCCCGGGGACACCTCGCTGGTCTGAGCCTGGCTGACTCAATTTCTTATTCTTTTATGTCCATGTTTAAATACAAGTCTGTGTTGAGAAATGGAAAATTACACTTCTCATCCGTCTGCCTCAAGGGAGAACGCCAGGCAGTCATGCAGGAAACTAGTTGCTGTACATAAGCTTTAATGGTAACACTATTAGTTAACATTAGTAAATGCATTAGCTAACAATGAACAATTTAGTTTTTCAGGCTGCATTTATTAATCCTTGTTAATGTTAATTCATATCAATACAGTTATTTTCGTTAGTTCATGATGCATTAACTAATGTTAAGTGACATCATTCGATTTTTATATTGAATTAGTAAATGATGAAATGAACATGAATTAATATTAATAAAGGCTGTAGAAGTATTGTTCATCGTTGGTTTATGTTAACTATTGCATGAACTTATTATTAACAAATAGCACATTATTTAAAGTGTACCCACAAAAAAATGTACATACTTATTTGGTTGCCTTTAATTTAGACAAAAAGAGTGGAGTAAGGGCTGATTCACATTTCATGCAGCATTCTGATATTTCCATATCGAGGCGGTGCCGATGCACCTAGAAAAATCAGCACGATGGACATTTCCCCCTATTCGCGTGTGCCTGCCTCATTTGGTCCTACATTTAAAATAACATTTATGCGCGCGGAAAATATGCGAAATGTGAATTGGGCCCAACAGCACCACATGAGCCCCAAAGCTCATGTCAAGAACATGTGGGCTAACAGCTCCAACATGAATACACAAAATCTTTTTATCCTAAATGTCAAAAGCAAAAAGGCAAATTCTCATTTAAATGCAGTAGTAAACTCAAAGCAGAGGCTTTTAAAATCCATTGACTATGTCAGCTGTTCCACAAATACAAGACTGACACATGTTTCTGTCTGTGTACATTATGTGGTGTTGAACCGTCACAAGTAGCCGGCACCCTCTCCCTTGCTCCCTGCAGCTAGACCTCTTCACAGTCCACTAACATAATGAGATCTGACACACACAGACACGCTGAACTCTTTGTCTCTCTGTTAAGATCTCTGGAAATGATAGGTGACAGCAGCTTCCCTAATAGGAATTAAAGTGGAGAACGACAAACCGAAACCACAGAACCTTACAAGATTTAAAAAAGGATTAGGGCTGCACGACATTGAAGAAACTCAATATGCGGTAACTTAGTGAATAATGTGATATGCAATACTATAAAGTTCAATTTAAAGGGATAGTGTTTCATTAATCACATATGAAAATCAGAAGATGGGAAATTGCTACTTAAAAAGTGCCACGGCTTTATATTGCATTCAGAAAAAGTAGCCTCTTGTTTTAAGTACCACAATAGACCAGGTTCATAAATGTCATCCATTCAGCTTCCACGTGTACAGTAAACCACCAATTTACAGTACATCAGCGCGGCGTATTCCAGGGTATGATGTAAATCACATTACAGTGTACTGATGTGTCATTTGTACTGACCTGATCTATGGTCAGCGTGATAGGGGCATGTCGAGCCCAGCAAACACATGAATAACTACCCTTTATCTGCCTGCAGCCTGGCACACAATGATCCTGTTACCATGTCAAGACAGATTCTTTAGATAACATCCCCAAGAATGCAGCAGACTGTGAAATACACACAGAGCTCTTGACAAACTTGTGAACTCCGGCGACACTTGCTTTTGTGTTATGCTAGTATGCGAGAAATCTGACCTCATTAACTCTTTCACGACCGTCAATGGTCGGTTCATACTTTGTGAACGCAAAGCACTCAGGGTTTACATTATTTTTACTTTTGTACAATGTGCCGTTATGGGTTACTATAAAAATGGTCACGCAGGTACAATGGGACACAGTTTGTGCATAGAGGAATAGGTTGAACGGCCAACAAGTCGACTAGGGATGTTAAACGATTAATCGCATCCAGAATAAAAGTTTGAGTTTACATAATATATGCATGATGTATGTGTCCTGTGCATTTTTATTTTGTATTTATGAACATACTACACACATACACATACATGTATATATTTAGGAAACATTTGCATGTATATATTTATATAATAAAAATAGTATATTAACATTTATCATTTTTTATACTTTATTTTAGTAACCCTTTGTATAGGGACCAATTCTCACTATTTAATAGTTGCTTATTAGATAGCCTCTTTTTAGGACGTTGGCTGTTTATTTGTACTCATAAAACATGTTCTGGATGCCAATATTCCACATCCCTAATCTTACCTCATACCTAAACCTGACCACTACCTTACTAACTATGAATAAGGAAAATATTTGGAGTTCATTGAGGCAAAAGTCACATTTAATGGTTTGTTAACAGCAAGAATTGGACCTTTAAATAAAGTGTGAATATTAGGGGTGGTAATATTTTTAATCTCTCGATTCGATTCGTATTGATTCTTGGGGTCACGATTCGATAAAAAATCGATTCATGATATTTTCGATTCACGATTCAAAATCAATTCTCCAATTTGACTCAAATTTCGACTTCATATATATTATTTATAATTTATTCCAGTTTTTTGGTTAAGTGTTAATTTTTTTGTTCCTATTTGACTGTGCTGGACAGTCCTAAAGAAAGAAAAATACCACAACACCAAAAGACTGCAATTTATTTTGTTTCCTTCTCTTACGCAATTAAAAACTTAGTATATCAATTAAAATAAGACTAAATATTTTTCCAAATGCTTACCCTCGCGGAAAGTGGGGCTGGATGTATTATTTGTATACTCTATTGTCTTCTGCACTCTGTGCGCACTCTAATCTGTCCAGGTGGCGAACAAACTCTCACGGTTGGCTTCCGTCTTTTTAGTTCGACCACAGCATGTTATTTAAAAAAAAATAACGTTTAATAAAATATCGATTGATACATGAATAGATCTTTTCTCCCACCCCTAGTGAATATACACATGTACGTGTTTGTTTTATAAATGCAAAATTAGTATGCACAGTACATATAATATGTAAACCGAGTGTGATTAATCGCGATTAATCGCTCAACAGCCCCACAGTCGACTTCTTTAGGTGCTTCTGAATATGCCTCCTCATTTCATCCGTCTTCCATCCTATGACCCGGAAACCGATCGAGCTCAGCCATCTCAATTCTCCAATTGCATCGGGAGGAGGCGAGGAACACAGACAGAGGAGGCTTTCTGAGCAGTCATGAGCAAAGATACACAGCTGTTTCCTTTGAGGAAGTGTTTTATCGACTATCCCGACGCGCGCACATATTCTCTTCCCTCTGCAGATCAACACATCTCCAGATCATATTCAAATATTGTGAACGTAGACCTATTTCATAGGGTATAATTAATGTTAATATATTTATCAAATTTAATATAGTATTAATTTTATAGTATAATATATATGAATATAGTTAATATTTATGTATAGGATATTTGACACACCTTTTTTTGAGCACTTTTAAGCATGTTTTTAACGTCATTTGAATGTAGTGGGGATTATGAACTCTGCTTTAAGAATGTATGTATTAAACAAAACAAAAATTTCAATGCGCAATGTGTACTGTCATCATTGGTTGACAACGCTTTAAAGTGCACTATAGAGAGAGTCAGTATATGCCATTTCACAAATCCTCGGTCATCGCGTCATTTCCTTCCTCGCACCCTTTTCGTTGAGTATTTCATTGCACAGGAACTCCGTTCTTTCCAGGGAACGCAAATTCGCTAATACCCCTAACCCTGTTTAACCTGCCTACCAACATTCTGAAGCTAATGGTCTGAATGAGGGGTGAGCCACGGCTGTATCTTTTCAGTGCGCTAAAGACATGTGCTCGGAATACAGAGTAATGCTCAAAATTCTCCCTATCCAACCGAAAGCGCTGCCTCCCCTAGGCTACAAGAGAAGATTCTGAACATCACAGGGCGTGAGGACGTAACCGCTTTCAGTGACATTGTGAGGAGGAGACGGACCACTTGTGCAAAAACTACAGGGAGAAATCACAACAGTCGATACGGAGGTAAAGAGAGAAAGTCCTGCTCTTCAACTCAAGTAATTGATGGGCGTGAAGCAGGAAAAACACAATAGCAAAACAAAAGAAACGGAGAGATTTCCATCACAGTGCCAGTGCAAAACAGCTGGATGTTTTCTCAGACGGCAAGTCTAAATCAGAAACCCATTGTTTGCTTTTCAGAAGCTCCTCCCACATTTGTATAAGAGCACTACGGTTGTCCACTGTGGTACATGTGGAGACCGAGCAGATAAGCAAGTCCTTTAGAGTTCATTTATATATTTTGATGAGATAACTGATGTCATAGAAAGCTAAACATTGTTGTTGACTCCCGTTTGAAAGACATTTGTACTCACTTATGCACACCTAAACAACAGTTCACACCAAGAACGATAATTATAAACTTGTAGTTTTAGTCTTAAATGTAAAATCCCTTTCAGAAAGTGATATTGTGTTGTAGTCATAGTTGTGTCATAGGCTTTAAGGATACTGCGGTAAATTACGTCATACATTCTGTTACGAGATTACATCAGAGAAACGAACCACACCTCAGCCACATCTACTTTACGGTTTTAATGGCTAAATTATGACTAAGCAGTAATCCAGAAAACGTTAAACTATCCAGAATCTGTCAAGTTGGGAAAAAACTGTTTTACATTCTTAATGTCACTCACTCATAGGAGCTCCAAACAGAACCGTGTCCAACGCCTTCAGCTGCAGTTTCTGAGCGTGACTCCGGTCCAGAATCTTCAGGACTGTTTGTGTTAGAGTGACGTTCTTCAAAGCCAAACTAGAAAAAAGGTTGCAGTTTAAAGTGTTAAAACTTTATCTTTCAAAGGCCCTGCTTTAGAGGAAACCAGCACGTTACTCACCGGGGCATGGCGGTACCGTTTAAGTTCCATTTGCTGAAGGCCTCCGCATATTGCGACAGCTCGACGTAGTCGTTGAGCCAGTCCACAACTTCAGTTACAGTCCAGTTATACACTGAGGAACAGAAACAAAAACATCACTTAACCAAATCCATGAGTCATGCAAAATTAACAAGCTAATAAATGGAGCGGTAAAATTGGCTTGACCAAAGGTGGGTGGTTTTGCTTTAAACTGCGAGTGTCCTAATGGAGTTTCACATTTAATTTGATAAGAATCGTGACGCCTAAAACACATTTTGAAAACAAATTGTTTTCTTTTGGGAATAGCGTTGAGATTTTTACATAATCCGAAAGCTGAATAAATAAGCTTTCTACTGATGTATGATGGTTTTGCTTTAAACTGTGAGTTTCCTAATGGAGTTTAACATTTAATCGATAAGAATCGTGACGGCTAAAACACATTTTAAAAAACAAATCGTTTTTCTTTTGGGAATAGCGTTGAGTGACATAAATGCCGTGTTGACAGCATTAGTTTTCAAGCGATTTGACTCACAATTATTAACATGGGAAAACTGCGTCTTTATGTCATGTGCTTATTTGGACAACTGGGATCTTATTATGGGTCAGATTTACAAAACGGAGCAAAATAGCGTAAGAACGTAATAAATAAAAAAACGCAGATGGAAGTGGAAAGTTCTGCGGGTGATTTACTAATAAGGCGCAGGGTTGAAGACATGCTTTTCTAGGCATGAAATAAAGCCGCAAATACAAGGACGAGCGCAAACCTTAGTAAATCACTCTGCCCGATTCATCTAAATACTCTCCTTCATAAAGTTTGTATCCAAAGAGGAAACTCCTACAAATATGAAATATGGTCAAGTGCAAAAAAGACGTTTGCGCTGCTGCAAGCTGTTATTAAATCTGGCCCTATGTGTGATATAATGACGCATACAATTAAGGAAGGAATTGAGATTTAATAAGACTCTTATTAACTTATTTCCGCCGTCTGTACTTTAAAAATAAAACTAAATTACCCAGAAAGGTGGCAGAAAGGTTCAAACAAATATATGTAAAATAATGTGGACGTTCCCATCAAGACAGATTAGGTTTCCCAGAGGGGTCAGTTTAAAACAGCAGGTCATTTGTACTGAATCTGAATGAGGCTATATGAGAAAAATTATGATTCAGGAGGAATTAACAAATCACAAAACTTCTGTAAAACAAAATCGTTTCACCTGAACTGAAATTCAATATCTGAATATGAAGGCATGTCTCTTTCACAAAGAACTAATAGGAATTCAATAAATTGGATCAATCGGATTTAAAATTAAAAATAAAACAATGTGTCCAGATGAATGACATTTGGCGTAATAAAGATCCCCTGAATTGTAAATATTACATTGATATAAATAATAGAGAGCTATTCACTGACATACCAGCTTTGAAAAAAGCCAGAGACTGTCAACGCTCAATGAAAACAGAGTAGGGTAGAACGGTATCGCTTCACCAGACGCTGGCACACAGTACTGAACTATTCTGTGTGTGCATGTGTGTGTGTTAATGTGCTGCTAGGCAGGAACAGATCAGCTTTCATAGCTTTGGCTCTTCAGCTGTGCTTTGAGGAAGAGCTGCAATGCAGGATAAAGAGACAGGGAGAGATAGAGAATCCTTACTATTAAGGATGTGCAAAAATACAGTCTGTGGGTTGTCTGAATGACAAATTGCCTCCAAGGAAGTCCTGCATAAATCCATTACATGTAGACCACCCTCACCAACTAAACATTATATACTGTAGTTTTATTGAAGTTGGTGAGCATTTCCTTCTGAACGTGGGGCCTAGCTTTAGTCAGAGAGTTTAGATAAGACGGTTTAACTGTATGTTCACAAGCAAGTCGAGTGTTTTTTTTATCAGGATTTGAAGGACGTGTTGAAAGCAGTTGAGTTCGTAAGAGTTTTCTCTGGTATCACTTACAACAATTACTCTACTTAAAGTGGGTGCACCATGGCCCATTGATGGTAAGAGTGGTAATACCATGGTACTTGAACATATACTTTGATAAAAAAACATGCAATGATGCACAACTGGGTTACGAGTGGTCACACCTAATGGAGGGTCTACAGAATAACTTTTTCCTTTGTTTAACGGGACAGTTCTCCTTAAAATAAAGATTCTGTTATCATTTGCTCACCCTCGTCTCATTCAAAAGCTTTGTGAAACATAAAGAAGATATTTTAAGAAATGTCTCAGAGGTCCATTTAACGAAAGTCAATGGGGTCCAGTGTCGGTTTGTCACCAACATTCTTCAAAATACTTTTTTTAAGTCATACACGTTTGGGATGACATGAGGGCGAGTAATAATGAAAGAATTTTCATTTCTGGGTGAACTAACCCTTTAGTAAGTCAAACACTGAACACAAACACGTGATGTTGAATAGATGTCAAGTCAGCAAAAGCAACTTTGTAGAAACCCAAGTCTGCAATATCAAAGGTAAACCAATAAGCTGTCCTTTGTTATAAAGGTACAATATATGCCAAAACACACGACTGCACACCGGTTTCAGCATTAATAACTCATTATAAGAGATAGCCTCACCCTTTGAACTCTTCCAGGCGTTCCACAGGTCCTCAACGCTGATGAACTGATCGTCACCGTGAAAACTGTTGTGTTTGGCTTTGGGGTCATTGTAGTTAAGGTCCTCTCTTAAAAACTGTCGATTGAAAAAGAGGAAATTAACATCGTAGCTTCTAGCAGCTCAAGGATACATGGGCATTCAGAATGAAGTGAAGGAATGTTCTAGGTTTGATAGAAGTTAAACTCTATCGACAGCATTTGTGACACAATGGTAAAACATCATTTGAAAGAAAAGACATGCATACAGTATGTTTTAAGACGTTGAAAGAAGTCACAGCCTCAAAAGGAAAGAGATTTTTGTTTATAACGAGAAAATCAAGGCAATTCTTTTTCATTAGAAAAAAAACAAAATGTTTATAAAATTGTCGGGAATAAGTTCCGCTGAGAAAACACAAGTTTGTTTGACCTCCGTGACCCAAAGTCCTGAAGTTAAAAGAAAGACAATAAAATGTTTACTCTAGAGAGCATCCAAAAGACAGCAAGTCACTGCACAGAGTTTTTCGTATGCTTTGATGTAGCATTGTTTTGAGTGTTTCTGCATCTATTAATACCACTGTACATCAAGTGGACTATGACTGTTTGCTCAAACACAGCAAAACTGATTACACAACAAAACACAACTGAAGATTGGAGCATAGTTTAAACCATATTTAAAGAGCCCTAAAATGTGGTTAAATTGCAACCACTGTACAAGAAATGTGTAAATAAAAAGACAGAATCCACTCTTTCTAAAAAAATAAAATGCAAAATCATTCATATATGAGGTTGAATGATTCGGCGCACGGCATCATGTGAGAAGAGCAGATATTAAACGCACCTTTATCGTGATACAAAACATGAGTCATGCCATTCAGATATAGGCCAGATATAAGACATTCTTCAACATGCCCACTCAAAGACAAATATCGACAGAGTCAGTTCGTGCCGAGTGAAAACCAGACCTGCTCTGTGCGAATTCGGCACAATCACATCCTAATATATGTGCTTGTGAAACACATCTGATACGCTTTGCCTGTAAATCATCGTTTTAATATCTGGATCTATGACAGAATTTCAAAGGGCCTGAGCCAAACGATACGCCAAGACGACAATGATGAAGATGTGCTTGCCTTTCTGTCTGATTAGCAGAAAGGTTGCTAAGCGGAGGTTGGATACATGAGGACACCACTCCCACGCAACATATCGGCAAGAGGGAGGGACGCCAAGGGCCAGGTCTTCCCGTTCCAAAACGCTACCCAACGCACATACTAACTGGGTTTTCTTTGGGCGAATAAGCAGGGCTTTAGAAGGAGCATCGACGACTTGTGGATACGTCATTGTGGTGGTAACAAAGGCCCAGTGCCAAAATGTGGGATTCAGAGATGTTGCTGAAAGAATAAACACATGTTCCACTGGGAGTTTTTCTATTGAGATTTTGAGTTGGAGATACGGCGTCACTGTTGATGCTCAATGCAAGCGAGTGCGGTGACACACAGTAGCTGCTAGGCTAACTCAACGTGGGTGAAACAGAACGTATGTTGAGGGTAGAGGAATGAGGTAACTATAACAAATACAGAACGGAAAGTGAGAACACTGCGGGTTTGACTTTTATATTTTTAAACAACAAAAATCTGGAGCTAGGGCTGTGACGGTGGCCATGACAACCACACCACCGCGGTGGTAAAGTGAACTGACGGTGGTGAACTGCCACAGGCGGTAGTGGACCTCACTGTGTCAAATAGACTTGGATATGAATTGCTATTTGTAGCATTTCAGTTGTGGATGGTTTTATTTAAAGATTTTACATTAACACAGAATTATTGGCATACGTTTCCATTTATTCTACAGGTTCTTCAATTGATCTTGTTGAGAAATGAAAAGATACATAAAACCGGCTATGACTCGCTGGCTTTGTGTCGGAGTGCGCGCAGGTTTTGCCGTGGTTGCAGAGAAATCTATATGTTTATTGTATCAAGCAAAAGCCATTAATTTCTGTCATTTGTCCACCCTTCAAACAGTTTTTTTCTCTTTTGTTCTGCAGAACCCAAAAGAAGATATTTTGAGGAATGTAGAAAACAAAAAGTTCTGACTTCCATAGTAGTTTTATTTTCCTACTATTGAAGTCATCAGTGCCCCACAACTTCCAAATATCTTTGTGTCGACCCTTTAAAAAAAAATCCCAATACAAGGTAGATTAGATTACATCACCTCAGTCCATGAATTTTTCCAACAACCTTGTAAACTAACAGTTTTAAAAGAGAACGGCATGCAAAGGTTTAGAAGAGTCATCAGCGCAACCTTTGGAAAACCTTTTTGTTTCCCATTACATCGTAAGTCAAGTGGTGGATTTATTTAGAAACACATTGAGCTCATTAAAGCTTGACGATAGCTGATCCAGCACTGTTTCGATGAGATTCCCACACAAGGATCTAAACCAGCTTTTATGGCCTTAAAAGACCATCTAACTTAGAACAACACATCACAATGGCTTCAGGTCTCTTGCAAAAAGCTTCTCTTACAGCCCCCCAAAAAAACCAAGATAACACCAACATGACAAACATGTTTAGATGATGAAACAAGCATTAGACTTAACGGTTGTAGTGATAACATTTTAAATAAACAGAGAGCATCTGAACATAATTCTTGAACCCATACTTTTTGGATGCATTGAAAACCGACACTGGTATTAGCCTTATGGTTTAACATTCTGATTGTTTCGATGAACACATAGAAAGATATTTGGAATAACGCTTGTAACCAAACAGTTCTTGGCCATCATTGACTACCACAGTAGGAAAAATGTGCCTCAGCACTGTTTGCTTACCTACATTCTCTAAACTATGTTCTTTCGTGTTCAGCAGAACAAATAGAAAGCATTTTTTCCTACTATGGTAGTCAATGGTACCCATGAAGTATTTGGTTACAGCATTCTTCCAAATATCTTTCTGTGTTCATGAGAACAAAGAAATTTATACCGGTTTGGAACTTGAGGGTGAGTAAATCGAGACAGATTTTTCATTTTTTGGGTGAACAGTTCCTTTAACCAAAAGCTGAAAAAAAATAGAGCTTAAGCCACTAAGCACTAAACCACTGACCCCGTCAGTCTCCGAAACATCCACGTTTCCATTGGCATCATCATCCATTTGCTTGTGAATGCTGCAGATGGCCTCAAAGCTGAGGATGGCGTTCTCATCCTGGCACAGGGGTTCATCGATGCGGCAGAGCTCTGAGAGGAGAGACAGACACTGTTAGTTTGATACTGAAACCAAAGTAACCTGCACATTTCTAGGCTTTTCAGGGTCTAAATAATGACCGCTTATTTGGCTGCACTATGCAATAATACTAGTCTTCGTGCCATTAAATAAGGAACTAGCTGAATAAATTCAGGGATAGCATCAAACAGAATAAGCTATTAAAGTGTGCAGACTTCTGGAAAAAAAGCAAGACCGAGCAAATATAACCTGTTGTCTCAGTGATGGTTTCTATGTCGTGGGTCACATAGTGCTGTCTAATGAGAACATCACGTGCTAATGAAGCGATGAGAGGATCCAATTACAAATTTCAAAGGTCCTTCTGAAGACACTCCTTTAAGTCTTGCGTTGTCTGTGGAGGTTTCCAGCTCGAACTTTGAGGGACGCTAAATATAAACCAGGCTGTGGTATTAACAAAAACTAGCTAGCAACTATTTTTAGACCGCAAATCTGTACAGCTGTTGTGTTACCACGGTCGAGGTGATGAGGTTTGTGCCCTTTCTTTGGTTAATACAGACCACAGAGTGGTGGTTTGAAGTCTACTGTCCTATTTAACATTAATGCACTCGTTTAAAAAATCTCCAACAGGCTGCAAAACTAAACTTAAAGACCGACACAAAAGGCCATTGCACATTGTGTCCGAAACTGTATCCGAAATTTCCGCATGTTAAAAGTTATCGGCCGATAATAAACTTTTGTCCGATAAATAAGGAATCATTTTCTCTGGTCAAACCACGTCAGCTGCTTACAGTTCAAATCCAGTACTGTCTTTCTATCTTGATCATTCACTTACTGCTATTAGCAAAACATTGTTCATGTAGGTGCAGTATGTAGATATTTATGAATGTGTAAATAACATGAACAAAAGCATATTTTTTAAAGTCGGTTTCTGTCTGAAAGCTTGTTAGACATGTGGCTATTAAGAACACTTGTCTGGGATGCTCTGGAAGAACTTCTATAACTCGTGTAATAAATAAACATACCAGAAAAGTTAAAGTTAAATAATCTTTAACAACTGTAAGATTTTCAGGGGAAAAATTGTTTTCTGTAGTTAATGTTTTCAAACAAAAAGCAGTTGTCCACTTTCTGCCTTCTGTTTCAGTCTCAGAAAATGTAGTAGTAATATATGGTTACTGCATATCAGCCAATATATAGATTATCGGCTTCCAGTGTTAATTAATTATTTTTTTATCGTTATAAGCAAAAATGATCATATCGGTGCATCCCTGATTTAAAATCCAAAGGACGTATTTCTTAAATATACTATATATATAATGTATTTAACGAAATGCTGTGTCTGTACCCACTACCTCGCTCACTTCTTCACTATTCCCTATATAGCGACTGACATTTGAGTCCTCTATATTGGGTAGAAGTGAATGAAAGTAAGTGAACGATTGCCTTTACGGTTGTTTTACATAATTTATAAAAAAAAAAAATGGTAAAAATAATTTTCACCTTATTTGTCAAGTGAACAAAACAATGAGAACAAAAAAAGACAACAATTTTCCAACTATTATTTACTTTAATGTTTATAATGTTTAATACAATTATTTAATATATTTAAAATAAACCGCCTATACCACCACTGTCTACAACATTCATTTAACCTGTTTATTCTGAAAAACATAAAAATAACTGTCTACAAAGAACAAACACAAGCATAAAAACGTGCATTCGTGGCATTATCTGTCACTCTCATCCAGCTGATTCACGTGTTGTATCATGGGTAATAACGAGTGTACGTCGAATATAACCTCAAAACCAAAGTGTGTTGTGGGTAAAAAGAGTGAATGAATGTAGGTAATGAAGTAGTTCTCTCAGGTTTCGGAAACCACTGCAAAATAGCAGATCCCCAATATAGTGAGGTGCACTATATAGGAGATAGGGAGCGGTTTCAGACACAGCCAAAGTCACCCTGAAATCTTGAGATGCTGGCAGACAGAAATGAAGGGAATCATATCTGGTTTCTGAAATGTATCACTTACATTTCAGGAGAATGAACTACAACCTTTGAGACATGGGATATGCCCTTTCAAAAAGCAGCCTGACGTACCCAAGACACAATATGTAAACAGGTTGAAACTAGAGATGCACCGATTGCAATTTTCTGTGAATAACTAGTTAAATTGTCTATAGAGTGACTATCACAGAAAAGAAAAAAACTGAGATATGAGGATAATGTCATCTTGCTGTGTAAATGACGCAAATCTGGATTCACCTTAATAAAACTCGAACACAAAAAGTACAAATCTGATACAACTCAAATGATGAAGAAATGTCAGTGAGTGCAGATGTAAAATGCTGCAGATCACCCTTGTTGTCTAGGATTTACAATCATTGTGATTATGCATTTGCATACTTGTTTGAATAAGTTTCGGATACTGTGACGCGGAGCTGACCTGGGATCAGCGTCACCTGGGCATAAAGGTCGCGTGCGAAGATCACTCGAGGTCCTGGGTCGAGAGACAACACCGCTGTCACCATTCGCCCCGGAATGGAAAACGGAAGGACAGCGAGGGAAGCAGGGACGAGGACCTTCATACACGAGCACGGACTGGCCAATTATGATTTAAGAGCACCCAGGATGTTACCTTGTGGGACAGTATATTTTAAGTTGTTTAATAAATTCCCCGCTGGGGTTGCTTACACCGTTGCTCTGTGTCTGCCGTGTCTCTTACCCCGTCACAATTGGTGGAGAATGCAGGCGACTGAAGGAAGGAGACCGGTAGGGAAAGGCTATAATAATCCTCGTACTTCCTGGGTCTCGGACCGGACGGACACGCCCTCTAACTCGACCGCCCAAGAGGGAGGAACCCAGGGACGAAGAAGAGGAGAGAGGCCGAGAGATCGATGGCGCCGAACCAAGGGACGATCCCGAGGGCAGAAGGAGCGGACGAGCCGACAGGAAGCGCTACTTAGCTGCCCGACAGAGCTGCCCGGTTGCTTGCACCGTTGCTCTGTGTCTGCCGTGTCTCTTACCCCGTCACAGATACATGATCCCAACTGATAGAGACAAGTCAACATACATCTCAAATGTCATCTTTCTACTTTAGTCTCTAATGTAATTGAACAAATATAACACATTTTGCTTTTCAAAATAGAACAGTTTACGCTATTTTTCGGTCAATCTGCTGTTATATTACACCTAGGAGATGAGGGTGTTTTCTTTCCTGAGGCCCGGTGGGGGACCAGTGTACCAGCTGCTAATGGTCTCTCCTCTAGTGTTGTTCAAATGAAAACCAAGCCAATGCCATCGGTGTTGTGAACTCGGTGTAGCGTGACCTTCAGCCTCAAGAGACCCTGAGCCGGGGCTCTAGACTAACTTCTTTTACTATGAGCACTGTAGCACATGACTGATATTTTTAGTAGCGCAAGCAGAACATTTAGGGGCACACCTTAGGCTGCAATGCATATGACATTTTATCACAAATACCTGTATTACTGACACATTCTTTAATAATAAATAGCCTCAACTCACAGAAATTACAATGAGCAAATTTATCTTCATTTCAGAGGGATATGACATCTGTAGCCATTTTTTAATTCTGTACTAAACTTTTGGAGAAAAAAAATCCTCTAACAAGCACTAGTAAATAAAAATATCGATCGCGCTTAGTGAAATTCATTTGTATCATTAAAATACTTCTTACAAACACCAGTGAAAATCATTCACGTGTATTATTAAATAATAGAGGAGCTCCAATTGATCGGTCGCCGATCATAATCGGCCGATAATCACATTGGGAAGGATCAGATGACGCAATTCTACAAGGTGTGTGAAAGAGACAACACATAAGTCATCTGCAACGTGTGTACTAAGCAGTTTACACGAGGCAGGAAGCATCCAAAACATTTAAATACCACTGACATCATCAGACATTTGAAGGTTAGTCATGTAAAGGAATGGGTGTAGTTTTCTGAGTTAGCTAGCGCTAAGAAAGAGAAGGACAGTTCAGCAGTAAAGGCGCCACTCAGCTGCAGAGGCGATTTATTTTTTTATATATCTTATATCTTACCAGTGACAGAAAAATCTGAAGGCCATCTGTCATTTTGACGGATAATAATAAAGGCAATTTTTTCTTCCCCGTTTCTCATTTCCTTTTATCAGAACGTTATCATGAATGGACTGAAGGTGATTGTGAGTGGCAGGAGGTAGGCTATCGCGAAAGGATGCATACTTCACACCCCGCGTTCCGTGCACGCATACATTTAGGGACATATTAAAACACTCAACGCAGCTGAATCTGTACACTTACAAAGTGATTATATGGAGAAATTCACGACACAGCTTCTAAATAAAGAATATACTATGAGCAGATAATACCAGTATATGAGCGCAACGTGCAAGGTAACTGTCTCAGGTCAGTACATTAGTACCGAATTCATTTGAACCAACAGAAAACGTGCATGTCATGTTGTATGAAAAAGTGTATTTTTGTTTATAGTGTTAAAGCAAAACGAAAGGGCTCGACTTAACATGTTCTTATGGTGATGTGTTCTTATGAGCTGTGACCGACACAAAGACAGCGAGAAACCTCAACCACCCAACCGGCAGCTCCGGACTCTCCCTTTGTCACACACATAGGCCTACACTGGTGGGCTCGCGATTTACTCGTCTTTTCACATTAGATATAACAACTAGAAAAACTCCAAAATGGCAGCTCACACATGCGCGAGTACTTGTAAAAAAGCGCTAGTTTATCATTTTTATCGCTTGAAGACATGACTTTGAATCTGTAATTAAGAGAAAATACTTATGTTCCAAAGTCTTTATGTGGTCCAAAGCAGGATGGTAGCATTTGCTTCATCTGTAAAAATTGAGCTGCATTTAGGGATGGATATTCATCTTTCTTGGTGATTGATCACAATTGCAGACGATACAGGGTCCTGGATCAATTCGAGGTTAACAATTCTTTTCACACGCTCAAACCCTCTAACATCGTAACCAACAATTTCAGACTTAAAAACGAATGACTCCGTTCTTATTTAAATGACAGCAATTCCTGAAAGCCAAATTACCTTCTCCAGAAAATGACACAATGGTTATGAATGGGAAAGAAAGAACAGGAAATCTCATGAACCCTTAGGCTTGTCACTGAACTTAATGGAGACCAAAGTCTCCACATTTCCCACATGAGCATTCAACTAAGTGCTCGGAATGTCAGGAAAAACCCATTATCTCAGATTTAGAGTTATTAAGGATCATTAATATATCTGTTTAAAACGACAGTATAATAGCCATTTAACATCTTTTTAAAGGTCAAACAACTTGGCCTTAATTTTTCCAAAAAATTACGTTACAGATCAAGTGTGTAATTTTTTCGAGGATCTGTTGACAGAAATGCAATATAATTATGTCTTCAGAGATGTATAAAGACCTTACGTAATCAAGCGTTAGATTAGAATGAGCTATTTCTATCTACATACACAGCGAGTCCCCTGGCATGGAAGTCACCATGTTGTTTCTGCAGTAGCCCAAAACATACAAACTGCTCTACAGGGCGTGTGTCGTAAATATGTAATCTCCTTTGACAAAGAAGCAAAACCCAACAACATCATTGTCCGGTGAGAGCCGCCTTAGTGCTTCGAAAGGGAGGAGTGGAGTGAGCAATTGGTTGCAATTCGCAACCTCACCACTAAATGCTCATTTAAACAACTGAATTGAACAATTTCAAACAATATCTCAAGTCACTGTGTTTTTTGTTAGAAATACTGATGGATTTTTGAGCTTCAAAACATAATGTTTTATTTGAAACATTTATTTTAATTATAAATTAGCCAAACCTGGCCTGAAGGCAATATTCAGTATAAGAAAGCCCACTAAACAATATGTGAGCATTTACATTACATAACCCGCACCCATCGAATGTAATCAAATTGTTTTGTTTCAAATTTCAGTTCAGCTCACCCATGATGTGTGCGTTTTAGTGTTCATAACACTACAAACCACACTGCTGCTGACTAATGCATGGTAAATTGCTCTATAAAGAGAAAAACATTTTATTAGGCACATACATTTCAGATGAACTAGGGTTGCCTGAACATTTAGTTGACTAATTTGTGTCAAGAAAGTTCTGTGAACCAAACATCTCTGGCTACCGACAGTATATTAACTGAATACATATCATCTTATTTATGGAAATGTATTATTACTGCTAATTCAAATTAGTCTGTCATATCTCTCAGAGGTACTGCAGCCTTACGCTCCGTTGTGGGGACTTTGGTCCGCCGACCATTCATTGTTAATTGTCCCAGTGTAAGATTAAAGATTAGAGGTAACCGTCCGTTTGCAGTGGCGGGGCCTTAACTATGGAATAATCTGCCTTTACATGTTAGAAACGCCCAAACACTCATTCTTTTTAAATCCAGATTAAAAACTACTTTTAGAGTTTGGCGTTTAACTCAGTGTAAGATCTGCTATCTTGATTTCAGTTTAATTTATTTAATTTAACTTGTCTTTTTGTTATTCTGCTCTGTGATATTGCATTGCTTATGCTTGTACAGCACTTTGGCAAACAATAGTTTTGTGCTTTATTTATAAAGTTTGACTTGACTAAAATAAACAATCTGTCTGGAAGGCATATATACCCGTTTCTGTTGCTAGGTAATAAAGAAACTTTTTGCATCAATATGCAAAACCAGGTGTGCACATACAAAAAATTTGAACCAGGACCACATGTATTACAATATTCCAGAAGAGATCAATATACTTCATATTTATCAAAAATTCACTTCTAACCGTTATAAAAAATGTACACAAAGTCATTTCAGGTGAGCGCAACACCATCAAGATGACACACAGGTTTGTTTGTGAACTCCACAGATGCTTTTGATGTCACTGACCCTGAACTGAACCAGAGAACATTCAAGGCATTAATTTGGGGAAAGACCAGGGCAAAACCTTTTTAACACTACGTCATTCTTAACTAACACCTTAAGAGTGGTAGCAATGTTTTTTAAGAACGAAGTAGTGATACGAAGGTTACAGGAAACCCAGCCCAGGAGAATCTTGAACATCAACAATGGCTATGAGAAATCGGACATCCCGCCTTTAACGTCATCCACATTCAAATTAAATAACTATTTTATGGAAACAACAATTGGAGAAATCTGATCACTTAACATTAGTGTTGGGCAGTAGCGTCGCTACCAGACATTTGACAGAGGCGGGCGGCTGCCTCCAATTTCTCTATGCAGATGATGATCCCTTAAATTGACTTATTAACATATTTTATGTGCAGGTGAGGATATCTGTAGCTACATCCTGTCATTCCATGGCTATATTTTACTGCAGTAGAGAAATAGTGCGGTAGCCTATTAAAGTAATCGAATAATTGAACATTCATGTTTATGAAGATCGATTATGGAAATATGTGTAAATTGACATCCCTAGTTCCCACGCTTTCTGATAGGATAATCTGTAAGTGCCAAGGGCTGTATTTTAAAAATAATTATTATAGAAAATGCAAACAGTCTCGAGCTAATTTTCAACGTCAATACCACAATAATAATTCAAAGTAATATAGACTCAATTTACTTTACAAAATACAGACAAACCCTACATTTAACTAAAAGTTAAAAAACTAACTATTAGTTCAATAAGAAAAAAACTACATTAGAGAGACTAAATGGAGAGGCACAGTAGGATCTACCAGCAATAGTATCATGAATAATATTCAAACTAAACCAATAACCATCGTTTTTACTAAAATTGTATTATCATCCATTACTTTTGTAGTCTCAGAAATCCCAATTTTTCAGGACTCATTTGTTTAAGGGGATGTTACCAACTGTACTATACACAATAATTTAGCTAACATGTTCTAACATTGTAGGAACTGGAAACCAGGCAAGACACTCAACACATTCCAATAACCTAACAGTCAACTCGAATGAACTGCAAACTTCTTTTTTTGAAAGATTTAAAACATATTAAAGAAGCAACTGTGCACACTATGATGAGGACAGTGCTTAACAGAGAATGCATTCCCTGCCTATTCTCAGCCGGGCCACATTTAGACCCCCACACAACTTCTAAATAACGCTACAGCAGTCGCTCCAAAGTACAAAGCGTATAGAGCACACATTGCTCGCTGAAACTGACCGTCACCTTTGGTGTGTGATGACACAGCAACATTTCTTATTTAAAATAAAATTTCCAGGTCATACTCACCCGACACACCGTTGTCCAGTGGTGGCGGTTCTGTGCTCACTGAATTGAATTTGTCCGCCCGACATTTCCACAAGCAGCATAGACACACAATCCAGAAAGTCACCAGTCTGCTGAGCTCCATACTGGAAGAGCTGGTTTATGAGACAGAAAGAGATCTTGTCATTGCCAGATTTGCCACTAAGCAAATTCACGATGGCATACACCGCCACTGGGAAAGTCAGTTGTGACGCAATGAAGTTCTAATGATCAAAGTTATTGTGTATATGCTTAAAAGTTCTCTCTTTTCTAACAAAGACAACACAGATATAAGAGTGATGTTTGATTCACTGGTATTTTTCTTCTGGTATCGAAAGGTCTCTTTGAATTGAAACGTATCAACAGCACTTAACCCCTTGGGTCAGGTTAAAATGAATGACGGGGCAGCTGGTTGGAAGAAACTTTAACACTTGTTATAAATAACCCCCAAAAATAAATAAAAACAACAATAAACACTATTTCTGAGACTTTTGTGCAGGAGCTTTAAACGCATTCTTCCCAACACAGCTCAGATAATAATAATAAAAACACACATTTAAAGTAAAATAATACAGAACATAATAACTAAATTGATGTTAAATTATCACAAAAAATATATTTTTTCATCCTATATTATAATATATTGACATGCCTGTGTACCGAAAGATGTAATTTAGATATTTAAAATCATGTTAGGGGTAAATGCATTCATATTAAAAGTGAAAAATAAAGTGGATTATACAACCCTTACGAAACTATCATGACCACATGAAAGGTGTATAGCCAAGATATTTGCAGATGCATAAATATTTCACACGGTATTTATTCATAATCTTAGCAAAAACGCATCAACAAAATATACATTTAGATTATTCAAAAGCAGATCTCTTTAGTTTGAGTCCTCACATATGCTAATGAATACACACCACAAAATATACAAACATTAGTAAGTTATGTCACTCATGTAACAGCTTTATCCAACCAATCGCACCCTAACATCTGACATATTTCATGCAGTTAAATGCGCACCTGGCTTCGTAGAAACACGAGGCCACTGGCACTCACCTTTCCCTCTTCTAAACACCACAACACATCTATAACGGGTTCAAGCAGCAAGAACACGTTGTTTACAAATAATATAATCGATATACCTGTGAATTTCGTCTCACTGGTTGAGCTTAAACTCGAATGTTCGTCTTCAGCGGCTGCTCTCTCCTCCCACGAGACTCCATTGAGGCTTTTTATTAAAACACTCCAGAAAACACACGACCGCGATCCGGCGAGTGAAAGAAAACGTCAGGTGGACGGTAGTATCAGCGATCGAAGCAGCGACGGGCCGTGCGAGCTACGCTTCCTTGTCGATTCACGCCGGGGCTGGCGGGCTGCGGCGCGACGCATGCGCAGATACTCGCTTTGCCAACTCGGCAGCGCACACAAGCAAGTAGGTTCAACTTGACGCAGACATAATGTTCGATGAAATCAAAGTACCGCGAGATGGAAGCATAACGAGCCGTGCGATTTCTCACGCTCTCGCGGTACCGTGACGTCATACATTGATGGTTCTGCGCAGCGCCGCACGTAATCGAACTTGCCTAGTAATACTTATAAAACGCCAAGGCGTGATTTTAGCGAGGGTAGTATTTTGTTCCTCTTTTTATTTTATGACAACATGGATCATGATTTTCAATCTCAGCTTGATTCATGAGGATTTGTAGACAATATTAATCACTCAATTCAGCAATATTGAAACCATTTTTAGTTAAATTAACCATTAAATCATTTTATCCCCGTATAATTTGGACCATTTTTATCTTTTTTTGACATCACTCTCTCTAACCACCGACACACTATTTCATCATCTGTATATATAATTGTATCACTTGTGTGCGTGGTAGGATATGGGATTTAGTCGTGTGATTGGTAAAAATAAGACACGTATGATGTTTGTTGCGACTCTTACATCTGTTTAGTCTGTTTGAAAGCTTTTCTGTTTAATTGTATGCACACTCACCTCCCTTTTGTGAACGGACTGCAGATTCAGATATTCGTCCGTAGACATGTCCATGAATCCCAATAAAGCGTCTGTCTAATGACTACACTGCCGCCTAGTGGTTTGGCGATGACACCACGTTCATTTAAGTGACAGCAGGGATCTTTAACGCTGTAGCTGAAATACACAGAAAATGCATATGTTTCTTGTGAAAGTATAGGCAACAGTGCCCTCTTGAGGTGTACGCATTTATACTGGATTACCTGGAACAGATAAATTAGGTTTATTAGGACAAATTATGCTATCCTATCACGATCACAAAAAGTGTGTAATGTATGATGCTTCTGTATCGATAAATTGCTATATTTAATGTCAATATTGTGCATGGCTGGATGAATATGAGTCTTCTTGAGTCTTTAATACATTTGTGTTTTAATAGCTGTCGCCCATAGAAATGTGTATTACGTTGTGTTATCTGTACAAATCAAGACCTAGTAAAGAGGATCAAAATTGCGTTACCTTCAGACACATGGTGTATGCAAATAACACAAAAAGAATAAAAAAATATAAAAAAGATACAGATAAATAGAGATTATTATATACAGTATATGTAAAATACAACTATACAAGCAGGGATAATTAATAAAGAAGAAGATCAATCTGCTTCATCTTCTACACATTCAGATAGAGATTCTAGTCACTCCACCACCTGGCCACCCTTGCGGAAAAAAGTGCACTTTTTACGTGTACTTATTACGTAAATAATGTACTTTAAAACAGCATACTTAAGTGTGAATTAATTGTAATGTTTTCAACCATCTAAATACGTATTATCTGTAATTTATTTCAAATATATTACAGTTTTATTTTGCATTAAAGGCATTAAGCTGAACTTTTGAGGGATTTTTTTTAACAACTTAAGTGGCACTTTAATACATTTTTACGTGTAATTTCAAATTTGCTTATGATGTCTGAAAAATATGTTTAAAGTGTATTTACTTTATTCTACATATGCTTCAGAATTATTAATCAGTACAACACTATAAGTGTAGTTCTGTCAAGTACTACAAATTCAAACTCACTTAAATTAAAAGCACATGAAAACTTAATTGCACATTATTACAAAGCACATTTTTAAAAAGTGCACTTAAGTGTGTTTTAAAAAAATATCATGAAATGTACTCTCTTGAATGACAGTTAAGTTGACTTCAATGTCAGAAATATAATACTACCTAAAAGTACACTTTTAAAAAGTGTGCTTTGATTATTTAAAGCACACTAGAAGTGCACATTCAATACAATTAAATACACATATTTTTCACAAGGGCAGGTGGCTCACCTCGCTCCTGTATTTTGTCTTATCTTTGTTGCTAATGAGACCCACCACAGTCGTGTCGTCCTCAAACTTGTCGAAGAGGTTTCAGTTGTCGTGTGACGGCGTGCAATCGTGGGTCACCAGGGTGTAGAGGAGGGGGCTAAGCACACGTCCTTGGGGGGCCCCCGTGTTCAGTGTGATGGTACTGGATGTGTTATTGCCCAGTCGTACTGCCTGAGGTCTCCCACCAACAGCCAAGTATTAAGTCCCAGCTGAGCAATTTGTGAGTGAGCTGTTGAAGGATGATTGTGTTGAATGCTGAACTGAAGTCTATGAGGAGCATTCTGCTAGACAGGTCTTGAGTGAGAGCAGCTTGGAGGGCAATGGGGTTCATTGGACGAGACTTGATGTTGTGCATAACCTGCCGTTCAAAGCACTTCATGAGAATATAAGTAAGTGCAACTGGACGGTAGTCATTGAAGCAGGATGGAGATGACTTCTTTGGGACTGGAATGATGGGGTAGTTTTGAAGTATGCGGGGACAACAGTCTGACTAAGCAAGATGTTGAAAATGTCTGTGAAGACATCAGTGAGTTCAACTGAACAGTCTGTCAGCACGCGCTGTGACTAATTCACTGTGTTGTTTTATTAATAGGCTTCATTTCTGATACTCAGCTTTATGGCTCTTATAGTTTTTGAACTTCCCTACAAGCTCTTTGCCTTTTTGTGTCACTAACTTCCTCTCAGCGAATTAGTCGACAATCACTTCCTTCTGCAGTGCCCTGAGAATCTGTGTTCAGGGTTAGTTCACTACTGACACATTATCTGTACTGACCTTTTCATCAATGAATGGTAAGTTACATTTTTATATTTTCCCTTTTCAGGCATAGTCTTAAATGGCACCTGATTGTCTATTCCTAAATCACTGACCTGTAAGGTTTCATTGTTATAAGGCAGGATTTGATTTCACTGCTGCATAGCTTGAAAATGGAAAAATCGATAAAGAGTGGCGATGCACAAAGAGGCGATTATATCCTTTTTTGATCATTGTTGTTATTTGTTAGTAAAATGGAGGTCTAACTGGTTTTGTATACTGCAAGGAATTTTGTCGGAATCACATCATTTACTTTTACAGTAGATTAAACAAATATATAATATTCTTACTTTATTCTTCATCAAGTTAAAACGTAATATTCTACGATTAAAACACAAGAAAACCTTTATGCAATTCACACATTGCTTGGTTATAAGTTACATAGTACTTTGTACAGTAGTTCAAGGTACATGCAAATCAATATCAGCTTTACATATTACAAGATAACAAACAAAACTATTTTAAATTTTAAATAAATTATTATAATAATATTACACCAGAGGATTTTAGAAAAATATGCTAATAATGGGATCTGGTTAAATGTCGACATAAGGTACATATTCTAATGATAGTCCCCTTGACAATAAGCAGTACACCGTATTCTTACTTCCCTTTTAAATGCAACTCCTTTTCTAGTCATTTTGAAGAATAAACTCTGGTTCTATTTTCAAACTGTTTTATATTCATAAAACAGTTTAGCGTGTTACACATAAAATAAATAAAGAAAATAAACTGATATATTTCTTTCAGGCTGAGGAGAGCAAGCATAAGCTGTTCTTCAACCACTACCAAGAGATCTTTCATATCTCAATTGTTTATTACTAGACAGCAAAAAGATTACAAATGTAAATAGACGTTGATTAATGGCTGGAATAACCCCCCTACATTTTTAAACTAGACATACATTATTCACTTGTAGAAGTTTTGAAAGTTTCAGATAGAAACAGACTAACTGATGAAATCTGCAGACTGGCGCAGACTTTCTGCAACTAGTCCAGACCTCAAATCTTGGCAAAATCTGTGCGAAGGTCTTGCAGTGTATTTTAGTCTCTAGTCTTCACAGTTGTCTTGAGACACAGATGTTGGTAACCTTACAAGTGTCCTCTAAACTAAGTTTCAAAAGAGAACTCATACATGTCAGCATGATTCACATTTTATAGCTCTCTACTGTATGTCAACAATTGTCTCATTAATCTATATTTCTATTTCTTCTAAAGCAAATAAGGACAAATGTCACAATAGAACTCACTTATGTTCTCTGAGCTTTAAAATAGCTTTTGAGTATCTTCTGAACAATACATTTTCTATCAGGATACACGGACATTGCCTCAGATTATACAGACTGTATATGTTGTTTCTGAGGGAAAAACGCACCTCTGTCTGTGAGATGCGTGGTCTAAAGTATTTCCGCCAGCTCAGCTCCCCTACTTCTCAGAAGGATATAAATAAAGGACAACACTGCAATGTTTTGTGTGTGGAAATGCAGTCATTTTTAGCTGATACACACACGTGATAATGTGACATCAATGAGACTTGCGCAACTACATTAGCCTTGATGCTGCTTCTTTTGGTTGTAAGCATTTAGATACATATCATTATTGGCATTGCTATTTAAAACCAACATACTATTACAATGGCTTTATTTTGGTATAAAATGGGGGCACGAAGTTTAAAAGCACACGAGAAAATACTTCTGTTTGTTTTTCCCTTATATGCAAAATTTGCATGAAATTAACATGACAGCATGAATTCAACTGGCCTTGACTCTAAAAGTTTACTGTAACAACATGATTTGAGATTCTGAGAATTCCCCCTCAAATTCTGTTCAGATTTTTGGACCCCACACATTCATGTTAAACAAATGCACAATTTATTTTGTATTTTCAGTGATTTGGGTCTGACTAAGAGACGATAATGCAGAACATCAAGTGCGTCGTAGTTGGAGACGGTGCCGTTGGGAAAACCTGCCTCCTGATTTCCTTCACCACCAATGCTTTTCCTAAAGAATACGTCCCAACTGTCTTCGACAACTACAGCGCACAGCTTACAGTAGACACAAAACTCATCAGTCTGAACCTGTGGGACACGGCGGGTCAGGAGGAATACGACCGTCTGCGGACTCTCTCCTATCCGCAGACCAACGTGTTTGTCATTTGCTTCTGCATCACCAGCCCTGCATCCTATGAGAACGTCAAGCTAAAGTGGTACCCTGAGGTGTCCCAACACTGCCCTAATGTTCCCATTCTGCTGGTGGGGACTAAAAAGGATCTGAGAGAGGACCCAGAGGTTCTGAAGAAGCTGAAGGAGAACAACCAGTCACCTATCACCCAGCAACAGGGAGGAGCGCTGGCACGACAGATTCAGGCAAGCAAGTACATTGAGTGCTCAGCGCTCATCCAAGACGGGGTGAGTGAAGTGTTCACGGAAGCGGTTAGCATTTACCTCAACCCAACGCCATCAGCTTCCAAAAAAACTAAGTGTGTGATACTGTAAAAGTTCTGCGACTTAAAGATGATCTATTTTTTTTAAGGTTTTTTTCACATGTACTCTAAATTATAACATATATAGCAGTCATAACATTAACACTTAAATGTAAAGTATAAACACTTCAGCATGATGTAACAAAAGCATGTATTAAAAAAATACAGCACAGACACACTTTACAAGAATGCATTTTACTTGTGTCCCAAGCATTCAAAAGCAATCTTCTGGGGCCAATGTATGTTAATAGTAAAACATAAATTAATAAAAAATATACTTTTTTAGATTGTGGAGAAGGGCATATTGTAACAGTAATGTGGATTTAATAAAAAAAAGGAAACGTGTTTTTATATATGTATGCAGATATTTTATGTAAATGCAGAAGTTGAAATGTGTCACCTGTGTTATCTTTGTCTTTTTCTTTCCTTTTTTTGTCATTCAAAATAAGGTCAAGTAAACAAAAATGACGACAGAAGTTTTTGTGTGAACTATCCCTTTAAAATATTTTAATTTAAGCAAAATATCCACTAATGAGAATGTCAGATTTACTTTCCTTACATAAGAAAAAATGTGAGAACATCAAGAGTGCACAGCTGGACAGATCTAGAGATGTAAAGACAAATTATTAGACTTCATGGCTATACTATGTAACATACAGTACATGATGTCTCGCCAGATCTAAAAGGGTTTCTGAACTACTGTGTACACCATGTTCACATACATTGTCATGATATTAATAGCTGTGTCCATGAAATGCTGACTTTATACTTTTATGCACACTTAATAAAAAAGGAGAAACCATTCTTAAAATCTGGGTACTTACCTCATGATTACAAAACCCAACCTCCATTAGCTTCAGCTTCAGTTTGAGGCTGTTTATGAAGCAACTTTTATTATTTTTTCATTAATCTTTTGAGCTGTCAGTGAGAGTACTCTACTTGAAAGGAGAACATTCACTTCCCTCCCCTGAATTAGCTGCTGTCTTGGTTTTGCTGAAGCTTTTAACTTTGTTCAGAAACACAATAAAACCGGACAACAAAGAGTTGAGAACTTACAGAACAGTTACGTTCTATCTGCATGCGTTTTGCAATATTGTCAAATAATTGTATTTGTTTAGTGCTTTCTCGTTGAAAAAACAGCTGGGTAAGGTAGGCCTGTGTTTTGATGACCAGCTTAAACCAGCACATGACCAGCTAAGGAACATCTTAAACCAGCACATGACCCACTTAAATCAGCACATGACCAGCTTAAACCAGCAAAAACCAGTAAACCAGCATCAAAACCAGCAGATGCTGTTTTTTTCAACAGGGTTTTACTATAGACCCCTTTTGCTCCGATGTCACAGCATTAGCTGGGGGCGAAACAAAGGAAAAACTGGAGGCGGCCACTACAAATCAGTACAGATTTGGCTACACAAGGAGTCTACAATTTCATCTTGTTGAGTATTTTAGTTCCACAATTGACATACAGTCTCCAATTTGATTCATGGGGATCTTATTTCTGCCTCCACCTAAGCCCCGCCCACAAAAACAACAGCAACATTGTTTCAAAGTAGCATTAGAACATCATATTTACAAGGTGGATGTGAGGTTTTGTCATTGCCCGATCCTGCACCGCCCAATTAGAAATTACGAATACAAATCTCAAAGATGTGGTAATCCCGACATATTCATAAAGTCGCCATGAACGTGATCTTGTTTTCAAAGTGCATTGTGGGATTTTTGGAAGCTTCTGTGTAGCCCTTTGGAAGGGACTTCTAAACTCCTAAATTCTTGCTACGCAAAGTGATGTGAAGTGTATTTGCTTCCCAAAACGATATAAAAAATGTGCCAAAAGCGATTCATAACGCAAATACACGTTTCACGCACTTGGGTTAAGTTTATCTGGCCTTACTTTTTGTGTTTTCTCTGTCAGTGCTGGTCGCGATTCGCACACGGTTATCGGGGAAGACCATTGCTTCAGTATATATAGGTTCCGATTCATTAAATGGCAGATGTCATATGGTCTGTCAAAGTAGGCTAAAAGTGTGAGATGGTTGAACGGATCTGGTTTAAAGTATTGCAGGATGTTGCATTTGCTTCAGTATGCTTTGAAGGTAAAATGCAGTTGACTCAACATGAAACTGAGACAGTTTTATTCCCAGCCAAAACACTGCTCTTCGTTCACTTGGATACTGACCGCAAGCCAGTAAATTTGACAGTAAAATCATTGTCACACCTTCTGGCAAACAAACAGGAAACTCCACACACCGATCTGTATTGGAGATAACGCTGAGGCCTTCCTCATATTTTTCATACACAAATTGGATTTTTATTTTTGTGCGTGTCTTTGTGTATCGGTTGATCTAGTATTTTACTGTTACATCCTAGTAAGTCACTGTTACTGTTAAATAGTAAATACAAGGGCTATTTATATTTTACTCATGAAAATAAAGGTCTTAATGTACAATTGTATCTAATTTATAATTTTGTAAAGCCAAAGATTAGCAACTATAATTACAAATCACATAGTAGAACTTTGAGTGGTCTCTACAGTGAATATTGATAGTCTGGCATTATGGAATTCTTCCTCTACACGTGCAAATAATGCCACCATGTGGCTATTGTTTGTAACGACCTTATATGAAGAGGGTGAAATGTATTTTGCACTTTATCAACTTTATCTCAAGTATTAAAAATATAATAAACGTATTGATCTGATGTTGGATGAGCTTAAAGGTTTTGTGATGAATCAGTTTGCCAGTCATATAAAGTTTGCCAGTCATATTTTATAAAGTGTTTAACTAACACTAGGTGCCCCAATAGTAATGATTTTTTTCTGTTTTCGTATTATTTATATATTTTTTCCACTAAACCTGCCTGGGATTCAGTAGTAGTGTGTTTTACCTTCTTCAGTCATTTTAGAAAGTGTGAGGACGCAGCAGGCGGTATTACACATGTGCAGTAGAGGATTAAACCGTGTTGAGTTCATGACATTATACAACATCTGCCAACTGCAGCTGAGATATCCGGATATTGAAGGGATGGATCTCTTTTTGAGTGATTTCAAAAGTTTATTATCATCAGATTTTTTGCAAGTAATTGGCTACTGTGACAAACCCTATGTCCAATATACAGAACGCATTGCTGAATGTGATTTTTGGCAATTTGTTTGGTTATTTGTGTCGAGAGGATGGGGCATAACTGTGTTGTATAGCTTCAGATGGGTACAATATCAGAAATCCCCCCACCTTACTTGCGTTCACATTTGGGCGGTTTTAGACAGGTAATACCATAAACTGACATAGATTTGTGGGGGTGTGGTTACAAGAGGTGCTTCAGGCAGGTCTGGGTGAGTATTTGCTTTTAGATAGAATGCATCTTTAATTTGGGTAATTTTACATATCTTATACATACAGGAGCATCTTATAACACACCAAAGACACAGAAAAACATGATGACTACGATGGGCTTGATACCATCCGTATTCCTGGTAGTTCTGTATGGAGACCTGATATAGTCCTATATAACAGGTAGATCAGACTGGTGGCATGTTTGTCTTTTTGTTTTGCACTTTCCCTTTTCTCCACATGGTGGCATAAACCCAACACTTGTGAAACAATAAGGAAAAAAATCATATATTTATATTATGGTTGTAATGACCTTGTTAGTTTTTTTGGTGAATATTTCAAAATAAGGTCAAATCTATAACTTTTTTATTGCTTAAAAAGAAACAAAAATTAGTTATTTGACGAGTACATAAAATATCATTCTCATTACCCCACTTCACAATAATAGCAAGGAAAACAAACATTTTAACAGCTTAAATGCTCTTAACGGTCCTCAATTATGATTTTGAGGAAAAAACATAAAACACAGACACATATTTGGTCATCTTGTGCCTTCATCTTATTTTATGACAAGCAGGGGAAATGTACGGCCAGATCATGCGGGACGCACCAGCCATCACCAAAAGCTCCTGCAAGGCGGACGTTTCCTTCTTCCCCTTTGAGCTTTTTATAGGATGATAAAATGTAGGTCGCTTTGGATAAAAGCGTCTGCTAAATGCATAAATGTAAATGTAAATGACCTACTGAGCTATGGGTCATGGACCTACAACGGCAACCAGCTGGATATTCTGAACGCCATGGAGAGCGCAGATCTCGCAGACCTTGTCGACATTGTGGAGTGGGAAGTGCTGGGAATGCCGGCCAAGAGGAACATCGTTCTGTACGGCTGCTGCGCAGACCCGTATCCAGACATCACTTACACGCTGAAACTAAAGAGACGCGCTCCGTTTTACGTATTTAACTTGCTCATACCTTGCGTTACGATATCGCTCTTAGCCCAGCTGGGCTTTTATCTACCCGCAGACTCTGGGGAGAAGGTGAACGAAAAGTTCATCCTGTAGTATCTGGCCATGATTTGCTTCATCTACGAAGTCGGCAAAACTACATGACCGCACAACAAGAGACATCAGATCCTCAACCTCCAAAGCCTACCGACTCGAGTCACATGAACGGCTGTGCTGGAAAAGATGATGTTGTTTTCAAATTTGACCGAAGACAAGATGCCACATCTCCAAGGTTTCCAGAAGACCAATCTCAGATCATGAGCCCATGCTCGCTGGGAAAACAGCCCACCTGTCGGTACGGTCCAGGGACTGGAGGCGATGGAGATCGTGATGATGGGTCCAAACGTCCATGCCTGTGTGAACAACAGGTTCTCATGAGGAATATTGAGTATGTGGCAAACTGTTATCACGATCAGAGAGTTACAGCGAAACGAACAGGAGAAAGGAAGAAAGTGAAGAAGCTTTTGGACCGATTCTTCATGTGGCTGTTCTTCATTATGGTTTTCTTCATGAGTTTACTTATAATGGGGAAAGCTATATGACAGTGTTTAACTTTGCATAAAATACATATATAGTCTTTCTGAGCATGTGCGTGACAGTAGGCATCGAAGATTCTATTTTTAAAACTTCAGCTGTAGAATAAAGTGCTTGCATACAGTACATTCACACTTGTTGAAACATCACATATCTGCTAGATCAAAATGCAGAAGTCTTTGAATAACACATGGAGTTATTTATAAAGTTCTGCAAGCCTTGATGCTGTGCAAAAAATCTGTTTTTGTTTTCATTTTATGCATCTAAAATATCAAAATTACATTCGAAGAGTGACTTCCATCTATTGGCGTACTCTGAGAGCGTTATAGTTGTTACATGAGTGCAGACATTGAATGCTAGCAAAGCTCGTTCACACATTTATTTAGATGTCCATCCCTTGCATCACCTAAATGTGATGTTGGAATCAACCAGCATTTCTTCACCTTTCTGAGATTATGAAGCGAGCAAAAAGCATCTTTATCTTTAATTATTAGAACATGGTTTTTGAGTTCCTCATTTCATACACATTACATTCTGCAGCAGTGTTATCACACACACTCAACAAATCTGCACATATTGCTCGCACACTTACAACCCACCTATAAACTATATATTGTTGACTTTAAATCTTCAATGTTATGGTGAAACATTTGGTTTTATCACAGCTGTGTTTCTCTATTTCTTTATCTCTGTTTTTATTTTTGTCATACGCAACAACGGCCCTTCCATATATGTGCTGAACTTGAAGCTTTAGAAGGAAGTGACACCATACAGGAACTATAAACTCTCTACATCTGCACTTCTCAGAGCAACGTGAAGGAGTTCCCAGGAGAAACGGGTAAGAGAGTCCGTTTTTATTGATTTCATGTAATGTAATTTTAATAAATAGTTTGTTTAAAATGCTCAAGTAATGCATCTTTCTGTGCAGATCTGTGGAACACACATTAACAATGCAGATCATCTCTAGTTGTACAGTCTTCTGTATGCTGATCTTAACTGTTTTTACAGGTACTGTATGTGTTTCTAAATTGCAGTGTTCTTTCAGGTTTTAATGTTTTTAGTTGATTTTATATTGTTTGTATAAAATGATCATAAGTTTACTTTATACTTTATTTTTTTTATTTACGGTCAAGACAATGAACACCAGGCTATCAGCCTCTCTCCTGCAAACGTGACTGCAGTTACAGGAATATGTGCTCTCGTTTCATGTACCTCTACTTCTCCAGACAGTGCAAAGTCTATCAAGTTTTGTGAATGTAAAAGTAAAACTGAAAAACAACAATGCCAAAATGCTTATTTTGAAAAAGACAGGATTAAAATCTTTGAATCTGTTAAGAACACAAAGAACTGCAGCTTCATTATTAAAATTATAACAGCAGATGATGATGGAGATTATGAGTTAAAAGCGAGAGAAGCACAACAAAACACATGCAACCCCAAACTTAAAATCATAATTCAAGGTAATGCTGCTCGTGTTTACACATGTTAAAAAGTTCTCTTTATTGATTCTTCTCTTTCAGTTCTATTCTGTCAAAGTGATGCATAAGTCATTCTGCACAAGATTTCAAAGCATTAGCAGAGGAAAGCACATTATACAAATGTCATGGTTTCCTAAATAATGAATTTTAACTCGGGATATACCACACTGCTAATACTGTTGCTCTGTTGTGCCACATGACACAAGATTCATTTAAACAAGCTGATTCTGTAAATGACACAATTATTTCGACTACAGTAATCTAAAGACTTATTTACATTTAGATCTCCAGCTCTTCTATTCACAACAGTATGATTGACGGTTTACCTCTCTGTGTATTTCACCTCGCAGATGAACCTGTAATAGTGGTTCCTCCTCTCAGAGAACGTGAACAGGCCAATCTGAGCTGCTCAGCACCGTCTCCATGCCCTGAAACTCTTCCAAACATCACATGGTGGATCACGAAAAGAAATGGAGAGATCACTGAAGTTATGAATGACACCACATTGACCACCACTGAAGGCTTCTACAACTCAACTTTGACCTTAACACCAACCTCTGAACTACACAATGCTACTGTTGGATGTAATGTGAGCTATGGAGATAAAAAAACCATCACTACCAATAAGACTATTGAAGTCATGCGTGAGTTACAAGTCTATGTTTATGCAAACTACTAGAAAAGAATGAATCGATTATGCATTTATATTTACATTTTATTTTATACAGTATACATTGTGTTTAACCATCACATAACAAAAAACGAAACTGTGATTTATTAAAAATGAGAAGAGTCCTCTAACTACCATCTCATCTGTCTGTCTCATACTGAAGACTAAAACTAAAAGGATTGTTGGTATGTTGTTCAACCTAAAAGTTCTCGTATTAAATTATCTAGTGTTATTTTTCAGATGAACCAACTTTAAAAATTCTGGGTAATAACACGGTGAATGAGGGCGATACTCTCAGACTTAGCTGCACTGTAGACAGTCACCCGGCCTCCTCTAATCCTGTATGGACTCTGAATGTAACCACAGACAAACTGATGAACCTCACTTCAGATGGAAATCTCACTATTACCAATGTAAGCTCACAGCATGCTGGAGAATATGTCTGTTCGGTGAAGTATAGGGATATGCCCTGGAACACATCTATCAACATTAATGTGGTCCGTAAGTAAAAACTAAGTTTGATTATTGAATCCACTTACAAAATGTTTCAAAGAAGACTTTATGTTTAATTTAAATGTCAGTAAAGTTCATGTTTGAAGAAATAATGATTTTTCAAAGACCTGGGACGGGTTAGAGTGGATTTATAGTCTTAATACCATCTTTAACCAATTTTAAAATCAGACATTTTTCACGTCTTAGGTAATACAAATGAAACGAAAAAAACTGACAACGTCACCATAGGATTTAAAGGTATGAGCACCAAACCTAAAGTCACCGGTTAAGTTTGTCAAATCACAAAAGCCTCGTACCTCAATATACTAAATGGAACATATACTAAATGAGAACTATTTAGAATGACATTTTTTGTGAATGTATATTTTATTGATGGGATCTTTGTTCTTGAATTCTATCAAAGATTTTCTAGCCTTAATGGCAGACAAAAAAACACACATCTTTTTGATCGGAATGGGAACCTCAGCAATCATCTTTTCTGTGCTTTTGTGTTGTTGGGTGTCCTGCAAAAGGTAACATTTACTAACATGCCTAAGAAAAGCTGCAAAAATGAATCAACAATCAATCTTTATTCATCTTTATCCATTTGTTTCTATTTTCTCCACAGAGCCAAAAAAACTGAAGTGCAGAATGGACCCACAGACTCTGAAGTTAATTTAAAGGCAGGCTTAAAGCATGACAATAACAAGGAATAAAATAACAACAGTACTTGGACTTGTTTTGTTTGCCAAGTTAATGTGGTTCTTAAAACAAGAAGGGCATTTGGACATAATGAATGTCTAAGGACATCCAACATGTTTTTCAGTCTGGTTTGCGAAATATGTGATATGTTCTCTTCGTTTTAGATGGTTCAGACGAACATCGATCTGACTGTAACCAATGAACAGACGCCTCTTCATAACCAATCTGATGCAGAAATGTCATACACACTGGTGGAGCCGATAGGTGGAGAAGAAGAGAGTGAAGCAGGTGGAGCAGAAGACGGTGAAGCAAGCGAGGCAGCAGCAGGAGACCTCGACTATGCCGCAATCGACTACTCGCTTCTAAAGCAGAAATCACCTGAGGAGGAAGAAAGCAAGTCAATTGACACAGATTATGCAGAGATCAAGAGGGATGAGAAGGGACGGAAAGCACTTGACAGTAAACATGACCACTCTGAAGACCAGAAGCAGGATGAGGAAGAGGGGCTTTATTCTGATCCAGATGCACTGAAAGGTCAAGCATGAGGAACTACATAAAGGTTTTTGTGGTGGTTCTGTAAAAAGCATTTCACAAAAGGAGTCTTCTTTCTCAAAAGCTTCAAGAGTGCGTTTATGCATAGGTTAAGCAGTTACCAGAAACCGCTGAAAACAAGCATGCATTTAAAAAAGTTAGCAAATTTTGAATTTGTCATCTTGTGTTGTTTTTACTTGTGCTTTGAAAAAAAAACATAATATAAATGCTCAGTGTATTAACATAACGGCACATGATGTCCCGGACATTTTGTCATAGATATTTAGACATTAGGCTTTATTGTTTATGTTATTGTCTGTGTTGCTTTACGGATTGTATCATACAACAGTCATTTTTTTGTCACGTTGGTCCCATTTATTGCATTCTATTATAATAAAGAGAACAAATCCAATGACTTCTGATTACCATGTTTATTTGCTACATTTGATAAATATGGTTATTTTATAGAAATTAATAATACCACTTCAGACTTTTTAAAAGCCATTAGCCCCGCGAAGCAGCAGAGTGCCTAAAATACCCTTAGCTGTTAAAAAATGCACTTGTAACCCACTGCTTCGCAGGTCTTAGTGCTTTTATAAAACGGTAATTTCATATGAGTAGCAACGTTTCATAAAATAAAGTAAAATGGACTCCATTATTGACATCATGCTGTCGTTTACATTGTACCCTACACAGCTTCTATTAGATGACATGTTTTGGATTAGTCCTCGCATAATAGGATTAGAATGTTCCACACTCTCAAAGGAATCCTTAAATAGCTTGTGAGAGGTTCAGCATGTAAAGCTCACACCACCTAACCATATACCGTACTGGTATGGTTTCATATTTTCAGCGGTTTACCACTCCAGCCGTCATTATTTATGATCTGAAAGGTATGTGTTTCTATTGAGTAAAACAAACAAATCTATTGGCTGTTATTTTTGTACATAAATATTTGTATAATACAAAGATAGAAAAATAGATAGATAAATAGAAGTGCAACATTCACATTTATATAAATAACTTTGATATATGTTGTAAATTTAGAAAATACATATCTTACAACAATCAAAACACAATCTAAGATTCTATCTGTCTTGTGTATTTGTAGATTATTTGTCATTTGGCGAACATGGCTGATGTGCTAAGGAGTCTTAACCTTTTAGAAATGCTTAAGGAATCCATAGAGAAGAACAATATTTCAGACATAAAAGATGCCGTGGAGGACATGCTGATCAGCAGAATTAACATTGCAGTCGCTGGTGACAGAAGTGCTGAAAAAGCTGCTTTTATCAACTCTCTTCGAGGACTCGGTCAAGAAGATGAAGAAGCGGCTCGTGTTCCATCTTCTGCTGCCCCGGAGGAACTCGCTGTGTTTCTCAATCCCAAGCATCCGGATTTTCGGCTCTGGGATTTGCCATCCATCCCCAACGATTCTCATTTTGAAGCAGAGGATTATATACAGCGTTACAAAGTTATGCGTTACAATGCCATCGTTTTGACATTCACAGAGAGTCCAAGTGAGAACAGTGTTGCACTGTGGAGGGAACTTCGCTTCTTACAAAATTATAAGGTTTACTTTGTCTTATTAGCCTCCATAAAAGAAACTGAGAAAACACTGGAAACGAAGAAGAAAGCAAGTCTAGAAGGGCTAAAGGCTGAAGGGGTTCCACTGCCAAAAGTGTTCCTTGTTAACCCATCTGCTTTGGATGAACTGGACTTCCAAATGTTTTTAGAGGCGATGCGAGGCGACCTTCCGGAAATCAGGGCACATGCTCTTATTTTGGCGCTACCTGCTTTCTCCATCTCCTTGGTCAACCAGAAAAAAGATGCGTTTAAGGCGCTGGTGTGGGCAGCGGCATCTTTATCTGGTGGGGTTTCTGCCATTCCCGTGCCCTTTGTGGCCTCCATGTTGGACGCTACCGTGGCCGTGAGGATTTTGTCGAAGGCTCAGATTTCGCTTTGCCTGGATGATGATTCTCTGCTGCGAATGGCAAGGCAGCGGGGTCTTGACCCATCCAGGCTGAAGGCTCTGAGGTCATGTGCTCTTTCTATTGAGGTCAGCAAGAGTGAGGTTAAAAGACGTCTTGCAGAGGCCGAAAAGGAAACCAGTACCGCTAAAGGAAGACTTGTGGAGCTGGCCATGCCAAGACAAGCCAGGTCCGTTAGTCGATCTTTTACCGTTATGCTACAGGCGCTCAACGCTGCTATTGATGACATGGGTGCTGATGCTGAGAAAGTGATTGCCATGGTAACAGAAAGACAGTAGAACACATTTTGTCATTGTCGGGGTACAGATGATCATATTTGATTGAACTGCTTCTGCTATCTCGAAGCATTTAAAGATCAGTTCTTTATGGTCTAACACACATGGGCTTAAATCTCGGGGGGACAGAGGGGACATGTCCCCCTCTATCGGAGGGTTGCCCCCCCCTCGATCAACTAAACTCGCATTCGCTATTGTCATAAATATATTTGTGTACCTAAACTAGTTGTGTAATTAGAAGAAATACAAACGCCAAAATTTAATTTAAAGTTTAAAAACTGTTGAGTTCCCCCTCACCTGCCTCTCAGGCCCACTGCCTGCTCTCCACGATCATCTCACCTGCGGAACACATTCAAGTCAGGTATGCGGCTCAGTTCATCAGTGGCACTATATCTAGCGTCCACAAATGGTTCACAGCTTTCATTCAGTTGGAGAAGGTCTTTTTTCTGAGCATCTATTGTGTGCAGTATGTGCGCGGCGGATAAGCTAAACATTCCCTTTAATGAAACTCGGGCAATTCATCAACGAGTACAACACAGAATTTAAGCATCTGTCACCGTTACTGTTTGTTTGGCTACACTAACATGAACAAAGATTGTTGGCGGAGGCAGTGCACTACAGGGGAAAATAACAACCACTCATTACTATCGATGTACCGTGACTTTGTCAGACGATTTTGCCGTATAAATCAGGATAACATCTTAAAAGTGTTTAATAAGTGACTCATTGTCAATATGTAGTATCATGGGTAGTGTGTTTTTATATTTGTTTCCTGTCTTCACAACAAAGACAAAAAAATATATAAATGGAAAAAGCTTTATTGTTCACTTTTATTACAGTATGTGGCAGTTCAGTTATGTTTAGTTATAATATGACTTTAAGTCTGCATGATAAACCTATAAACCCAATGCATATTGTCGCTTAGTTGTACAATTTTGACTGTATTATTTGTGTCCCCTTCAGAAATTGCTCTTGAGAAATTGAAAATGTGTTGTCCCTCCTACTTTTAAATGAGATTTACGCCCATGCTAACACATAGTGAAAGAGAATTTTGTCTACAAGCTTTTTGCCTCATTTCCTTCTCATTTGTTCCTCCTTTGTGCAATGCCCAGCTTCATCTTAAGTAAGCATGCAGAAGGAGCTGCGAAAACACAGGCCAAACTACACAGTGTCAACTATGATTTAAACACTGATAAAGGAAGTGTGTTTCACACCCAGACTGGCAAAAAAATTAAAACCCTTGTTTCAAAACATCTCATGTTATCTCTGAGCACCATTTCTTAACCATTTCACATGAAATAAATAAAAAAAACATTGGAAATGCAACAGAATAAGGAAGTCATTTTTAAGGCATTGCATGTTAATAAAATAAATGTTTGTGTTTTTCAAGTCATTCAGGTTTGCAATGACTAGAGTGTGTGTAAATGACCACCAAATGTTTTATTTCTGAGTGAACTATAAGATCTGAACCACAAGCCTAAAACACATAACTATTTTCTAGCTGTAAGTTCAGTTGGAAACAAAACCATTTATGACTCAACACTCAAACGTGTGTGTTTAAAGAACCCAAATGTGTCTGAATAGACACTTCTCTCTATATAATGCACTGAAGTCATTCAATTGTGATTTAAATACTGAGATAATGCACCCATTGCACTACTAAAGTAATTCTGTACCAATTGGACAACAGCTCTCTCTAGATATCTACTCAAACTACATTTCAATATCACAGAGAACAAATTGTAATGGTGGCATTCGTTTTTAGAAGTTAAATGGAGACTACAACTAAAAGAGAAAGAGAAATATGTGTAACAACAATTAACCTCTAGTTCACGTGGGTGAAGTTTACCAGGCTTGTGCCAGTCTACCCAAATGACTAGCACAATATAATTGACAAAAAAGAGAGAATGATGCCCTCTAGGGGTTCTGATCATTGACTTGTTTGTTTACAATAAATCATTTTGAAAATGTTACGTCACCGTGTTCTCACTATGTATCTCTGCATAAGAACGTTATAGAGAAATGGGGGTTGGTGAGATTCATGGACCTATCTAGTTAAACATTTCATTTGAATTGTGCACGGTTTAATCCAATGAAATGTACAGTATAGTTGAAAAACATAATGCACAATAAAAAAACATAGTTTATGCAAAAAATAAAACTTGGTTATCTGTTTTTGCAAACTAACTCTTCATGCTCATGTCAAATTCTGTCAGCCGTAACCTTTACACATAAGTTACAGTAAATGGGCGTTCGTTTAAAAATAAGATTAGTTTCTATTCTATTTTTTAATAGTTTAGACACAGAAGTAACCACTGACACAGGAAGTCAACTTCACGCTCAAATAACAGAACTTAGCCCTGAATCTGTCATTTCTGCCTATTTCTTTTATGTCTGAATGTTGAAGTATGCAAAGGTAACGCATTAGATATACACAGGGGGATCAGAAATTCCCCTTTTGTTTCTTGCTGACATTTATAAGACATTTTAACTTTGCCGAGTTCCGCATTGAGAACAAAGGATTCATTTTGAAGGTAAAACTAAATTTTCATTTGTCTTTTTATCAGATCTTTTCGTAGTTGTGAAGTGAGGATGATGGATCTGGTGATTCATATTCTGTTTGTCTGTAAATCTTGTGTATTAAAGTGTATTTCTACAAACACAAAAGGACGTTTTAAGGGTGAATGTGCGAGGCCTGTTTTATTTATGTGGTGCTATGGTGAAAAATGGGAACAAATGTATTGTAATAATAGCAAAGATTAAAACCAAAGATGTAATTGCTCATTAAAAAGTTGATGATTAATAATAAAAATACATTATTGTCAAACATCTGCTCTACAAGACATCACAAGGTGGATTAATAAAAAAAAAAACACTGATGCTGTAAATGAATAATGAACATGTGTTTTATTCTATAGATGTTGAATAAACTTTACAGACAGATGATGTTTCCTGAATCAACTGCTTTCTTTTTGATTGGTGCGTATTATGTGGATTAAATACTGAACATATAAGTCTTTGTCTTAGTTTAAAATGTCAGTTATTTTGTTTTCCTGCAGTTCTTGTGTTCAGTTCCTCCACTGGTTCAACTGAAGAATTAATAAAAATCAGAGAAACAGAAGAAACAAAAGCAGAAGGGTCATGTGTCACCATCCCGTGTACCTACAAACATGGGAATGCTAAAAACATTAAACTTCTGTGGTATAAAGATCCAGAATATGATAAGGAACTAAAGTTATTTACTGGGACTATCTTATACAGTAACACAGTTGATCATCCTCAGTCACCAGGTTACTCCAGTAGAGTGGAATACATTACTGGTAAAGCAGAAAAAGACAAAGATCGGAGTAAATGTGATTTAAAAATCAATGATCTACAAAAGACAGACAGTGGAATCTACACCTTTAGATTCATTTATTCAGATAACAGCAAGTACATGATCAAAGCTTTGAATCTCACAGTCACAGGTGAGCACTGTTTGATTGCGATATATTAAATGTTTTTCTCAATAACAAACATCCACATTTGTTAAATTAAATTGAGTATTTAAATAAATTCTAAAACATCTTTATGCAGGTTTTTTCATACATTTAAAACATTAAATACAGCATCATAAAGCTGAATGATACTGGACGGAATGTGTTTTGTACATATGTTGTACAGATTGTTAAGAACTACGTACGATTTCAACAACACTTCCTGATCAATGCAGATTACGACCTTAATACACCAATACTGTTTGTTTTCCAAAACAAATCTGACTTTCAGGTTGTTTTTAATAACAGTTGCAGACATCCATCTTGCAATATATTTTTCTCCTCATTTCAGACAACCCTTGCAAACTGAACATTGAACCATCAGAGATGAAGAATTCAGTCAAAGAAAACGATGAATTTAGTGTTCACTGTTCAACATCTGATTCATGCCCATCTTATCCTGAGTGGTTTCTCCTAAAACCAGGACAAGAACCAGAAAGAGTGACATCAGCAAGATATAAAATCACACAAGAGAAAAATGAGGGCAAAAAAAACACCAAATTGAAGTTCAATGCATCATGGCAGGATGATAACATGATGTTGTCTTGCCGTTCAGCAGAGACTCAAGACAGCTGTCTCTTCAGAAATATCACTCTGTCTGTAGAATGTGAGTGTGTATGATAGACTTATAGGTAACACTTTATAATAACTGCAATCTATGAATCATTAGTTAAGCATCAGTACATAATTAATTAATCATTTATGAAGCATTGGCCCCACATTAATAGACATTTGTAAGCAGTTTATAAATACAGCTATAAATGCTTTGTTCTTGATTTATAAGCCTGTATATAATATGCTTAATAATAAAATGTTCATACTTTATTAAGGATGAATTCATCATTTCTAAATTAAGGATTACATTACTTACAAACCAGCTAGTTAGGAGTTGTCAGTGGTTCATGAGATAATTTAGAAAGTGTAAGTAAATGATTAATAAACTCTTTGAATGCACATTTATACATCTTATTATTCTGACAAATAGTAACAGTTACTTAATTTGTTAATAAATGATTTTTACCACACATTCCTGCTGTAATTCATGATTAATTAAGGTAGTTATTAAACATTTACTAGTTGTTAGATAACTATTTTTGTGAGCCCATCTAAAGTGAGGACTATGTAGACCTTGTAAAGCATTTACAAATGAGAGTTGCATGTCACTTCAAAGTTATATTTTTTTCTGGAGGTGTGCAGGAATTACATTTTTTTCAGAAGTTTATTTTTCATTTTATATCAATTCATTTAATGTTAATTTATATGTTCGGTTGTACAATTTTAATTTTGCAGAGGTTTATTATTTATTTTAAATTAAATCGTTTTATATTCATTAATATGAACAGTTCCATTCCATTCCATTTTCTACCGCTTATCTGAACTACCTCGGGTCACGGGGAGCCTGCGCCTATCTCAGGAGTCATCGGGCATCAAGGCAGGATACACCCTGGATGGAGTGCCAACCCATCGCAGGGCACACACACTCACTCATTCACTCACGCACTCACACTCTACGGACAATTTTTTCCAGAGATGCCAATCAACCTACCATGCATGTCTTTGGAGCAGGGGAGGAAACTGGAGTACCCGGAGGAAACCCCCGAGGCACGGGGAGAACATGCAAACTCCACACACACAAGTCGGAAGCGGGAATCGAACCCCCAACCCTGGAGGTGTGAGGCGAACGTGCTAACCAATATGAACAGTTGTACAGTTTAATTTCTTTTGCATCTTGAAATAAATATTTCTATGTTCTGTTCTGTGTTGTGTTTTTCCTATTTCTGTTTAGAAGATAACTGAGCCTTTAACTCTCATTTGTAAATGCTTTACAAGGCCTACATAGTCCTCACTTTAGATGAGCTCACAAAAATAGTTAACTGACAACTAGTAAATGTTTTATAACTACCTTAATTAATCATGAATTACAGCAGGAAAGTGTGGTAAAAATCATTTATTAACAAATTAAGTAACTGTTACTACATGTCAGAATAATAAGATGTATAAATGTGCATTCAAAGAGTTAATTAATCATTTACTTACACTTTCTAAATGATCTCATGAACCACTGACAACTCCTAACTAACTGGTTTGTAAGTAATGTAATCCTTAATTTAGAAATGATGAATTCATCCTTAATAAAGTATGAACATTTTATTAATAAGCATATTATATACATGCTTATAAATCAAGTACAAAGCATTTATAGCTGTATTTATAGACTGCTTACTAATCTCTATTAATGTGGGGCCAATGCTTCATAAATGATTAATTAACTATGTACTGATGCTTAACTAATGATTCATAGCGTGCAGTTATTATAAAGTGTTACCGACTTATAAATCCTGTGTTTATCTTATACAGTATAGTGTGATTTCATGACATGAATAATGTTGTATATGCTACAGTCATCAGATTTTGAAAAATCTCTCTTATAAAATAGTTTGCAACTAATATCTGATATTTTCTTCTAGATGAACCAAAGACGGCAGAAGCAACAGTAAGCCATGTGAATATCAAGGAAGGAGATTCTGTCACTCTCTCTTGTACCTCTAGAGGACGCCCTAATGTCAACATGTCATGGTTCAAAAATAGGACAAAGCAAACACAACAGGCTGTGTGGATACTATATGATGTTAAACCAGAAAACAGCGGAGAATACTTTTGTGAAGCTGAAAACAAGCATGGGAAAGTTAAATCGAATAGAATTTCCATCAACGTAAAATGCAAGTTTGTCTTTAGAGCTTCTTTTCATGTAATTTTACTTAAAAAGTCATTTTAAGGCCTTTCATGCCTAAACATTTTTGTTACCCTAATAATGTTGTCAATGTTACTTATCGCTGTCATTTATAAATAAGGGAAATAATGAAAAAAAAAACATCTAATAACATCTCTGATTTTGTGTCTGCACACTACTGTACATTTTCAGATGGTCCAAAAGATGTCATAGTGACTCCTGTTGTCAGCATCAGTAATCTCAGAGAAGGAGATGAGCTGAAACTGAAGTGTTCAGTAGGGGGCAGTAACCCAACAGTCCATCAGTTTAACTGGTACTTGAATGATTCTCTCTTACACCAACAAACCAGTCAGATATTATTTATCAGTGAAATTAGACCAGAAGATAAAGGCTCTTACCACTGCGAAGTCTCCAATGGAATAAAAACAGCACAATCTAACAGACTCCAGATATATGTAAAGTGTAAGTATGATGGTTTCATTGAGGCTGATTTGCTTGATTTTGACATTTGACAATATGATATATTATTTTCTGTACAGCTGCAGAACCAATTGAGGGACCACTCCAGTTTTGCATTTATCCACCTCAGTCTGTTGACTTCCCAAAAAAAACCAAGGACTAACAAATTTAAAGTCGGCATGAAACGGATGTAGCGATTGTCTTTTCTTCCGTATCGTGACGTATATTCGAGTGAAACAACTTCTGAAATGAGAACAAATGTAGGACGGGACTTGATTTCATTCATCGAGTACTGATTGGATTGTTGAAAGTTGGTCGTCGCTTACAAAATGGAGTCAGATTAGCGCCAATACATACGAATGACTATCTTTATAAGTTTGGTGTTTTTACAGGTCCAAATAGTAAGACTTCAAAAATGATTAACTAATTATATATATGCTAAAAATGACAAACTCCCTTATGTTTAATACAAAAACATACAGACTTTAACTTTAATCCAGTAGACACCAACTAGATTGATTTTAGTTTATTATAAAATGAAAAGTTCCACTTCTGAATGGTCATTGGTTAATAGCGGTGATTTAGGCTATTTACAATAAAGTGGACGTATGACTAGTGACTACTTCAAGTTGATATTGTTCAGAGCCATTGAGAAAGAGTTGTCTCAAAGTTAGTAAAACAACATTAAAAGATGTAAGTCATTCAATGAATAAAAAATGAAAGAATTTTATCATGTGCGGAGAAAATATAACTTCCTGGAACTATCTGAAGGCTCCATGAATCATGTCACACGCATTTTTTGAACTTCCGTTGTCACGACATATCTAGAGCATCTTGTAAGGTTTCTATTATTGGTGACAAGGTTATGTGTTTCATTACAGTGAATACACACACATGAATGTATAAGTGTAATGTCCTGTTGCTTTGAGTAAAAATTTCTCTCAAATGCATAAGTGTTACATCATAGCTGGTATTTATAATTGTTTTTCTGCATTAAGTAAGGCCAACTTGTCTTCCAGAACTGCTTCTTCTATCATTAATAAACTGCTTAAGAAATTTAAAGTGTCAGATTTGTATTTCTTTAAAAATGTTAGTGTGGTGAGGAAGGCGGGACGGGAGCTGTGAGGCGGGGCCGTTGGTGTGAGTGATATGGCTCCTGTCCTGCCTTCCTCACCACAGTAAGAACTAGCACAAATTACTCTTTTGATTTCATGGATGTTGAAAATGGTTTAACATCATGTGCGTACTTCATCTCATGCATTTTATTAGCGAGTGCAAAGTGTGCGCCACTGTCAGAATCAGGTAGAATGGTGTTGACCAGTACTGCGCTTAATCTTGAAGTCTTGGGTTTTAAACTTCTCAGTAGCCTGGTTTAGTTTAGTCGTTTTTCTTTGGTCAATTAAACTCAGGCCTTAAATAACTATGCAACACCATGCCAGATAAAATAAGAATAATAAAAATATAAATTATATCTGTCACAATTGCTGCATAACCTACGTGTTTAACAAGTTCTAAAGATGAATCACATTTTCAGAAACACTTTAACAATTGAAAAATACACATTACATTAGTAAATTTTTACAACAACAAAACAAATGCGTCATTTAGATCATTTATATTTTTCTATCTGTCAATGATGGCGATTTCAGCATTGACGTGACGCGAGTTAGACTTTTTATTTGATACTTTTTTAAACAACATTTTATTTGAATTGTACACGGTTTAATCCAATGACATGTAGAGTATAGTTCAAAAACAGAAGGCACTATAAAAAATACATGATTTGTGCAAATTAATAAACTGAGTTATCTGTTTTTGCAAATTAACTCTTCATGCTCATGTCAAATAAGGTCAACTATCAACTTTACACATAAGTAACAGTAAATGGGTGCGTCTTTACAAAGGCACCGCTGTTTAACCAAACTGAGAACATCTGACAGACAGTTGAAGGCATTTCTGCTTATGTGTTGGTAAATTAAAGGGCATGTTGAAAGTGAAAGCACAAAACACCCTCAAAGTGTTGTGATAAATTGATCTTTTGAAGAAACACAATTATAAATAGAATTTCTGCACCTGTTAAATTCACTACATTGTGAAGTTTAAAGCTTTTTTTTTCATGTCTAAGTGCATCTTAAAAACTTAATCTCAGTAAAGAGATGCTGAATTAAACAATTTCACAGATGGGCTCAAACATATTCTGAATAAAGTTATTCTCAGCAGCAGGTTTTATAATAGACAATATTTCTTCTTGATTTGAAACGCACTGTACAGCATATACGCACTGCAAAACAACATGAAAGACACATCAGATGAGTTTAAATATTTTAATAGTTTAGACACAGAAGTAACAACTGACACAGGAAGTCAACTTCACGCTCAAATAACAGAACGTATCTCAGAATCTGTCATTTCTGCCTATTTCTTTTATGTCTGAATGTTGAAGTATGCAAAGGTAACGCATTAGATATAAACAGGGGAGCAGAATTCCCCTTTGTTTCTTGCTGTCATTTATAAGTCATTTTACTTTGCCAAGTTCTGCGAGTACAAAGGATTCATTTTGAAGGTAAAACAAAAAAAATATTTTTGCTTTTTATCAGATCTTTTCATAGTTGTGAAGTGAGGATGATGGATCTGGTGATTCATATTCTGTTTGTCTGTAAATCTTGTGTTTAAAGTGTATTTCTACAAACACAAAAGGACGTTTTAAGGGTGAATGTGGGAGGCCTGTTTTATTTATGTGGTGCTATGGTGAAAAATGGGTCACAACAGATGTACTGTAATAATAGCAAAGATTAAAACCAAAAAATGTGTTTGCTTATTAAAAAGTTGATGATTAATAATAAAAAGACATTATTGTCAAACAGCTGCTCTATAAGACATCACAAGGTGGATCAATAAAAAGTAGAAATAAACAAATTAAGACGTTCGCGCTTGTGATCTTCAAAATACACGTTCATTCATCCACACATGCAACAACAAGCATCAAACCTCTCGAGATAAAACACTGATGCTGTAAATGAATAATGAACATGTGTTTTATTCTATAGATGTTGAATAAACTTTACAGACAGATGATGTTTCCTGAATCAACTGCTTTCTTTTTGATTGGTGCGTATTATGTGGATTAAATACTGAACATATAAGTCTTTAACTTAGTTTAAAATGTCAGTTATTTTGTTTTCCTGCAGCTCTTGTGTTCAGTTCCTCCACTGGTTCAACTGAAGAATTAATAAAAATCAGAGAAACAGAAGAAACTAAAGCAGAAGGGTCATGTGTCACCATCCCGTGTACCTACAAACATGGAAATAACGATAAACTTCTGTGGTTTAAAGATCCAATATATGATAAAATATTATATACTGGGACAATCTTATACAGTAACACAGCTGATCGTCCTCAGTCACCAGGTTACTCCAGTAGAGTGGAATATATTACAGGTAAAGACACAGACTATTGGAGAAATGTGATTTAAAAATCAATGATCTACAAAAGACAGAGACAGTGGAAACTACAACTTTAGACTCATTCGTTCAGACGTATACACAAAGTTCTTGAGCACAGCTATGAAACTCACAGTCACAGGTGAGAACTGGTTTATTTGATGGAGATATATTAAATGTTTTTCTGAATAACAAAATCCACATTTGTTAAATTAAATCTTTATGCAGCTTTTTTCATACATTAAAAACCGCATCATAAAGCTGAATGATACTGGATGGACTGTGTTTTCTGTGTTTAGTACATATGTTGTACAGATTGTGTAGAACTATGTAAGATTTCAACATCACTTCAGGACCAATGCAGAGTACGACCTTAATTCAGACCATACTTCATATGGTTTCCAAAACAAATCTGACTTCCAGGTTGTTTTTAATAACAGTTGCAGACATGCATCTTGCAATATATTTTTCTCCTCATTTCAGACAATCCTTGCAAACTGAACATTGAACCATCAGAGATGAAGAATTTAGTCAAACAAAAGGATGAATTTAGTGTTCACTGTTCAACATCTGATTCATGCCCATCTTATCCTGAGTGGTTTCTCCTAAAACCAGGAAAAGAACCAGAGTTTATTTATCAGTGAAATTAGACCAGAAGATAAAGGCTCTTACCACTGCAAGGCCAACAACGGAATAAAAACAGCAGACTCCAGATATCTGTAAACTGTAAGTATGATGGTTTCATTGAGGCTGATTTTCTTGATTTTGACAATATGATATATTATTTTCTGTACAGCTGCAGAACCAATTGAGGGACCACTCCAGTTTTGCATTTATCCACCTCAGTCTGTTGACTTCCAAAAAAACCCAAGGACTACTCAATTTAAAGTCGGCATGAAGCGGAAGTAGCGATTGTCTTTTCTTCCGTATCGTGACGTATATTCGAATGAAACAACTTCTGAAATGAGAACAAATGTAGGATGTGACTTGATTTCATTCATCAAGTACTGATTGGATTGTTGAAAGTTGGCCGTCGCCAATAAATGGAGTCAGATTAGCGCCAATACATACGTATGACTATCTTTATAAGTTTGGTGTTTTTTAGGTCCAAATAGTAAGACTTCAAAAATGATTAACTAATTACACTGAAAATGACAAACTCCCTTATGTTTAATACAAAAACATACAGACTTTAACTTTAATCCAGTAGACACCAACTAGATTGATTTTAGTTTATTATAAAATGAAAAGTTCCACTTCTGAATGGTCATTGGTTAATAGCGGTGATTTAGGCTATTTACAATAAAGTGGACGTATGACTAGTGACTACTTCAAGTTGATATTGTTCAGAGCCATTGAGAAAGAGTTCTCTCAAAGTTAGTAAAACAACATTTAAAGAAGTAAGACATTTAATTAATAAAAAAAATAAGAATTGAAGCATTAAAAGAGAAAATATAACTTCCTGGAACTATCTGAAGGCTCCATGAATCACATAAATTGTTTGAACTTCCGTTGTCACGACATAACTAGAGCATCATGTAAGGTTTCTATTATTCGTAACAAGGTTATGTGTTTCATTACAGTGAATACACACACATGAAAGTATAAGTATAATGTCCTGTTGCTTTGAGTATAAATGTCTGTCAAATGCATAAGTGTTACATCATAGCTTGTATTTATAATTGTTTGTCTGCATTAAGTAAGGCCAACTTTTCTTCCAGAACTGCTTTTACCATCATTAATAAACTGCTTAAGAAATTTAAATAAAAAATGTAAGAACTTACTCTCTTTGATTTTTTATGTCAATGATGGCGATTTCACTATTGATGTGATGCGATACACATGATCCTACAAGAGTAAAACTATTCATCTCATAAATTTTGTTCTGCAGAAAATCTTGAATTTATACAGTATGTGTTTTTTTAAACAACATTTTATTTGAATTGTACACGGTTTAATCCAACGACATTTACAGTATAGTTCAAAAACAGAATGCACTATAATAAAACATGATTTGTGCAAATGAATAAAACTGAGTTATCTGTTTTTGCCAATGAAATCTTCATGCTCATGTCAAATAAGGTCAACCATAAACTTTACACATACGTTACAGTAAATGTGTGTGTGCTTATGTCGTGGTTCTGCTTCATTTTGTCATATATTTCTTGGTCTCGGGGCAGAACCAGGACATGATCCCTTGTTTCCTGTTGAGAGAGAGGTTTTTGGGCCTCTTTGGTCACCTGCTCTCTCTCTGAGTCTCATCGTGTGTGTTCATACCCTGCACCTGTCCTGGTTAATTTTGACCCCTTTGAGTCCTCATGTTTTTTTTTCCTGTCTTTGGTCATTGTACATGTTTCCAGTGTGTGTATGCATACCTTGTACCTTCTCGTACATCGGTCTTTCTGTGCATTTTAGTTACATGTACCTTTGTGCTTGTCAGGCTCTTATGCTAGTTAGCATTTTATCTATCCTGTTGTTTTACCTGATCGTGTTCCTGTACCCTCCTGTTTGGATTACCTTTCCGGGTAAGGATTATATTTGGTTTCCTGTTGCTATCGTCCATGATGTTGTCAAGTTTAGTAAGTTTCAGTTTAGCTTAGTTTAGTTTTGTTTATGATAGTCCCTTGCTATCAGCCTAGTCTCGTTTTATCCTGTTCCTATTTCTATCGAGTGTTGTTTTACCCCCTTGTGCGTTTTTGTTTGGTGTTTTATTCGTGTCTAAATAAAAGTATTTGTTAAACAACTGCTGCCTGCATCTGGGTTCTACTGCCTATCGTTTTGTGACCGTTTACAAAGAAACCGCTGTTTAACCAAAGTGAGAATATCTGACGGACAGTTGAAGGCATTTCTGCTTATGTGTTGGTGAGTTAGTGGGCATGTTGAAAGGAAAAGCACAAAACACCCTCAAAGTGTTGTGATAAACTGATCTTTAGAAGGAACTCAATTAATAATAGAATTTCTGCACCTATCCAATTCACCACATTGTGAAGTTTAAAGCTTTTTTTTTGTGTCTAAGTGCATCTTAATAACAAAATGCCTAATTAAACTTTCACAGATGGGCCCAAACATATTCTGAATAAAGTTATTCTCAGCAGCAGTTTTATAATAGATTTTTTTCTTGATTTGAAACGCACTGTAGAGCATATACGCACTGCAAAACAACATGAAAGACACATCAGATGAGTTTCTATTTTCTGAATAGTTTAGACACAGAAGTAACCACTAACACAGGAAGTCAACTTCACGCTCAAATAACAGAACTTAGCCCTGAATCTGTCATTTCTGCCTATTTCTTTTATGTCTGAATGTTGAAGTATGCAAAGGTAACGCATTAGATATACACAGGGGGATCAGAAATTCCCCTTTTGTTTCTTGCTGACATTTATAAGTCATTTTATTTGCCGAGTTCCGCATTGAGAACAAAGGATTCATTTTGAAGGTAAAACTAAATTTTATTTGGCAGTTTATCAGATTTTTCATAGTTGTGAGGATGATTGATCTGGTGATTCATATTCTGTTTGTCTGTAAATCTTGTGTATTAAAGTGTATTTCTACAAACACAAAAGGACGTTTTAAGGGTGAATGTGCGAGGCCTGTTTTATTTATGTGGTGCTATGGTGAAAAATGGGTCACAACAGATGTACTGTAATAATAGCAAAGATTCAAACCCAAAAAATGTAATTGCTCATTAAAAAGTTGATGATTAATAATAAAAAGACATTACTGTCAAACAGCTGCTCTATAAGACATCACAAGGTGGATCAATAAAAAAGTAGAAATAAACAAATTAAGACGTTCATGCTTGTGATCTTCAAAATACACGTTCATTCATCCACACATGTAACAACAAGCATCAAACCTCTCGAGATAAAACACTGATGCTATAAATGAATAATGAACATGTGTTTTATTTTATAGATGTTGAATAAACTTTACAGACAGATGATGTTTCCTGAATCAACTGCTTTCTTTTTGATTGGTGCGTATTATGTGGATTAAATACTGAACATATAACTCTTTGTCTTAGTTTAAAATGTCAGTTATTTTGTTTTCCTGCAGCTCTTGTGTTCAGTTCCTCCACTGGTTCAACTGAAGAATTAATAAAAATCAGAGAAACAGAAAAAACAAAAGCAGAAGGGTCATGTGTCACTATCTCTTGTACCTACAAACATGGAAGATAAACGATAAACTTCTGTGGTTTAAAGATCCAATTTATGATAAAACATTATATACTGGGACAATCTTATACAGTAACATAGATGATCGTCCTCAGTCACCAGGTTACTCCAGTAGAGTGGAATATATTACAGGTAAAGACACAGACGATCGGAGTAAATGTGATTTAAAAATCAATGATCTACAAAAGACAGACAATGGAAACTACAGCTTTAGGTTCATTCGTTCAGACGCATCCACAAAGTTCTTGAGCACAGCTATGAAACTCACAGTCACAGGTGAGAACTGTTTTATTTGATGGCGATATATTAAATGTTTTTCTAAATAACAAACATCCACATTTGTTAAGTTAAGTATTTAGGGAGCTTTTTTCATACATTAAAAACCGCATCATAAAGCTGAATGATACTGGATGGACTGTGTTTTCTGTGTTTTGTACATATGTTGTACAGATTGTGTAGAACTATGTAGGATTTCAACATCACTTCAGGATCAATGCAGAGTGTGACCTTAATACAGCAATACTGTGTGGTTTCCAAAACAAATCTGACTTCAAGGTTCTTTAAAATAACAGTTGTAGACATCCATCTTGCAATATATTTTTCTCCTCATTTCAGACAATCCTTGCAAACTGGACATTGAACCATCAGAGATGAAGAATTCAGTCAAAGAAAACGATGAATTTAGTTTTCACTGTTCAACATCTGATTCATGCCCATCTTATCCTGAGTGGTTTCTCCTAAAACCAGGACAAACACCAGAAAGATTGACATCGTCAATAAATTACATCTCACAAGAGAAAAAAATCACCAAACTGAACTTCAATGCAACATGGCAGGATGATAACATGATATTGTCTTGCCGTTCATCAAAGAGTCAAGACAGCTGTCTCTTCAAAAATATCACTCTGTCTGTAGAATGTGAGTGTGTATGATAGACTCAGATCCTGTGTTTATCTGATACAGTATAGTGTGATTGCATGACATTAATTATGTTGTATATGCTACAGTCATCAGATTTTCAAAATAATAAAGTTCAACTTTATTTCTGCTTTTTTTCTAGATAAACCAAAGGAGACAAAAGCAACACTGAGCAGTGTGGATGTCAAGGAAGGAGATTCTGTCACTCTCTATTGTACCTCTAGAGGACACCCTAATGTCAACATGTCATGGTTCAAAAATGGGACAAAGCAAACACAACAGGCTGTGTGGATACTATATGATGTTAAACCAGAAAACAGCGGAGAATACTTTTGTGAAGCTGAAAACAAGCATGGGAAAGTTAAATCGAATATAATTCCCATCAATGTTAAATGCAAGTTTGTCTTTAGAGCTTTCTTCCCCAAGTAATTTTACTTAAAGGCCTTTTATTCCTAAACATGTTTGTACCCTAATAATGGTTTCAATGTTCATTATCGCTGTCATTTATAAATAAGGGAAATAATGAAAAAAATATTCATCTAATAACATCTCTGATTTCGTGTCTGTACACTACTGTACATTTTCCAGATGGTCCAAAAGATGTCAGAGTGACTCCTGCTGTCAGCATCAGTAATCTCAAAGAAGGAGATGAGCTGAAACTGAATTGTTCAGTAGGGGGCAGTAACCCAACAGTCCATCAGTTTAACTGGTACTTGAATGATTCCCTCTTACACCAACAAACCAGTCAGTTATTATTTATCAGTGAAATTACACCAGAAAATAAAGGCTCTTACCACTGCAAGGCCAACAACGGAATAAAAACTGCACAATCTAACAGACTCCAGATATATGTAAAGTGTAAGTATGGTGTTATTTTTTATTGATTTATTTTACAGAGAACCTCCATCATGTTACCATTAGGGTAACAATTGATTACAAGCGTAGTAATGAAATATCAGCTAACAAATTTATAATGCTCATTTATGAATCGCTTGTGTTATGTTGCTCATTTATCACTTTGGACATCATCTGATGAATGAATACATTTAAAGGTTTAGAGAGAACATGACAGGCTTTTGTCAACGTAATTCATAAAATTACAGTTGTAATTGTATTTTGTATGAAACTTAATGAGACGCATTGTGCTAATATCTAAATATATTTTTATATTGAAAAATAGTTTTTAGACAATGATGCCAGCAAAAGTTTTTTTCATTTTATTATTTATAGATTCACCACATCAGATTAAGATTGATGGCGGAACTTCTGTAAAAAATGGCTCCAAAGTAACCTTTATTTGCTCAGCTGATGCAAACCCTCCACCAAACTCATACAGCTGGAAACACACATCAACACCTGAATCACTACCTCTTTCATTCTCAAACACAACTGGAGTCTTAACCATTGACACAGTGACCATTCAACATGCAGGGACATACACATGTGCGGTTACCAATGATATTGGTACAAGTGAAACATCCATAAACGTTGCTGTTCTTTGTAAGTATTTATTTAGATATATCCAGACGTACAGTATAATTATATGGATCACAATACTGTCTGATCAGTATTCCTTCAAACTACAGCAAATTCTGCAGCCTCCTAAACATTGAACAATGTGTTATGGTTTAAGAAACGACATATCTTATACATTTTTGCTTGTTGTGAGATCGTAATTTATTGCTAAAAGAACACAATACATCTATTTAACATACAAGGATTTTGCAAACAACCTATTTATATACGTCCAATCTTCTCAAACTCTGTAGATGCCCCTTCCAAACCTATGTTGACCATGAAAAGTGAAGGAGAATATGGAGTAGTCTCTATTATCTGTACAGTTGAAAGCTCTCCCGCATCAAATCTTATAGTAACAGGACCCTCTGACTTCAAAAGCATGCCGGAGAATAAAAACAACATCAGTAAATCTGATAACAAGGTTACAATATACCTGAATGTAAGTGAGTCGGATGCAGGCGTGTATAAGTGTACAGCAGACAATTCAGAAGGAACAAATCACATTGAAGAAGAGCTGTTGTGTGAGTATTCATCAATTGAGTTGTATTTGTTATGACTGACAAAATATTTATAGTTTTGGGGGAACATGTATTAATTTGATAGCATTTTATTTATATTTATTTAATTTCAACAATAATTAAACGGTATAGTTCACACAAATGCTGTCACCATTTACTCATCCCCATGTCATTTCAAACCTGTTTGACTTTCTTTCTTCTACTGAAAATAAAAGACGATATTTTGAAGAATGTCAGTGAAGAAAAACCATTTGTCCCTATTGACTTCCATTGTATGGGGCACAAAACCAACCAAGGTCAATGGTGACCGACAGGTTTCGTTTACCAAAATTCTTCAAAACTCCTTCTTGTGTGTTCTGCAGATGAAGGAAAGTCATACAGGTGTAAAATGAAGAGAAGGTGAATAAATGATGACAGAATTTTTGACTATCCCTTTAATGGAATAATACAGCCGCAGAAAAATTATATGACCACTCCAAATTTGCGTTAATTTTTTTCCACGGCTGTATGTTGTATTTTAAAGGATCAACCTTTCCCTAAAAATTTGTTAAAAATTACCCAATACGTACACCACTCTTTGGATCTCACCCTGCCATGGTGTCTAAACAGTATTAGCTCCTAATTATTCTGGACTCCTACTGGCTTTTTTAAATTAATAAAAAAAAGGTTTATGTTTGTTTTGTAATAAGAGAAATTAATATGTTGGCACGAATATATATTTCTCCACATACTGTACCTCATTCAGACTTCAGATCCAAAGGTTTTTAAGATTCGATTTTAAGATCACCCAAGTGAGCCTAAACCTTTGAACATGCATAATTATACTTGATAAATGTAGGACACAAAGGAAATTTCATGTTTCCATGTCATTTGGCATGCGCTTGCAGATGCACCTAAGAATGCCCGTGTAAGATCTGAAGGGGAGCAGATAACAGGACACAAGTTGACTCTTGCATGTAACACTCAATCTAAACCACCATCCTCATATGAGTGGAAGAAAATCACCAATGGACCATTAGGGACAGAGGGGAAATCACAGATACTTCACTTACATTCCCTGCAGACCTCTGACTCTGGTGAATACGTCTGCATTGTTAAGAATATCGTTGGAAAAGCAGAATCTCAACCAATTGATGTCAAGGTGAAACGTAAGTGTAGACTTTAGTTCTGTAATTATTTTACACACAAATACATTCTGATCAATATTCTTCACTTTTTAGTTTAAATTGTAAATACAGATACTGTATATCCATTTGTGTTTCCCCATCTCATTCTCAATTCCTCTTAATGTACAGTTGACAGTCTTTCAGTGTTCTATCGGGCTATTTTTCCCATCATTCTACTGTTGATTCTCATCGCTCTGGCCATCTTTTTCTTACGCAGGTACATTCCTTAAAAGTTTGAAATTATGTGGGTTGCTAATGTTATATATTTAGTGATATGAACCCGGTTGGATAAAGCACCTTAAGTGTAATTTTCCCTTAAGTGTGGCATTTAAAAATAAATTACTTAAGTTATTGTCCTATTGTCTTTGGTAAAGGGAAATCACCCCTTAGGTGTCCCATTTAAGGGAAAAACTCAAGGTGCTTTATGCAACCTGGTCCAGTACCATAATAGCTAACCTGTATCATCTGTTAATTTAATATCACTTGGCACGCCTATTGCTGCTTTTAGGATATAGCTATAGTTGGTCTTTTTCTAATGATTGCTGTTTTATTTTGCAGGAAATTCATCAAGGCAAGAATACATCAACAAATCAGAGTAGATAATCACCTGCTTTTCCCCAAATATTCCTGTCACGTTTTTTCACACTTACAGACTTGCTTGCATTGCTATACAAGTTGAACTGACTAATACTGTATATAAAAAGCAGGGAAGACAATAAAGTATTTTTGTGTCTAATAAATCAAATCCCATTAAAATAGCTGTTTTGTTTGAAATGCACTCAGGAATCTCAAAACAATAGTCGAGAGAATCTGGCGATGGCAGAAGCTGCTGATCCAAGCCGTGGAAGAACCGATGACTTCTATACAACACTCCATTCTCCAGGTCCTGCGAGGGCACAGGTCTCTAGTGCGAGGTATTATCTGCTGACATGATGCTTGAGGGATCAATATGTGAATCTTTTAACTTAAAAAAGATCTTTGTCCTTTAAGGCCAGTGTCAAATACCCAACAAGTGTATTCTGAGATTACATTGCCACAAATGAAACAGGTAAGTGTGATTTTAATAAAAAAAGTGTGAAGGCTATATGCTAGCAAGATCTTCAGATTATTTTTTTAACTGGGATGCTCCAAACCACAGGAACGTGAAGACAATGGCTCAATAAACTACGTCACTTTGGATTTCAAGCGACAACAGGAGCTCGCAAAAAGGTAAAACAGATTTAAGCCAAATATTTATATCTAATTATAAACAAGATTTGAAATTTCCATGATTTGAACACTTAATAGAACACCAGAGCATAACAGAAAATGTTTGACATAATCCAATCATATACTAAGAATCTAAACAACTAAAGATGACAAAAATCACTTTAAATAATAAATCAAGAAAATTCAAGATAAAATCACACGGAATAAGAAGGTCATAGAACAACATTAAGTTGAGTAACATGTTTCATGTTTGTCATTCTTCTATGACTTCATACAACATTGATGCTCAAACATGTAATCTATTTTATCCTTTTTCTTGAGATTTACATACCCTGTAAAAAGATATTTGAGTCAGCTTAAAATAATAAGGCAACCTATCATAAGTATGTTTTTGAGAATTAAAAAAACAGAGGCTGAAGTTCACCCAATTTAAAAAAATATATATATATGTTTTAGTCATTAGTTGTCACAACATAGTCAAGTTCACCCAATGAACAACAGAACAACCAGTGTTGGGTGTAACTAGTTACTAAGTAATTAGTTACTGTAATTTAATTACTTTTCCCTTGAAAAAGTAAAGTAAGGGATTACTCATATGTTTTCTGTAATTTAATTACAGTTACTTTTGATGTAATTAAACTAAATACTTTGTGAAATATATGCGTGTGCAATAGTGTAATTGACATCAAAATTCAAAGTCTTACTTTAAAATTTGCTTTAATGTATGATTCTCACATTTGTAATACTTTGGTTAATAATATTATTTATTTGAATGAATTAAATAAGCAGTTTCATGTATATCCTTGAATCACTTAACTAATCAAGGTCGATGTAGGATATAGAATGTAATAAGTAATGAGTAACTAAATACTTTTTGGACAGAGTAATTTGGACAGTAATCTAATTACACTATTGAATATGTAATGAGTAACTAGTAATTAATTACTTTTTCAGAGTCACTTACCCAACACTGAGAACAACATATTTTTTTGTTGGCTGAACATTAATAGAGAAATATAGATGGTTATCTAAAAATAAACAAATGTATAAGTAACTCTAAACACAACAGATAACAACAGCCAGCAAGAACTAAAACACTAATCTTTAAAAGAAAAACAAACAAGAGACAACTGAATTGAATATGCTGCAATGTATCTTGGGAACTTTCAAACTCTTGCAATATTGTTTGTTCAGAATACACTGTTTATAAAGTTAGGCAAACTTTCTGAAGAATTATGAACAAAATCTAGAGTCCAGTCCAGTCACGAAAATAATCTTTATTAGAAACATGGGTAACACTTTCCTTGAAGCATGTATGTATAATGCAATATAAAAGTAGTTCTAAAGCTTTGTAATGCACTTTTTAATGCATTGTAATGTCTTATAAATAATTGTTATTACAGTAAATACATTATAACACCAAGCAATTCATTGTTACACAACACATTTTAAATTGGTTATAATTCTTTACAACTGCATACACAAAACACATTATGGAGAATTAAAATGCATTTTACTCTTTAATAACTCTTTATAATAAATTATACATACATTCGTCAAGGAAAGTGACGAATGTATAGGCTAATTTTGTTTTAGTATATGCAAATCAATAATTTTACTCAAAATAAATTGACTATCATTTCTATATTTATGTTACTTATTTATCTATGTAGGGAGAGCATTTTGCAAGACGGATTTTTTTACAGTGTAGACATATTTTTGGCAGCTTTTGACCATTTTCATTTCACATTGTTGTTTTTAGAGCATCTGATGATTCTAGCTCAGCGATCTACAGCAGAGTGTTCAAGAAAAAAAAGTCACAGGTAATGCTGTACCATTTATCAAAATCATCTCTGTGTCCAAATTCAACACTCATTGCATTCATGGTATTCATTAACATTTGATTCCCACAAATCTTTCTTTAAACGTATCACTCTAGCAGTAAACTGTAAATAACATAACACGCTGTAATCTAAATGCTACATTTTGAGCCTGTTTGATCCTTTCAGAATACCTCCGAGTCGGAGATTAACGATTATGAGAACGTTTCTTCTGCATGTGCTCGAAAACTTCCACTCACATACACAGGCTGGGAGTCTGATACCAGTGAGGAAGATGAAGTCAAGTACACAACTGTAACTTCTGCTGTAAAACCAGGTGTCAAAGAACCTAGGAAGAAGAGTTCGAGCTGTTCTAGCACTAGTTCTGAGGAAGAACGGACCGTATATTCAGACATAAAAACATAAACATCTATCTATATATCTGACAGAAATGTGATAGCATTATATGGCTTGTTAACTACTCAAAATTTCTTACATTTTTCAGAATGGGGTTTCATTAAAATAACATAATATCACATTTTTGTGAATGATATATCAGATGCTGTTGATTGTTTGGTGCTATAGGCTTGGTGTGATGAGTGTAATGTTTTGTGCATTAAAAAAACTGCTACAAGTGTTTCTTATAGACTGTATTGTAATATCACCAATAAACTATGTTACTTCTGAGTGAAGCTGTAAAACATTACTACTGAGCAGAATTAAACGTGTTGAATGTTAACAGATGATTATTCAAAGTCGGTTATTTTAGTTAGGGGAGGATAGCTTGGTTTCTATTGTGTTATGTATGTATGGATATTATAATCAAATTTGTCTTATTAATAAAGTATTGTTACAATTTCACTACTGCAATTAATGAACGCATTAAAAGCTTTTCATTTATATTTTTGTTATATGTGATCATGTATCAAGATAAGCCTTTTATGCAAAGATAACAACAAGCGCTAGACAAAGAGTTACTGTTATTTCAACCTAAAATCAGACAAAAGAATTAAACACAATGGTCTGGATTCACAGACAAGGCTCAGTTTAAGCTATACCTACATATATCTTAGATACATTAGGAAATTGAAGTTGCTTTAATAAAAATGCTTTAAAAACACGTCTGCTGTGCATCTTGAGACATGAAATTGTTTTTGCAATTGTCATTTGTACACATAAATGAAAAAGCCAAAGACAGATCCAAATGCCAAACTCATCTTTTTTTGGGTAAAAATTACTGAAGCACATTTTGGAGATTTGATGTGGAGCCTTTTTATCCGATGTTTCCATATATGTTGAGATCTGCCATATTTGTGCAGTAATTTTCATAATCCTTAATCTTACAGAGAACAGAGATACATAGGTCAGATCAATCTGTGCATACTTCAGTCTTTACTCATTGTTAAGTAATTGAAGTCATCAGATATACTGTACTTACAGATTTTTTTCGCTGACTGAGATGCACAGGAGAAAAAATGTAGAAATGTTGTTATTATGAAGTTCTTTAAACAATAATTGTATTTAAATACACTTAGATGGTATTATTTTTTATGATATTATATGATTATAAATATTAGATCTTATAATGAGACCCAATATAAACAAAACAAGATAAACACAAACATATGATTGTGCCCACACAACGTCATGATGCCTACCTGCGTCGCCTCTTGTACAAAATGTAGACAATGCAAAGGAGGAGAAAAACAAGTATGGGGACTATGATAGACGGCCCAAGAATCTCCACTCTAACACGCTGAAATCCTGATGATAATAATAATACATTCACTGATCACAGATCATCCAACATATAAAAACAAAAGTAAATATCCTGAAAAAATCTTGCATCTGAATCTAAACTTACTTTGAACACTCAGTTTAGTTGAACTATTAACCACCGTTTTATCCCCCCAAAACGATGCATTGCAAATTATTTGACTTTCCTCTTCGTATCCGGTTGGGATGAAGGTCACAGTCGAGACTGTTTCCCAAACTCCTTCACCCATGCTCTGATGTTTAACCGTTTCTCGGGCAGTTAGGACGCTCCAGGTGATGCTGGGGGGGTGAGAGGGGCACGTGTGTTTGACTGAGCATTCGATGGTGACGTTTGTCCCGGGCTCGATGTTGTCAGGGATTGGTGACATCACAGGTTTGTCTGGGGCTTTTTGGTTTTCACAAGAGACACAAAGACTGTTCAGTGCAAATACTTCACATATTTGTAATTAATAGGTGTTACTGCTTAAATGTCATAATCAAAAACATCATCGGTGTGAATACTTTTACCTCGCATTACAATGAACACACAGCTGTTGTTAAAAAGGTATTTCTTATTTTCTGTTTCTGCTCGAAAACAGAACGGTCCATTATCATCGTTCTGCACGTTATCAATCTCGACTGTACAGTCCTGATCAATTGAGTTTCCAAGGAGTTTTGTACGGCCTTTGAAGTTGTCCAAGACTTTGCTCTGTCCAGAGTGGAACATGTAAACTTTCTTCGAGACCCAACGAACCCAAAGATGCACGGCAAGTTCCTCATGCATCTGAAAACTGCAGGGTATCACCACACAGGAACGAGGTAATGCAGTGAGCCTGGGAACCACGTCTGCTTCATACACGCGATCAGCTAAAAATATACACCATTGATATTATTATGCATTTAGAAAAATAATTTTAGTATTTACACCATCAAGAATACAGTATATAAGGAGTGTGGTTCCAAACAGATAACTGTTTTTTTTTTTCAAAATTGTTTTATCGTGCATCTTATTAATATCAATCAAACTGAGATGTTTTGATTTGATTCAAGCCACAATATCAAAACAAATACAGCTTACTAACACAATAAAGACATGATAGCATTATAAAAAACAAGATTTTTGGAAAAATAATTAAACAGAGTTTCAAACTCTTCATATATAAATATTTGATAAAGCTGGGAGAAATATTAAGAAAAAAAAAATATACATACTGTCCTTGATTTCAGGATCCACCATTCTTGTTTCATAGTCTGAAAAAATAAGCAAAAGAAATCAAGATGAGTTTTGAGACAAATACACCTCTTTAAAATCTTCAGAATAAGTAGGGCTAGACATATTCTCTATGCATTAACTCACACGCTGAACTTTTGTTCTTTGTAGCTCTTGCTCTTATGCCTCCATAATGTGTTACAATACACTCAATGTCTGAGCTCTCAGCTTTCACAACACCTCTGCGTGTCAGAGTGATTTTCCAAAGACCATCTTCAATATGGTCAGTAGTTGTTTGATTAGATCGTTCTATACCATTGAGAATGATCTTTGGTTTGCTGTATGGACAGCTGTGGTAGGTGTGACATGCCATTATCATGTCGTCCCCGATTCTTTCGCCTCCATAAATATTGATGGTGGGCGGCTTCGGATAAGCTGCATGTTTAGAAAAGTTAGAACACGATCAGTTTTTATGGAAAATCATTCCTCTTTATTATGTATGTATTAAGTTTATTTGTGAAAACTTGATTTACAAGGAAAGAGTGTTTACATACTGTCCACAAGAATCGTTGAGGTGACATCAAAAAACCTGTAGGTGCTATTTCTAACACTTTCTGGGTCAATCCATGCATATAATTTCTCTCCATGATGGGACTGATCCAGGTTTATAATGAGAAGACTGCACTCTCTTTTTTTCGGGTCACCAAATAGAAACGTGTTTCCCTTGAACTTGTCAATGACGTCGGAAGGATGTTCGGGATCATAAACTAAAGGGTAGCCTTCAGAGACCCACTGATACCACACAACTCTGTTTGGGTTGGTGGGTGGATACGATGTGTAAGAGAAAGAACATGGTATAACCAGACAGGAACCTTTGAGACCATGAATTTCCTTTGGCATCCTCACTTCCCATGCAAACGTCTCATATAGGAGAAATCCTTTTAGAAAAAGTTAAGAGAATATTATTTTAGTTAAACCTGACACTTTTATATTTTGGTTTTATTAGTCATGCCAATTGCATAAACCCAATGTTTAATGTAACATTACTTTCTTCCTTCCAGTTTGCATAGTACAGTCAGGTCTCAAAAACTCCCCATATTCATTAGATTTGTTCAAGTTTTCAAGTGACTGCAGCAAACACATATACGGCTTCACAGCTTCAAACATGCGCGCACACACACACACACACACACACGCACACACGCACGCACACACGCACACACGCACACACGCACACACACGCGCACACACACACACACACATGCACACTCTTCCTTAAATTGTAATGGAGATAGTAAGCAGAATCTATTTTAATATAAATGTTTACTTAGTAGCCAAACCTGTTAAAACCAAACCTGTTTAGTAGCCTACATATTGTATGAGTACACACATGTAAACATTTTCAAAAACAAATAGAAACATGTATAAATCAAAAGGGATACTGTACCTTGGAAAATAAGATGAAGTAACAGCTTTACTTTCATTCCTGGATTACAATGTTTGCTCATATGTGAAAACGGGACTCAAATCCTACAAATACTCCAAATGTGTGCAGAACCGCAGCACATAATGTCCTGACTTAGACCATTTCATCAGTTTTCAATAAGTCTTCCCCTTTTCACTGGGCACTGCCCCTTGACCAATAGAAACTAAGAAGTGACAATGGCCAAGTTGAACAGTTAAATAAGTTTTATATATTTTCTTTATACAATAAGAAATAGGGAAACAACGATCAAAGATACAATTTATTATAGTTTATATTAAATGTTATATAATAAAATAAAAAACATTATTTCACCCTTCCCTTTTCAGCACCCTGAATAAAACAATATAGGTTTAGATGAGAACAGGAGATAACAAATACACAATACTGTCTATTTTAAAGTTAAAAAATATATATTTTCTCTGTCTTTTGTGGTTTCTCACTAATATAATTCACAACACATGAGTAATGAGCATTGTGGACCTGTTTTTGTGCTAGGGAGTGTGGTTGTTGGCTTATGGCCAGTCCCCATGAGCCTACACTGTAAAAAACGATTCTGGACGGTGTTAAATATAACCCATTAAAATCAGTTAAAATGTAGCTTAAAATATTGGTTAGAAAATAAAATATATATTAATAGGTACATTCTACCTACACTACCTAATTTTTATGAGTAATAATGGGAACTTAAAAAAACAAGGTAAAATTTACCCGAAAATGTTAGCTATGACACTGCGGAGGCCGCATGCATCAACGCCCCGGCGGGAAATCAGGAATCACGTGACGCATCCTCTTCAGATTCGATGACAGGATTTGTGGAGCCTCAAGTAAGTTTTTGTTCAACTTCTTTATATCATCATTTAAGCAAATTTTGTAATAACTTAAATGTTAGCTCGACCATTATTTTCTTCTTTGGGTTTAAAAAAGTTACGACTCTGTGTAATACCCCTATTTTCTCGGCGCCACAGGCTGACAGGGCCTAATTTAATTAATGTAACGTTATGTGTGGTGCTTAAGGAGAGTGACGTTAGGCGATTCGTACAGCGGAAAAAAAATTGTGCCGCCTCAGACTCTCGCCAAAATTATGTCGGGTGCATTCATCCGTGTCATTTATAAATGCAGTTGCGGCATAACGCCACAATGGCAGCACTGTTTTGTTATCAGCACCAGTTAGGCGCTGACGAGTTGCAGAACAAGACCTATTAAGAGCAATTCACGGCTGTTCATGTGAATCTTCTTACTTTCTTTTGCACCCAAGTGCGTTCAATTTCTTGAAAAGGTTTCTTACATTAAACTGCTGTACATCAATATAATGTTTAAAGCTGTGCCCTTAGCTTGTTGAAACTGCTTTTTTTTCTGATTGTCTAGCATTAGATAATATAGGTGGTGACTATTGTGGATTTGTAATGAAGACAGCACTCACAACATAAGAGGATATGTGAATAATGTTTATTCAACTAATGTGAAAATTGACATGCATTTTGTTTTTATTTTTAGTAGGTAGGAGAACTTCAGAAGCAGGACCCAGCAGATGTGTGTATAGTTATGGAAGGCAGCAAAGTTTTGAGCGGGTGTGTAATCAGAACCAGAGCATGCATACTGTTGATATATGCACTGAACATAAAGTATCCAAGTATCCAATATGTTCAAGAATTACAACGATGACTTGCTTGTATCTCAATTGAAATTGATGTTAAGAATAAGAATATTGCTATGAATGTATATTTTGACATCCAGTGAAAACTATTTATATTTTATTTAAATGAGTTTGCAATAGTTCTGTGTCACTTGAATTTGAATGTAGAAGGGCTCTTTTGTACTTGCATTAGTTAGCGTTTAATATTTAAAAAAATGAAATGCATCTTTGTGTCCTTATAACATGTCAATCCACAGAGGTAAATGTGATCTGCCTTTCATTACAGATCTTGTGTTGCAACCACTGCAGCACCACAATGCATTGGATAATAGTTGCTTATTGTTTAAAAGGACAAAATGTTATGGTTGTATGTATAGGAAATGTTGCTTCTAATGTATATTCTGAGATCCAGTAAAGACATTAGTTTGTTTTTAAATAGAACATTTTCATGAATTTGTAATGTGAACAATAGTTGTAAATCAACTTGAATGTAGAAGGGGTCTTTTGCACTTGCATTAGTGTTTAATGTTTAAAAGATGAAATGTTTGTGTCAGCAGTCCATGTTTATTTCGAAATGTAAGGAGTAATTTGTAAAAGTGAAGCAGTATGTTATTAGAAATTGAGTGTAAGAGGATTTCAGTGTTTACAAAATAAAGTGTTCAGTGAAATGTTTTTATTGCAATGACCTTTCACCGTTTTTAAGTAAATTCAACCATCTCTTAATGAGTAACATTTAATTATTTATATTGGCTATATATTACTAATAATAATTAGGTAGATGAGCAATACCTGCTGTCAAAGGGTAAACATTACCCAATTTTATTAAGTAATTACTTGTATAATATATTTAGGTAAAATTTATCCAATTTAATTTATTTTAATTATAACTTATAAATTTAGGTACTCTTTACTCAAAAATATGGGGTAGAATATACTCCTTTAAAGTGAGTGCAAATTGTTACCTCAATTTTATTGAGTAGATTTTATAGGTTGTTTTTTACAGTGTACTTTGTTCACTGAAAAAAATGTTATGTTGAATTTACTTAATTTTTTATGTCAAGGGGTTGCACGAAATAAATGTATCTAAACCCAGATATATTGAGTATATAAGTTGAGTGTAATTATATTTCATAAGTGTATAGTATTTATATTTTATAAGTGGATTGTACTTATATTTTATATATTGGTTTTACTAATCTAATTCAGTAATATCAGATTAATTTTATTCATCATTTTAGCTAAACTATTTTGAGTAGAATTTATTTATTTTATGTTCCCTAAACTAAAATTATACAATCACATCAATTTACATTTACAATTTAGGTATTTGGCAGACTACTTCCAATGCTTTATCCAAACCATTTTACAAGGGTATCCATTTACTCTCCTACCCTGGTATCGAACCCGCAACCTTTTCTAACGCAGCGCTCTTACCACCGAGCTACACGAATTGTTATGGTTTTGCTGTATACATATTTTTTTATATACAGGAGAACTATGGAGAAAAGCTTTTTGTCATCCATTTTTAAGAGTACAACATATACAAATAACAAAATACAACGGTACTATATTAACTAAATATAAACTACATTTATCAGGAGGGTGTAGTGGTTCTGAACTCTGGCCCGCGAGATCAATTTGCCTTCCCATTTTAGCCACAGGTATGATATGAAACACCTGAACAAGCTAATCAGCGTATTTAGGAATATATATGTTCATGCGGCGCTGCGCAAATCTATCAGCGTATGAGATAGCGTCTCCTTGGCGCCTTCAGAACAAAATGTGTCTGCACATGGAAATTGAATTAAACGTATTTTTTTCTAATTACTTTTAATTGAATTAAATTAACTTGTTTTAAACAAGGTAAGTGAATTTGAAAATTAATAATAAAAAATAAGTAGGATTAAATAACACATCAAAATCAGTGAAATTAACCAGATAAAAAACATGTTACATTTACAAGGGGTCAGAATCATTTTTTTCAGTGTTGGCGCGTCTCCTTCTGTGAATCAAAGGAGGGTGATTGAATTCAACTGAGGGAGAGGATCAGTTAAGTCATAAAAAGGGTAATTTTTGTCTGAAGTGAGCGTAAAAAAGTTGAGAAAGAAAACAAATGTCAATACATTAGTGACAGCACCCTAATATTCCTGGTATTCTTTGTGGTTGATATGAATCAAACAAATGAAACTCACATTGATGTTTCCTTGTTTAACTTTTTTTTGTTTTTATTTACTTTTAATTTATTGTAACTCTTTTCGAAATTGAATTGGAAGTTTGTACTTCTTTGTATTTTCCCTTGGCAATGAAAAAAAATGGGTAGAATGGACGACTTTCAGAATGTGAGTGTCAAATGGGAATTAGTTTGTATTAGTTCAACATTAAAAACATTTAACATTTTATTGGAAAGTTAATGTTTCTTTTTTAACTTAACTCTAGCACGACTGGCAAGCTTATGTTGATTTTGTGACTATGGGATGATTAATTCTAGGCCTAGACAGCACAATGAACTCCAACACTCTTCCAGTCAAACCTTGTCAATTACTCATTGTTTTTCCATTTTACGTCATTAAATTAATCTTAATGTTTAATGTCTGGAAACACATCTCTTCCGTCAACATCTGACATACCTCTGAACATGACGTACAAGGAACTAGCCAATCAGAGAGCTTGTAACATGTCTCTCTCCAAAGCTAAATTTTAGCAATACAGGGCCCCAGAGTATTTCTAGTTTAATTTGTAAATACAATTATTTATTCCTCTTTTTTAATCACATTTTCAAATAGATTTTGAAATTCCACTATTAATAAAGGAATTCATTAATGCGCTTTAAAATTATGTATTTATTTCGTTGTTTATGTTGTTTTTTAAGTACCTTTTAAATTTGAAGTATTTATTGATGGACTAATATTTCATTTATTAATATTTTTTTCAATCACGCTTTTTATTGCCCTTTAAAACAATAAATAATAAATGACTTTATCATTTTGCCTATTTATATTTGAATTAAAAAATGAAGTTAAAAACAAAATAATTAATGTCTATTTTTATTGTAGAGTTAGTTGTTAAACAATGAAATGCTTTATTACTTTACACAAGACTCTTGTAGTCCTCCATAGAAATGTGGTTGATCTAGTGACTGAAAAGGCTATGTTTCTTGTTTATAATTTTTTTTCCTTATTATATTAGTAAGTCACAATAATTACTTAACGTTCAGCTGTAAACAATAAGGTTTCATTGTATAAAATATAGTAATTAGAATTGCTGGAAATACTGTCTTAGTTGCACTTTTTCGTTACTCATTACGCTTCTCTCCTAACTCTGATTTGGTAGGTGGCGCAAAAACCATATAGGGTCCTAGAGGTGTGGGCCCAGAAGTACAGTCGAGTGCAGCCTCAGATATTGCAGTCAGATAAAAATAGGTCTGGGTTGAGCATTCACTTTTTGATAGAATGCATCTTTTCTTCCGATACTTAAATTTTAGCAATTTCATGTGTCTAATTCATGCATGGGCAACTTGTTACACACCAAAGACACAGAAAAAAAAAACGCATCCGCTCCATAAGACCCCTCCCCCAGATGACAGTTTGGGAACCACATACTGTGAGAGCTGGAGTAGAAAAGCGGAGCAGCCAAATATATATGAAAGTTATTATAGAAATAATTAATGAAAGTACTGTATATAATATCAGAAAGTGAGTGGTATACAGGATTAAATAGCCACAAAATCATACCAGCGTTCAGTCACAGTCCAGGCTAATCCATATGTTTCACTGAACTTGCTCAGCACGTCATAACGTGTCTAAGGGTCCATCAGTGTCTGAGCTGTCCGAGAGCCTGGTATGCTCGCAACCACACGACTAAGTTGCCAGCGCTACCAACATCCTCCAATTATCTGTCTAAACTCTAACAAGCCCAACTGTTTAGTTATCTTCATTTACATTTATGCATTTGGCAGACTTTTATTCAAAGCGACTTATATTGCATTGTATATTTGTTGATGACTATATGCAATCCCCTGGGATCAAACCCATGACCTTGGCGTTTCTAGTCCCGCGCTGAGTAACCACTGAGCCACAGGAAAGTTTTGTTGACAGACATTTGGCCTCGAGCAACCCCGACACTATTGGCCTCGATCAACACACAGCGTCCACACTGAGATCTTCCCCCTCAGGGGTCATCAGGTTCTTAAATATCCTCTCCCTCAGTTTAAATCAATCACCCTCATTTGATTCGCAGAAGGAAACGCACCAACAGAAAGGCTCATAGGGGGGCCAACAACCACACCCCCTAGCACAAAAACAGGTCCACAAGGTTCATTACTCATGTGTTGTGTATTAAATGAGTGAGAAACCACACAAGAAATATATATTTTTTAACTTTAATATACATATATTTTCTCTTCAATTCCCAGTTTTGTATATGTGTTATCTCCTGTTCTCATCCAAACATATTGTTTTATCCAGGATGCGGATTTTAGATTTTAGAATAAACAGCGAGTTAACACATGTGCAACTAAATACACACTTAAATGCACATTGAGCACAAATCACAGAGGTCACTTGAATCTTGTTTGATTGTTACAGGGACAGATAAGCACACTCGTTAAAATCATGAAGGTGTCGACGGTGGTCAGCTGAGAGATGGCAGTATAACGCCTGTAGATACAGAATCATTTGTTACAACAATAAATTGAAATACAGCTTTGATTTATGTGATGTTTACTTGTAGATCTATTAAGAATAATTATATTCATTTATTTTCTTGCATCAAATTAAAGTATTTTTATTAATGTTTATTCTATAGTTTTCTGTAAATAAACATTACACTGCTTCATGCATTATGTCATTGCTTTACTGAAAACGTATGCTGTCACGGAACACAAAAGGACTCAAAAGCAGGAAGCCGTTAAAGTGAGTTTATTATCACAAGGCGAGAAGGTTTCAAACCAAAAAATAGCCAGGTAACTCCAAGCACACGGTAGAAACAAAAATGATCAGTGAAAGCCATTGAAAATAACACTGCAAGGTTGTGGGCAGAGAGGAAAAATATCAAACAATGCAACGGTCCCAGAAGCTCACTCTCTGTAAAGCCACAACACAAACAGGAATCCAGAGAATCAGGAGTTAAGAGTTAGCTGGTGAATCAGGCATATAAAGGAAAAACCACATAAAGAAAACAATAAATCCACGAGGTCAGACAAATACAAAAAACATTGTTGCACTGAATGGACAAAAAAGAGAGGACGAAATAGAGCAAACCAAAAACGAGGATTTTTGTAGTCTGTATTATGGCAATACAATTACATTTAGTAACTTATTTTAATACAATACCATTTTCAGGAAAAAAAATAAGTATTGGTCAGCACTTTACTACATATAATATTGTGCAAAAGTGTAGGTGTGGGCTAGTAATACATTAGGGTACACTTAATGTCTAAGCAATAATACTTGTATTCCTTGACTATAAAATCAGCAGTGCTCTCGTCCAAAATAATGTTTTTTATTATGTTTTTTTATTTCAAGTTTTTAGAACAGTAGATGTCTTGGCTACACATATGCCCATCCAATATTGAAGATGGTAGGAGTGCATGTGTTTCAACATTGACTAATCATCACATGCATCCAAGGCTGTTAGTAGTATAATCATATACTGTGTGTCAAAAATGTTGATTGATTTATGTCCACCTGTCAAAGTTTCTATCAGCCAGTCACTCAAACAGAGACTTTTATGGCCTGTCAACCCTGATGACCGTTACATTTAAATTTAGGCATTTGGCAGACACTTTTATCCAAAGCGACTTACATTGGTTTATCCTATAGCTTTACATATGTATTTGCAATCGCCAGGGATCGAACCCACAACCTTGCGTTGTTAACACAATGCTCTTACCGCTGAGCTACAGGAAATACAGTTATATTTTATGACTGTTGTTGGAGTATCCTCACCTGGGGTATCCTTACCCCAACCCTTCCTTCAGTGGGTCTAAATACCTACACCCCCTCATCAATCCCTAATCAAAAAATGTGTGTATTCATCTTGTTTGCTTTTACTATATGCTATTTGTGAACTTATTTTGTGTGTTTTCAACTTTGTGAGATAATATAGATGTTGTATGTGGGATTTTCTTATAAGAGTGTTATTTCCTTGCTTTATGGCTTTTATCATGCAAACGAGCGAATTGAGGCTCAAGGTTTGCCATCTTCTCAAAGTGTGACTGTCCCCTCCTATCCCAAGCAAGTCGTTGACCAGTTAATCAAAGTAAGCTGTGTTTTTTAAGATCTTGTTTGACAGTTTATATTTAAGACTTGTTTGACAGTTTACATTTTACAACTTGTTTGACAGTATATATTTTAAGAGTTGTTTGACAAGTTTATATTTTATGAGTTTTGTTGTTGTAGGCCTATCCATCTAATAATATTTTCATACTGCTGGCATGTCACCCTGATGTTCTCACATTACAGTTTGAAACCTGACGGTTGAGTTCTTTAATTAGAGATTTAATGTTTATGTGTTGTTTCATCTTAGAGTTAGTTGGTTTCAGGTTTAACATTTTTTTCTGATAAATGATTCAAGTTTTTGGGTCACAATTTTATCATTGTGTCGTAAACTATATCTTTTTGGTTCGATGCCATTTCCTGACATGTTCTTCCTGGTCATGGAGGAATGGGGATTGTTTTTTTGCGATTGCAAACCAACCGAGCTGACCTCTAGACTAGCAATGATTCATACTGAAAGTCGGATAAGCATAGTAAGAATTCTGTAATCACCCTCTTTACTTTTCAAACCTGTATGACTGTATAGTGTCGTGACCCCGGAAACGGCGGTTCTTTGTCTGACACGGAGGTGTGTTTGTTTTGTGTCGAGCGCATGCGAATGTTTGTTTTGATAGCGCTCAGTGTCTACGTCATAACCCCGCCCTTGTGTCAGGCATTCCCCTCACCGGTTTCTCATCACACTTTCCACCTGTAGATCATCACTGGCCATTAGGTTAATCGCTTTCCCCAGTTGTCTCATCTGCTCTCCATTAGGTTTTCCTATTTTATCCCTCTTGTTCCCTCTTCTTGTGTCAGACCGTTGCTTTGTTCATAGCCTGCACTGACTGCCACAGACTAGCGCGTCTAGCGCGTTATTAGTCCTAGCATTAGTCCTAGCATTAGTCCTAGCATTAGTCCTAGCATTAGTCCTAGCATTAGTCCTAGCATTAGTCCTAGCATTAGTCCTAGCATTAGTCCTAGCATTAGTCCTAGCATTAGTCCTAGCATTAGTCCTAGCATTAGTCCTAGCATTAGTCCTAGCATTAGTCCTAGCATTAGTCCTAGCATTAGTCCTAGCATTAGTCCTAGCATTAGTCCTAGCATTAGTCCTAGCATTAGTCCTAGCATTAGTCCTAGCATTAGTCCTAGCATTTTGTCTTTGTCATAGCCATAGCCATAGCTTTTGGCATTTCTTGCCTATTATTATTATTAGTCCTAGTATTAGTCCTAGTATTAGTCCTAGTATTAGTCCTAGTATTAGTATTAGTCCTAGTATTAGTCCTAGTATTAGTATTAGTCCTAGTATTAGTAGTATTAGTCCTAGCATTAGTCCTAGCATTAGTCCTAGCATTAGTCCTAGTATTTTGTCTTTGTCTTTGTCTTTGTCTTTGTCTTTGTCTTTGTCTTTGTCTTAGCCATAGCCATAGCTTTTGGCAATTCTTGCCTTATCCTGTCTACACTCTCCCAGTATTAGGATTCCTGCTTGCCCTGTTCATCAGCTCTCTGCTCCCTGCAGTTCCCGCTGGCGCTCCTGATACATCACCACCTTCGAGCACTTGTCTCCTAGTGGACAACCACGGATTCTCTCTTCGTGAGCTCATCGGGTCGAGACGCCTCCCTGCACCGAGACTCCACAGCAAAGCCATCACCCCGAGGCTTTTCCGCACCTGCGGATTAGATTGGATTCTTCCGGGTCGAGCATCTCCCCGTGGATTGGATGCCAGCGTATCCCTGAACTCTTGTGATTACTTATCCAGTGTTTTGTCTCAATAAATACATATTCAATACACCTGCAATTGAGTCTCCATAGTCGTGTGTCATGACAGTGTAAATCGTATAAACACAAAAAAAGGTATTTGAAAGAAAGTTAGTCACAGAAAACCGTTCGGCTACATTGACTTTTCTTCATACAATAGAAGTCAATCGGGACCATTGGTAAATGATGACAGAAATTTCATTTTGGAGGGGGGAACTACGGTACCTCTAATCATGACTTGACTTAATTTGACATATTACACATTTTACAAATAGCTTCCTGGAACATACTGCATTAGCAGGGGTGCCGCCAGAAATTCTGGGCCCTATGGAAACCAAAATTTCTGGGCCCCCTACATTTTTTACAGATAAAATGTAACCCAATAAACATGCCCTGTATACTTGAAAAAAAGATACTTAGCACATTGCATAGTTAAAATGTCTAAAGATGAGTACAAAGCCTACAAAAACAAGAAAAAAATATAGAAATATGTACTTGTTTACATAAAAGGGAGAACATTTATTATCTCAATTGCAATATTATATGAAACATATAACTATACAACACAAGAAAAAATTTTGACAATCCAAAACATGATTAGTTTTTTACTACCTTGGTAGCTGACCCTGTTCACCTTACCTGACACTGAGAGGACTGGGTAGGAGGACGAGGTGCAGACAATAAAGCTGACTCTGCATCTGTATAAGTCACACACACACGCACGCACGCACGCACACACACACACACCATATTATTTGTATTGGCCTATTCAGTTTCTATCAGCTCCGCTTGCTGTCCAAAATCAAACATTTTCTCACACCTAAAACTCTAGAAATGGCTGTCCACGCTTTTGTTGCGTCTCGTTTAGATTACTGCAATTCAATATACTGCGGTATATCTAAGCGTCAAATTGCACGTCTTCAGTTAGTTCAAAATGCTGCGGCCAGACTCCTTTTAAAGTGTCGTAAACATGAACACATTAACCCAGTTCTCAAATCCCTACACAACATAGCCCCTGTCTACCTCTCTGAACTTCTTCATCTAAACATCCCATCCAGAAGCCTACGATCCTGTGACCGGACATTGTTGGTAGTCCCGCGAGTTAGGCTTAAACGTCGAGGTGAACGTGCTTTTGCAGTGGCAGGGCCTCGACTCTGGAATGCCCTCCTCTAGAGATTAGAACGGCCCCTTCTCTGTCTGTTTTTAAGTCTCGGCTAAAAACATATCTATTTTCCTTAGTGTATTGACTACTGGGATTTGGCCATTTAAAGTTTTTAATTCAGGTTGTTTTAAGCTGTTGACTACAATGATATAGCCAATGGGGTTGTGTTTAATTTGTGCATGGTCTGTTTTTGTATATGTATAATAAATGTTTTCTCCTGTAAAGCACTTTGGTCAGCCTGATGGCTGTTGTAAATGTGCTACACAAATAAAATGAACTTGAACTTAGTTTTCTTATTATGAAAAATGTAAATATCTATTTTGTAAACTCCGTATGGCCAATGGTTACTACAGACACGTTTTATTAAATTTTATATAATTTTTTTTCTGGGGCATTTTATTCATGTTAAGAACGTCAAGTTTGACAGCATCGATCGTAGCAGCAGCACTGCTACTTCACAGAACACGCGGCACGGCAAACTGATTTTGTAATTTTTGAAGCGTGTAGATTACTTTTTGTTTTGCAAAGTTATCATCATGTGGCTAAAACAGTAGATTAGACGTTTTTAGAGGCTTCAATCTTCGCGAAGTTTCGCGCTCAGGCTCACCGTGTTCGGCTGAGGGGATGGGGGACGTGGGTGTGCAGCAGCCGCTGAATCTGTGTCTACGAGACATGATAACGTCCCGGAGACAGCAGAGATGTTATTATTGTTGGATGCAATCATAAATCAGTAATTATTTTACTAAGCTAGGCTAGCTAGATAAAAGCAGGTCATGTAGCAACAAAAATACGTTTTGGAATACAGGAATAGGGCAAGCTACCTTTCTTTATGAAAAACTGTGTGACATACTGTCGACTTTGGCGTTCTCTGTCTTCTCTTTCCTTCTTTTCTTTCCGTTTTTGATGCCCTGACTTCTGATGTGACATGCTTGCGTGTGTCACTGTCTGCGCTGCATCATAGTAAGTCCAATAAGCAAGAGACTCTACACTAGCACCGATCGTAGCTCGGAAAGGGCAGGTGGAATGAACCATTGTGAGAGGGAGGGGTGTGACTGAAACAGTAAATACATTATTTGTTTTTTAAATATTAAATCTATGGTCAAAACGGACAAAATACACATTTAGTGCACGAGGGGCCCTAGCACATTTAATGTATGTATAAAAAAGAGAAAAGAAATAGGAAAATAAAAAGGGGGTCTGCTGTTCTGGGCCCTATATCTGCCTGGGCCCTTAGAATCGTCCTAACCTTCCACCCCTTTACGGCGCCCATGTGCATTAGTTATATAATTTTCTTTTCAGCTGGTTTTTCTTTAATTTCTTTCCATTTATTGTTTTTCCACAAGGTTAAGCTGGATATGGATTTGAGATGACACGTGCCTTGGACTTGCCGTAGAGCGCGCAAACCCAGAAGAGGAGGGGCTATGTATATTAGCTAATACGTTTGCATTTTGAGTAATAAGTAATAAAATATTCATAACAGTAATAAAACAGTAGCAAGTCGTTGACAGTGCAGTTGGAAGTTTTAAAGTTAGAGTGCTATCGTGGTTTATACGTGTAAAGTGTCTGAGTTCAGTACAGCTTCGATTTCTGCATTTATTTGGCATATTAAAATTCACAGAAATCTTGCAAACATCAGATTTCAGTGTGGGCATTCAGAATGTCCTGCTGCATTTCTGACAGGTTACTTGTCAGGATTAATTCAGAGTCCAGCAAATCTAGTGCCAAGGTTCAGAGAAGCCAGAAAACAGGAAAGTCAGTACACCAAAAGAGGTCATACATGAACCCAAGTGTCATTTCCTTCATCAGGGACTTCACAGAGTTTGACTGGTACAATAACTAGATTGAGGTCAATGTTTTTTTAATCATCTAAAATGTATATATTATTATTTACTATTTATTATTCATTTTTCAGAAATCTTCATGTGGAACAACATGTTCAGCTGTGAATTTTTTTTTTTTTTTTTTATTCTATTTGAGCATTTTGATGTTTGTTTAGGAAATGTGTTTTAAGTGAAAATAGAGACAATGTATTTGTCAAAAAGTGTGATCCATTTGTATAAGTCCAAGCATTAAGTGCTGGAACTCCATTGAATTTGTACCGTGTTTTTTTTCTTACAGAAAAAAAAAGATTCTTACACTCAGAAAGTGTCGTAAAGATACCACACCAGAATAAGTCATCTGTGATTCATTTCGGTTTTGGCTCTAGGTTCACTCTTAAGTTATTTTCAGTTACGACAGCTCAAACATTTAGTTTAGTCAGGGACTTTGATTTATTTATGATTGTCGGGTAAAACATTTAATTGTTTTTGCAATTGTCATTTGTACACATAAATGAAAAAGCCAAAGACAGATCCAAATGCCAAACATAATCTTTTTTTGGGAAAAAATTACTGAAGCACATTCTGGAGATTTGATGTGGAGCCTTTTTATCCGATGTTTCCATATATGTTGAGATCTGCCATATTGGTGCAGTAATTTTCATAATCTTTAATCTTAAATAAGATTTTAGGAGAGAACAGAGATACATAGGTCAGATCAATCTGTGACATACTTCAGTCTTTACTCATTGTGAAGTAATCGAAGTGATCAGATATACTGTACTTACAGATTTTTTTCGCTGACTGAGATGCACAGGAGAAAAAATGTTGAAATGTTGTTATTATGAAGTTCTTGAAACACATGTTTTATTTAAATACACTTAGATGGTATTATTTTTGATGATATTATATGATTATAAATATTAGATCTGCCAGATGCCAGGATGCAAGTGCCATAAAAACGCATATTAGTACATTCAGAAAAAATACATATTTTTATGTACTTAAATCACTTTTCATAAAACAGATGACAGGTTTTCAGATACTAGGTTCAAATTCTCAATACTGTACCTATTTGGTGAGGGCAAACGAGGTTTAGAAAAAGGCTTGTTTGCTGACACTGAAAACACATCTTTTGACCTGTGAACAGATTATTTTTATTAAAGTTACATTTAACATGCATACCACAACAAGAAAACAGAAGAGTGATGCTGAGATATAAAAAACAGACTTAATTGTTATTTCTTACATGATTATTTTATACTTAAGATGATGCATTTACATTGATCAGACAACAAAGAAATATCAAAAACAATATGGTTTTAAAATGAAGTCCACAGTGCGAACCAATGGACCAAGTGTATTTGTCTTGTTGGGCACTCAGAGAGAAAAATCGAATATATGAGGGGGGAACGGTGTGTAATGGCAAATAATCTTACTGTCACATACCGTTCCCCCTGTGTCCCACAATGTAAAAAAGTTAATATATGTCTCAAATTTACACTGCTGACTTTTTAGCCCACGACATACAAGTTTTGAGACGTTCAGCGTGACATTTTGCCATCAAAGAAGGGGTCAAATAATGCTGAAAGATGAGAATGTCAGATAAGGTTCCCAAATGTTCAGCAGTGGAAAATAGATGGGTTGGGTTCTGGTTGGGTTCAAACCAACCAACTCTAATCCATGCGTCTACATAGCTAACCAATGGACCACCATATTTGTCTGACTGGGCGCTTCGGGTTTGTATTCTTCAACTGCAAATGTTTTTCTATTGAAGGGGGGGGAACAATATGTGACGGCTGAGAATATTCCTTAGTTAAGGTAATAAGTTAATACTGTATATACAGCTAGGTGATTAGGTGATAAGGATGCTATGGTGAGTGGCAAAGCATATTTTTGTATTCTAACTTAGAAGCTATAATCCACACCTTAACAGAAAGAATACAAAATCAAACACATAAAAACATGTTCAGTCACATTACGAGTGACTATATTTTTAGACTTACAGTGTTGTATTGATTTTAAGTTTCATTTCATATTTAACATGTGTTGAAGCATATAGAGGTCCATAAAGGGTTAAAGGAGAAGTGAAACTAGTTAAGATAACAAAATATGTGTAAAAAGAAATGTTTCTGTAGAGATAAGGACACTGTGAGTGCTGATGTTTTTATATCTGCTAGATTTCGTTGCTTCCAAAAAAGACTGTTGTTTGCTTGCACTAAAAGAGGTTATGAGGATAAAGTTAAATAAAGACACATCTGTTTTAAAACTTCAGAAACAACAGATGTATCACAGTTTAGAAAATAAGCAGTATCAAAGAAACAAATAAACACATAACATGTAATCTATATAATTTGTATATAATGTATCCATCTGAAATAGTCTTGTTTAAAAAGATGAGTTTAAGAAAAGGATAAAAAATATGACACATACCTCTGTTCTGGTTTCGACCTTATACCAGATGTTTCGTTGTTGAACCTTGAATGAAAAATAAAATTCAAACAAACTCACAAATAAATTGCATTTTCTTATTTCTCATATTGTATTTGCCTGATGTCATTTTCGTGTCCACGGTTAGTCCAAACAGCTCCTCCTTCAGTCATTCTACAATGAAAAGGATTATGATGAGAACCAATACAAACAAAACAAGATAAACACAAACATATGATTGTGCCCACACAACGTCATGATGCCTACCTGCGTCGCCTCTTGTACACAATGTAGACAATGCAAAGGAGGAGAAAAACAAGTATGGGGACTATGATAGACGGCCCAAGAATCTCCACTCCAACACGCTGAAATCCTGATGATAATAATAATACATTCACTGATCAAAGATCATCCAACATATAAAAACAAAAGTAAATATCCTGAGAAAAATCTTCTGCATCTGAATCTAAACTTACTTTGAACACTCAGTTTAGTTGAACTATTAACCACCGTTCTATCTCCCCAAAACAATGCATTGCAAATGATTTGATCTTCCTCTTCGTATCCGGTTGGGATGAAGGTCACAGTCGAGACTGTTTCCCAAACTCCTTCACCCATGCTCTGATGTTTAACCGTTTCTCGGGCAGTTGGGACGCTCCAGGTGATGCTGGGGGGGTGAGAGGGGCACGTGTGTTTGACTGAGCATTCGATGGTGACGTTTGTCCCGGGCTGGATGTTGTCAGGGATTGGTGACATCACAAGTTTTTCTGGGGCTTTTTGGTTTGGCACAAGAGGCACAAAGACTGTTCAGAGCAAATACTTCACATATTTGTAATTAATAAGTGTTACTGCTTAAATGTCATAATCAAAAACATCATCGATGTGAATATTTTTACCTCGCATCACTATGAACACACAGCTGTTGTTAAAAAAGTATTCATTTTTTTCTGTTTCTCCTCGAAAACAGAACGGTCCATTGTCATGGTTCTGCACGTTATCAATCTCGACTGTACAGTCCTGATCAATTGAGTTTCCAAGGAGTTTTGTGCGGCCTTTGAAGTTGTCCAAGACTTTGCTCTGTCCAGAGTGGAACATGTAACCTTTCTTCCAGACCCAACGAACCCAAAGATGCACGGCAAGTTCCTCATGCATCTGAAAACTGCAGGGTATCACCACACAGGAACGAGGTAATGCAGTGAGCCTGGGAACCACGTCTGCTTCATACACGCGATCAGCTAAAAATATACACCATCGTTATTATTATGCATTTGGAAGAATTATTTCAGTATTTACACCATCAAGCATATCTTGTATATGAGGAGATTGGTTCCAAAGACAGATAACTGTATTTGTATTTAAATCATTTTTATTGTGCATTCCAATTGTTCCAGTTGGTTTGTTTTGATTCAAGCCATAATATCAAAACCAATACAGCTTACTAACACAATAAAAACATGAAAACATTATAAAAAACATAATTTTTGGAGAAAAAAAGTAAACAGAGTTCTCATTCATGTAAAAATATTGTATAAAAATGTATAAAAAAACACAGCGAAATATGAAGAAAAAAACATAAACATACTGTCCTTGATTTCGGGATCCACCAGTCTTGTTTCATAGTCTGAAATAATAAGCAAGAGAAAACAAGATGAGTTTTGAGACATGGAAAACCAGACCATGATTTCACTTTATCAAATGACTTACTTTGTACATGTAAGTCAACAGACGCTTGCACGTTCTTTCCAGAAAATGTCGCCGTGCATATCAATTTCTTCCCCTTGTCTTTCTTGTCGGCCAGAAAGGTTATGGTGGAAGAGGTGGCTGAAATGAACTGTGTAAGTTTATTATATCTGTTTGAGACCTGCATGTTCTCATAGTTCCATGAGATGCTTGGAGGATCCTTTAGACACGAATGGTTGATGGTACAATTGAAGTCCTTTGCAACGCCCTCTACAACATCTGCACGATCAGGCTCAATGGTTATTTTAGAATAGATACCTGAAATAATATGTAAGACGTTAGTAAAAACTGAATACACTTCTTTAAAATCTACAGAATAAGTAGGGTTAGACATATTCTCTATGCATTAACTCACACGCCGAATTTTTGTTCTTTGTAGCTCTTGCTGGTATGCCTCCATAATGCTTTACAATACACTCAATGTCTGAGCTCTCAGCTTTAACAACACCTTTGCGTGTCAGAGTGATTTTCCATAAACCACCTTCAATAGGGTCATTCTTTATTTGATCAGATCCTTCTAAACCCTTCAGAATGATGTTTGGTTTGCTGTATGGACAGCTGTGGTAGGTGTGACATGCCACTGTCATGTCGTCCCCGGTTCTTTCGCCTCCATAAATATTGATGGTGGGCGGCTTCGGATGAGCTGCATGGGTAGAAATGATAGAACACGACATCAGTGTTTATGGAAAATCATTCGTCTTTATTATGTATTAGGTTTATTTTTGAAAACTTGGTTTAGAAGGAAAGAGTGTTTACATACTGTCCACAAGAATCGTAGAGGTGACATCAAAAAACCTGTAGGTGCTTTTTCCAACAGTTTCTGGGTCAATCCACGCATATAATTTTTCTCCATGATGGGACTGATCAAGTCTTTTAATGAGAAGACTGCACTCTCTATTTGTCGGGTTACCATATAAATATGTTTTTTCTCTGAACTTGTCAATGACGTAGGAAGGATACCAGGGATCATAAACTAAAGGGTAGCCTTTAGAGACCCACTGATACCACACAACTCTATCTGGTCTATTGGGTGGGTATGACGTGTAGTAGAAAGAGCATGGTATGACCAGGCAGGAACCTTTGAGACCATGAATTTCATGTGGCATTCTCACTCCCCATGCAAACGTCTCATATAGGAGAAATCCTGTGAGAAAAAAGCATTATGGCTGCAATTTTCCACAGATGATTTGGTGTAAAATGTAACATGAAAGATCTTTGATTGGAATTAATTTATTTAACAGGCATAACAGCCACACTTAAAATCAGCCACTGGTGTGATGTTCACTGTCTCTCAGTTTATGCAAATGTGTGTATTTTTTCTCATTTTCGCAATATCCCTGTTCATGACAAAACATCAGAAACTCAATGACATGAATGACAAAGAGAAGAAAGTGAACACTTTACCTTCGAAAATTAAACAAAGTAACAAATTCATAGCTTCCGCTCAAAACGTTGTTCTTGTACATAAAAAAGAGAAATAATTTATGTTACTATCCTTTAAAAAAACAAGTACATGAAATGCAGTTTACAAATCACCTCTGAACATTTCTGCACTTTTTATAACTTTCTTGTATAAAAAGATTACATTTTTATTCATATTTTATTTTAAATCTTCCCTTCAGATTGTTTGTAAAAAGGAGGTTACGTAAAATATGAAATAGTTATAGTATAAATATACATTGATTAGGACACCAAAGATTTCTTCAACAAAAAAATCACAAAACTTACATCTTGTAAAAGAGAAAAACCTGAATTGCTGCGGCCCAGAAAGCTACTTCTATAGACAAAATTTCTCCAAAAAAATATGAAAATTGAACATGCATACCTTATTGCTTCTTTATTGTCACCTTCTGAGTTCATTTCTTGGCACAAGCAAACGGATTGAGAGTCGACTAGACAATTTTATTCTGCAAAATAAAAGAAGTGAGAGAACCTTTAACCTTCAGAATAAGGAAGTGAAGACCTCAAAATGCTTATTTTATTTTCTTGCTTTCTGTTGTGTTTCTTCAAGAAATCTAAATATTTCCATCACCGTGACGAGTGTGAGATGAATTAATCAACCATGCCTAACTTTAAAGATGTAAAATCATCTGAAAAGTTTGGCTTCCCAAATGCATGCCATGTAGGTTGACTGTACAGTATGTTTTATTTCAAATTGCAAGGGGAAAAATGTGATTTTCTCTCTATCAACTATGGTTTATTAATTTTTAAATGTCAGTTAAAAAGCACTAGATTATTTGTGTCATGAAACTCAGGGGAAGAACCCAATTTCAGGCAGGCACTGTGGTGAAGGGGATAAACAGATTTATTATATCAAAAAGGAACAAAACAAACGCCCACGAGGGGGGAAAACTAAACTGAGAATATCCACAAAAAAACAAACACTTCCACGAGGGGGACAAAACAGGTAGCAAATGAAACTATTAAATATATAAACCTCTCCCCCCGCGTCAGAGGTTGGTTGAGGCCGCCATTGAACAAGACCATCTGTTCCTGCTCATCATGGACCATCTCCCCTGCAGTTTCGAAAAACCGATCTGCAAAATCAACGAGGGGGACAAAACGTCTCGGGTTACGTCTGTAACCCTTGTTCCCTGAGAAGGGAACGAGACACTGCGTCGCCATGGCAACGCTTTGGGGAACGCCTCAGCGTGACCAGCTCTGAGCACGTGTGTCAACATCGTCCAGTAGTGGAACGCTACGTCATAGATGACGTATGGACCAGGAGGTATAAAACGACATCCGAAATAGTGAACTTCAGCTCGAAAAACTTCGAAGCAAAAGGCTTACAGGGATGTAGGGAGTATGGCAAGGTGACGCAGTGTCTCGTTCCCTTCTCAGGGAACAAGGGTTACAGACGTAACCCGAGACGTTCCCTTTCGAGGGAACTCGCACTGCATCGCCATGGCAACGCTTTGGGGAACGAAATACCCAAACCGCCATACGCCCAAATGCATGTCTGTGTGTACAAAAATGTCACGTGGAAGACACAAGCACCTGGGCTCCCGGGGTGAGATTCATGTCCAAACTATAGAATCTCACGAATGTGAGCGGAGAGGACCAGCCTGCCGCATCACACACGTCCCGCATAGACGCCCCCGACCTTAAGGCTACGGATGCCGCCATACCCCTAGTAGAATGAGCTCTGACATCCAAAGGCGATGGTCTGCCAGAGGCCTCATAGGCCAGAGAGATAGTCTCAACTATCCATCTGCTGATGGTTTGCTTGGTTGCCGACAGACCTTTCTTCGGTGAACCAAAACATACGAAGAGCTGCTGCGCTTTCCTCCAAGCCGCAGTTCTGTGTACATACGAGTCCAGTGCTCGCACTGGACACGACAAATTTAACCTTTCCTGGTCCTTGCTCCTGAAAGGTGGAGGACAGAATGCTTGCAAGGTAATGGGTCTCGGTACATCATCCATAACCTTAGGCACGTATCCTGCCCGGGGGAAAAGGAACGCCTTAACCAAACCAGGAGCAAATTCAAGGCACGTAGGGGAAACCGACAGGGCCTGAAGATCTCCCACTCTCTTGAGAGAAGTAATAGCCATCAGGAAGACTGTCTTAAGAGTAAGAAACTTAAGAGCGACTGAATGGATGAAAATTCCCGGACAAGCGCTTAGTCTTTGTGTAATTCCCTGTCTAACTTGTTCAAACATAGCTCTTTTAAAATTTGCTTTTAATTTAGCAGAGCTGTGATTGATATTTCTTTCTCTACCGTTCTCTTCCCAGGTAGGTACCCTAGTGTAGCTCACAGGCCTCAACCTGCGAGCACCATGAAGAAACTGTAGAACCAAGGGGTCTCTACCACAGGTATGCCCCCTAGCCCAACATGAAAGGCAGAAATGGCTGCCATATACACCTATAAAGTAGATGGGGATAAGTCCGCAGCAAAGGGATCTTGTAAGAACTCAAGCACTGTAGAAACTGGGCAGTTACAGGGTCCAAACGGTGAGCTGAACACCAAGAAGTGACGACTCCCCACTTCAAGGCATAAAGCTTCCTTGTAGAAGGAGCTCTGGAATTAAGTATGGTCTCCACAGCCTCAGCTGAGAGACCAGTGTCTAGAAGGCTAGCCCTCTCAGAGGCCAAACCCATAGTTTCCATAACTCCGGGCGTGGGTAATGTATCTGACCCTCCGCTTGAGAAAGGAGGTACCTCCTCAAAGGAATCTCCCATGGAGAGTTCTCCAACAGGTCTAAGATGTCTGAGAACCACACTCAGGCCGGTCAGAACGGGGCTACCAACAGTAGGTGAACTCCGTCTCTGCGCACCCTTTCCAGAACTCCCGGGAGTAGAGCGATCGGGGGAAAGGCGTACAGGTGAAACCTCGGCCACACCTGTGCCATACTTACCTGAGTCGCGAACAGATTTACCTCTGCCCAGCAAAACCTCATCCAAATCTGCTCCACCACCTTGGGTGGAGTCTCCATTCCCCCGGCCTCAGCCCCTGCCTCGACAGTTTGTCTGCTCCTCGGTTCAGGTGACAGGGGATATAGACTGCCCTCAAGGAAAGCAGCTCCCCCTGAGACCAAAGGAGGATCTGAGGTGCCAACTTGTATAGTTGCCGTGACCGCAGACCCCCCTGGTGATTTATGTATGAGACCACAGCTGTGTTGTCTGTCCTGACAAGCGCATGTTGGTCTCTGAGTTGTGGGAGAAAGTGTGTCAACGCCAGAGACACTGCCATCATCTCTAGGCAATTTATGTGCCAAGATCGAAATTGGCTCTCCTATCGGTTTTGGCCCCATTGGCCTTCCACAACAGCTCCCAAACCTGTGAGTGAAGCATCGGTTGTCAGTGCAACGCGCCGACAACTGCTTCCCAACACTGGTCCTTGGGAAACGAACCAAGGTTCTTTCCACATTCTCAACGTGTCCAGGCATCTGCGTGTCACTTTGATAATGCGAAACTGGTTGCCCCTCGGGGAAAACCCTTTGGTTTTGAGCCAACACTGTAGAGGTCTCATATACAGCAGGCCGACAGGAATGATGTTGGACGCAGCTGCCATGAGTCCCAACAGCCTCTGAAAAAGCTTTACCGTCAGTGATTGGCCTAGCTTTATTCTGCAAACGGCTGACAGGATTGCAACAATACGAGCAGGCGTGAGCCGCGCCTGCATTGTGATGGAATCCCATATTACTCCTAAAAAATGGTTCTCTGTACTGGAGAAAGCACACTTTTCTTGGTATTTAGCCTCAGCCCTAGCTCCTCCATATGTGCGAGAACAACATCTCGATGTTGAACCGACAGATGCGATTTTGCTAGAACTTCTTGTTCCATCACCAGAGTCTACTCAAGGCACACCTCGGTGTACAAAACCCTGTTGAAGCGGGGTGGGCGGATTTGAAATTGGATCCGGTAACCCTGCTCTACCGTGCGCAGGACCCATTGTGACGCATTTGGTAGACTTTTCCAGGCTGCCAAATGGTCAACTAAGGGGACTAGCCTCTTGGGGCCAGCCTCTGGTGATATTATTACGGGAACCGCAACGGCTCGGCAAACCTCGATTGGCAGAGCCGGCTGAACCCTCTGGGGACACCGAGGAGGAACGGGCACCGTATAATGAGGTGCTAGCGCACGCTCCTCGGGGGGAAATGGGCTGTCAGGACTTTTACTTGTTTTCCCCTTTCCTCGCCTGGATGACTGCCCTCAGGTCAGTCCTAGGTTTGTAAGGCTGCGGGTGAAATTTTCTTCCTGAACCCCCATCCTTCTGGGCTTCTGACGCTCACGATAGCTAGTGGACGCCTGTGGCTGTTCTCGCCCCGCCGCCTGGGGAGTTTGTCCGCGGCGGGGGAGATAAAGTTTAAATGCCGCAGCCTGTTTCTTAGCCTCCTCGAACCTTTCAACAACGGTATCTACAGCGTTGCCGAAAAGGCCCGTAGGGGACAATGGGGCATCCAGAAGAAATGCTTTGTCAGATGGTTTCATGTCTGAGAGGTTCAACCATAAATGCCTCTCAGTGGCTACCATAGCGCCCATGGAACGGCCTAAAGAACGAGCAGTCTCACGAGTAGCACGGAGAGAAACATCCAAAGCATGACGGACGGGTTGTAAAACATCCGCCGCCGCCAGTCCCGTGTCGACCAATTCACGTAGCGCATCTGCTTGATACGCCTGAAGTAGTGCCACAGAGTGTAAGCAAGCCCCGGACTGCCCTGCTGCCGCATATGCCTTGCCAATCAAAGTCGATGTCACCCTGCATGGCTTTGATGGCAAGGTAGGGGCTTTTAGGGACGAAGCCGTGGATGGAGACAGATAGCTCGCAAGCGTCTGTTCTATTCTCGGCATCGCCCCGTAACCTCTTTCTTTATAGCCCTGAACATTAGAATAAATGCAAGTCTGTGGCGTGAATACTCGTGCGGTATATGGATGCTGCCACGACTTACACACCTCCTGATGTAGGTCAGAAAAGAAAGGGAGTTTGCGTCGTGAGTGTTGTGTGTTATGCTTGAGACATCGCTCGTCCATCTTATTCTCAGGACGAGCGTTAGGTTTATCTTGCGGCCAGTCTATTGTTAGTTGGGCTACCGCAGCTTTCATGACTTCCACCAGATCGGCGTGAACCGAAGCAGCAAGAGGGGGAACACAATCTAACTCTCCTGCTTCGATACCAGTTATGTCTACATCCTCAGATGCAGAACTTTGCCGAACCGGACTCCCTCTCTGAGCGGGAGAAACCGCAGTGCGTGCTCCCGACTCAGCAGAGAGAGAGGTGGAAGCTACGGAGGGTAAAGAGAAGCCGGAGCATGTCTCTTCAGCCTCCCTGACGTCCATCTGCGAGCCCCACGAGCGAAGATTCCGCTCTGCCTCGGCAAAAGCGGGACCATCACCACGCGGAGCTCGCACCTGGCCGTGCTTATCAAATAGTGCTGAACGGGAACGGAGCGTACGCTGTGGTAAAAGTCCACAGGCTTCACAGTCAGCTCCCTCGAGCGCTGACTGTGCATGCTCCGCTCCCAGACAGACTACACAGAGATCATGCGTATCATTGCTCGTGATAAAACGCGAACAAGGAGGAGCACAATGTCTGAAACTTTTCTCTGACATGTTAGCAAACTGGCTAACCAAACACACTTCTTTTACAGAACACACTCACGCTTCTTTTAACTAGACAAACACACACTACACACAGAGCCGTTGCTGAGAAGAAAAGAGCTGAAGTTCATTATTTCGGATGTCGTTTTATACCTCCTGGTCCATACGTCATCTATGACGTAGCGTTCCACTACTGGACGATGTTGACACACGTGCTCAGAGCTGGTCACGCTGAGGCGTTCCCCAAAGCGTTGCCATGGCGACGCAGTGCGAGTTCCCTCGAAAGGGAACAGGTAGCAAATGAAACTATTAAATATGTAAACTTTGACTAAGACAGGACTAACATTAAATACATAAAGGACAAGGTAGGCAAGAGCAATCTCAAAGCACACTTACAAAGACAGGAACGAGGAGTGATACAATGCCGAGCACATGACAAGGGACGAGAAGACATTATAAAGGGGAGAACTACATAGGATAATTAATGAGGACCAGGTGACAGAGATCAAACACTGTAATATGTTTAGTAGAAATGCACATTTTTAAAATGACAGAATTGGATTTTCCAGGGCACATTATGGTGACGTGGATTGCTTTCATCAGATGTTTCCATACATGTTGAGTTCTTCCATATTGGTGTAATAATCTTCATAATCCTTCAATTTAAAGGAACGTTTCAAGGCAGAACAGACACAGATCAGTCAGAAACATGTTTCAGACGACATTTAATGTCATGTGAAGTAATGGTAGTGATCAGATATAAATTTACAGAGCCGAATTTTCGCTGACTGAGATGCACAGGAAGCAATAAGAATGAAAAAGTTAAAGTTAGTGAATTATTTACGCAATTTATAGCAAAGACATGAAAAAAAAACAAGAAAACAACATATTATTTTAGCACATTTATACAAATCTTATCAGTCTACCACAATATTGAACATTATATTTTATACAACAATTTACAGTTTCAGACACATGTTCAAATGCTCAATACCTGTTTGGTGATGGCATACGAGGTTTGGAGAAAGGCTTGTTTGCTGACACTGAACACACATCTTTTGAACTGTGAACAGAGACTTTTATTAAAAAAGAGATAACATTCACGCCACAAGAAATGGGAACTTTGACTTTGTAATATATATAAAAAAACAGACGCTATCATTTTTTCTTATTGTACAGACCTAACTCTTTTATACTTAAACTAATGCATTAACATTCAAGAGACAAGAAAGAAATCTAAATAACATGGGTTTGAAGAGGTAATGATTTCAATCACAAGTCACAGTCTAATGACATATAAAGCTGTAGTCTCTACAGTCTAGCAACACTTGGTGAAGGTTTTAAGTGATGAAGTTGCTTAGGCCCAGAGAACGGATACAACATACAGTATGTACTTGTACTGTAACCTACTAACACTATAATTCACACTTTTAAAGCAGCATAAGTGATGTGTACTTAACACATACGATTCTATACTGTATATGATTATACTTTAATATTTTATAAAGTTTTGCATTTAATTTTAAAGTCTCACTCTCTGGTAAATTACTTTATTGAAGCATACAAGATACCAGTTAATCTTCACCAGTTCTATAGAAAACATGAATCTTGGTGCGACAAAATGGAAATACATGTGAAAATAAATGCATCAGTATAGATCAGAACTCTCTTCTCATTCTATTTATATATATTTTTATATCTGCCGATTTCATTTTTATCAGACAGAGTTGTCTTAGGTGTTGTTAGGTTGGCTTCCCAAAAGCATGCCAGGGCACATGTTTATTTCTAATTGCATGGGAAAAAATGTGATGATCTCTAACAGAAATCAGAGAAAAATTTCAGTAGACACGAATGTTTCATCAACTATGATTTATTAATTTTTGAATGTAAGGTAAAACAGCATTAGAATATTTTAATGTTTATAATGATACACAATTGGTACACGTATGTAAATGTTTGCTCTACTTGCTCACTGGAGTTGAAAACCCAAACCCACATCCAGATGTTTTAACAAAGTTACAGTAAAAAAAATATGTTTAGTATAAAAGCATGTGTAAAATATTTTCATGCTAAAATTTAAAATGACAGAATTGGATTTTCCATGGCACATTAGGGTGACGTGGAATTTTTTCATCAGATGTTGCCATACATGTTGAGTTCTTCCATATTGGTGTAATAATCTTCATGATCCTTCAATTTAAAGGAAAGTTTCAAGAGAGAACAGACACAGATCAGTCAGAAACATGTTTCAGACGACATTTAATGTCATGTAAAGTAATGGTAGTGATCAGATATAAACTTACAGAGCCGGATTTTCGCTGACTGAGATGCACAGGAAGCAATAAGAATGGAAAAGTTAAAGTTAGTGAATTATTTACATAATATATAGCAAAGAAATTTAAAACAACAAGGAACTATCCTATTATTTTAGCACATTCATAAAAAATCTTATCAGTCTACCACAATATTGAACATTATATTTTATACAACAATTTACAGTTTCAGACACATGTTCAAATGCTCAATACCTGTTTGGTGATGGCATACGAGGTTTGGAGAAAGGCTTGTTTGCTGACACTGAACACACATCTTTTGAACTGTGAACAGAGACTTTTAAAGTTAACATTCACGCCAGAACAAAATGGGTGACGCTGTGATATATTTAAAAACAGATGCTATTCTTTTTCTTATAGTGCAACCCCCTTTATACTTAAACTAATGCATTAACATTCAAGAGACAAGAAAGAAATCTAAATAACATGGGTTTGAAGAGGTAATGATTTCAATCACAAGTCACAGTCTAATGACATATAAAGCTGTAGTCTCTACAGTCTAGCAACACTTGGTGAAGGTTTTAAGTGATGAAGTTGCTGAGGCCCAGAGAACGGATACAACATACAGTATGTACTTGTACTGTAACCTACTAACACTATAATTCACACTTTTAAAGCAGCATAAGTGATGTGTACTTGACACATAAGATTCTAAACTGTATATGATTATACTTTAATATTTTAAAAAGTCTTATTCTCTGGTAAATAACTTTATCGAAGCATAGAAGATTCCAGTTAATCTTCACCAGTTCTATGTAATTTTACAAAGGAAACCATGAATCGTGTGAATATAAATGCTTTAGTACAGAGCAGTATTCTGTTCTCATTACTTTAAATATAATATGTTATCTATATCTGCAGGTTTCGTTACTCTCAGATACAGCTTCCTTAACTGACCAGTGTTGTGCACAAATAGTCTGATGTTGACAACGTGAGTTTAAATTAAGACACGTATGTCTTCATAAGTCAAACACCAGATCTAAAAACAGTTGAACATTTTCTAAAAAGATGTATATGACAGAAAAGAAAAACGGGAACGTACCTTTGTGCAGGTTGTGACTCTTGCATATCAGGTGAAGGTCTACAAATAATATAAAAAATATTATAATAAAGCGTCAGATGTTTATAGTAAACAAACAAAACGGATAAATCTGTGAAGAATTAAAATAATGATGTACACGTACCTTTGACTCCTTTTGCATTTGACGACTCCAGCCAAAGCGCAAATGAGAAGCACAACACATGATGAGGGGACGAGAATGTAAAGTCCAGTTGTCTTCAGGTCAAAGACTAAAAGATAGTGGTGATTATGATGTATGTATCATGAAAATGAATACAGGACAAATCAGACATCAAGTGCATGTTTTTAAATCACTCACGTTGCGCATGTAAAACAACAAATGCTGCGATTCTTATCTCAGAAATTGTTCCTGTGCATGTCAATTTCTTCCCATGATCCTTTTTAGCACCCAAAATGGTTACGGTGGAAGAAACAATGGTCGAATTGAACTTTGTAAGGCTTTCATCCTTTCCTGTGACCTGCATGTCATTAAATTTCCATGAGATGGTAGGATGCTCTTTTTGGCAGGAATGGTTGACTGTACAAGTGAAGTTCTTTACAACACCCTCTATGACCTCTGCCAGTTCAGGTTCAATGGTTACATTATAACTGACACCTGAAATTTACATTGAAATCTTGAAATTGGTTCAACTTTAAGACAATCTGAACATGAGTTCAGATAGATAAATCTTTATTCCATTTTTTTACATTTATGCAAAATGAAGGTATTGTTTGCGTTGTATGTCGAAAATTGATTTCATAAGTGTGTCAAGAAAAAAACATGAGCAAGTATATATGGTGACTTTCTACTTACATTTTGCACTTTGTGATTTTGTAGCACTTGCTGTTATGCCTCCATAATGTGTCACTATACACTCGATATCCAAGTGCTCAGCTTTCACGACACCTGTGCGTGTCAGAGTGATTTTCCATTGACCCTTTCCAAAAATGTCCTGTATTTTATCAGATCCTTCTATACCACTCAAAGTGATGTTTGGTTTGCTGTACGGACAGGTGTGGTAGGTTTCACATGTTACTGTAATGTTGTCACCGGTCCTTACACCTCCATTAACATTGATGGTGGGCTTCTCTGGGCTTGCTACAATAAGCAGAAAAGTTACAATGAGAAAACCTTGTTATATGAAATCAAGAATAATAAAACATATAAAAACTTGTGAACACAATAAAGACATTTGAACTATACCGTCCACAAGAATCGTGGTTGTGACATCATAAAACTTGTATGTGCGCCATCCAATACTGTCTGGGTCAATCCATGCATATAATTTCTGTCCATGGTGGGACTGATCCAGATGTGTAATGACAAGACTGCAGTCCCTATTTGAAGTGTTGCCATATAAAGCAGTTTTTCCTTTGAACTTCTCTATTACAGTAGACGGATTCTTGAGATCATAAACTATAGGGTAGCCTTTAGAGACCCACTGATACCACACAACTCTGTTTGGGTTGGTGGGTGGATACGATGTGTAGGAGAAAGAACATGGTATAACCAGACATGAGCCTTTGAGACCATGAATTTCCTTTGGCATTTTCACTTCCCATGCCAAAGTCTCATACAGTAGAACAGCTGTGAGAAAGGTACACACACACACAGACACATGCACTTACACATTTCCACAAATATCTTTGCGAGGACATACATTGATGCAATGAGACCCATCAGATCTAAGTGCCTGGGTGTGGTTGCTTAAAGCACCTTAAGTGTAATTTTCCCTTAAGTGTGCCCTTAAATATACCTTGAGTTTTACTTAAGTTATTCTCCTATTGTCTTTGGTAAAGAGAAATCAACCCCTTAAGTGTTACACTTAATGGAAAAACTCAAGCTGCTTAATGCAACCGGGTACTGACCCGAAACCTAACCTAAACCTAATTATAACCTAAAACCAAGTCTTGACCCTCAAACATCCTTTTAAAGAGGATTCAGGAAGTGAGGACCGGACAGATTTTCCTCACTTTACTCTCTTGGTACTCACTCCACAGGTCTAAAACTCAAAAGTTGTTACAAAGATATATGTACAAGTACACACACATTTAATATTTATTTACATATATATTGTGAGTGTCACTATGTTCGAAAAACGTTTTGCTAACATTTCCATGATATATACATATATATATATATATATATATATATATATATATATATATATATATAAAAGCTCAACATCAGTTTACAGTGCACAACCATGGGTCAGTATACAAATACATGTTTGTAAAGATGTTTGTAAATCATTTTCTGTTCATAAACACGTTCCCAATAAACTGAATGAATGGAAGAGATGTTGTAGCCTACCTTTCAAAAGCAGGTGAAACAAAAACTGTCCTGTCATTCCTGGATCAAACAACAAACAAGAGTCAATGTCTTTTCTTACACCGAACAGATTCTTATGTGCAAAATGATATGTCAATAGTTTTTCATGACCCCTTTTTTTGGGGCTGTGCCGTTATGAAAAACTAAGAAGTGAAAGTGGCTAAAATAGTCAGGTAAACGATTAACAGTGCATAATATTATTTAATGTAATACACTCTTCTATGGTTCATTCTTCACGTTACCTTCTCTACACCCAAACAAGTTGATCGAAAAAGAAACAATAGGAGACTGAGACATGCCTTCGATAGCATGAGGTTTTTATGCTGATACTCAATAATGTATCTGTATATACCTATGATGTAAACGACTGACAATATAAAAAAATGACTTCCTCTGTATCTGAACTTCCTGTGGTATAAATAAATGTGTGAAAACTTAACCCTGTCAGTGTGAACACAAGCTTACAAACAGCCTATTGGCATTCAGAATAATGATCATCTGTGAGATTCCTATTGGTCGACTACTCGATGGATGCACAATATGCATTGATACTTAAACACTTGTGGCCTTGGCCAATTGAGAGCGCATGCATGTTACAGGAACTAAGAGCGCAAGTCTGTCCAATGTCTTGGGCTGCGTCCAAAACCCCCACTTGCGGTCTTTGAACTTGACCACTTGACTACTTGAATGATGTGTTTTCTATTTTTAAGTGTTCTAGTGGGCGTGAAGATCCCAAGGGAGCATGTAGTATTTCTAACCTGATGGGACACACTAAGCAAGTGCAAACATATAACTTTAATGAATGTGTTTTTTTGGGGTATGTGATAAAAAGCAGTTTTACAAAATTCATAACACTGGAGTTTTCATCTATATTATTTGTAATATAGTTTTACTACGGAATTATATGGAATATCAAATCAAGTCAGATTTATTTTTATAGCACTTTATTTGTAATCATTCAAAGCAGCTGTACCCCCCAAAATAAACATGTTAGCCAAACATATAAATCGATATAACCTTAAAAAGTATTTGTAAAACTTGGAATGCTTTCCGCAATATCTCGCGAGACCCCGGCAAAAAGTCTCGTGATATATCCAGATAGCACGGTAACAATTTTAGTAAAACACAAAAATACAATGTATGCGTCAAATTGGTGGATTTTTATTTTATGTTAAAAATGATAAGGATATCAAGTAAAGATTATGTTCCATGAAGATACTTTGTAAATTTCCTACCTTAAATATATAAAATCCTTATTTTTGTGAGTGGATGGCCTACTACAGCACCTCTGATTAACAACTTCGAAGGCAATTTTCACAATAATTTGCTTTTTGCTCCCACAGATTCAAGAGTTTTAAACTGTTTTATCTCAGCCAGATATTGTCTTATCCTAACAACTTATACATCAATAGAAATCTTAATTATTCAGCTTAAAGGTGATGTAAAAATCTCTATTTCGAAAAATTGACCGATAAGACTGGTTTTGTTGTCGAGGGTCACATATAATAAATTCCACTTTTGTGGGTCTAAAGGAGCCTTTGCTTGTGATTCTTTGTTGGCATTTTAATTTTTTTCAGAAAAATGGGTAGCATATGGGTTGATAACATGGTAAATCATTGATCATGGCTGACCCCTCTACCACCACTTAGATTGGATCCTTCTCAATATTTATTATTCTGTGGATTTCAACCTCTACAATACGATAATAAATGAGAATAAATAATAAATTGGCAATATTTTTTTAACTGTGTTTCACAAAAAAATATGTTTTCTTAAATCCCACAAAAAATATTAGACTTAAACAGTGTTAGTATGATTTATCAGGAAGTTATTTTTTACTTTTAAAAATCTCTTCTGGACTTGATGGTGGCCTGCTTGGACTAAATATTATTTTCCTTTTTAATCCTCTCTTTCAGGCGGCTTGCACTCCTCTTTTTGCCTTCTCTCTGACTCCATCTGATTTCAATGTTTCAGGGGCTTGTCCTTATTTTCTGTACAGGAAAGTTTCATTATTTCAAATGAATAGTTCTACCAGGAAAAACAAAATATGCATGCATTCACTCGTTGACCAATCTCACCATTCAGCTTGAGAACATGAGCAGGAGAGCTTTCATCTTCATGCATGACATCAACAACATCCCCCTCGTGAACTACAGCTGTAAGAATGTCTTTTCTCTTTGCAGTGTCCAGAAATGCGTCCATTTAAGTCCATTAACTTAATGCCCACATTTTGTCTGTAATCGCAAAAAAGCACTACATTTTAAAACAGGAAGGAATGAAGGTCAGGAGGATGGATGGATGGATAGATAATATTTGCAATAGCAACACAAAACAGTTATAAATTAATTGCTGCTTAATCTTTCCATGGTAACATATTTGCATATGTAACGTTACTCTATTGAGAAATCTTGTGTATCTGAATTTTTCTGATGTTTTCATTACACCGTTCATTGTTCTAGGGTCTCTTGTATACGTTCAGCTTTTTCAGTTGATGGAAAATCAAGTTTTACTTACCCCGTTCACCAATAGACGGAGCACTTGCATTGTTCTTGATCCAGAGTTCACAGCGTTTGATGCGTTTCCTTGAGTAACAAAGTAACCCAGGAATGGACCCTTAAAGCAACAAAGTTTACTTAAAAGATTTACTTAGAAGACTTGTTTAATAATTTTAATTTTTAAAAGTATGACATCATGCCATAAACTTATATTCATCAATCCTAATTGACGTCAGTATTATATTACATTATATTTTAAATCCATAATAAATCCTAGAGGAGTATTACATTCCTGCACAACATAACACAGTCATAAAGAAACAATCTTAAACTTTGATCTGTTGGATTTTAATTCTGTCCTACAGGATTTCTACAGGATCCGTGAAAATCCAGTCATGGAGGAACAACCCCACAGGACTTTTGGAGGAATGTTACCTTGTCCTGTAGGATTTTCATTCAGTCTTAAAGGATTTCTGTATTTTCCTGCATAAGGAAAAGCTCCTGAACTGTGTAAATCATATGGAGTCAGAGAGAAGGCAAAAAGAGGAGAGCAAGCAGCCTGAAAGTAAGCAATAAAAAGGAAAATATTATTTAGTTCAGAAAACAGACCACCATCAAGTCCAGAAGAGATTTAAAAAAGTAAAACGTAACTTCCTGACACAATCATATTAACATTGTTTAAGAGACAACACATGTGTTTTTCTGTTCTGTGACTATGATTTTGTCTCTCAACCTGGTTGAAAAAAAAATGCTCTTGATTAAAAAATAGATGAAAATAACCAAGAAAATTACACAATACATGTGAGGGACCTGAGAAAAGAAATCAAAACCTTGAGACAGAGAATCAGCAACTAAAGGGCCTGAACTTTAAACTGCAAAACGGTAGGTTTTTTATATACATAGCCTATTTATAGATTTTTGCTACGATTGTATGAGTTTATTTCAACATTGTTTTTCTCTCTTCACATAGTTCTTCGGAACTGGAACACCTGAGAATACTATTTTAGATTTTATTTTCACACCATTCACACAAAAAATACGTATATTAAATGTTTTGTGTGATTTAAGGAAACTTACGTTTTTTGTAAAACAAAGATTACAAAAAAATGCCTGATTAATATGTATTTCAGAGGTTGAAATCCAAAGAAAACGAAACACTTTGAAGGATACATTCCAAGTGTGTGGTGGTAGAAGGGGCACATCCAGGTCAGCCATGATCAAGGATTTAGCCGTGGCTGTTTTTGGAAGGAGCATGTTAGCTACCCATAGTCTTTCTGGAAAATGTTGAAATGCCAGCTAAGTACAGTACCTTATTTTTGAGAATTTATACACTGTATAGTCATGTTTCTCAGGCAACATAAGCACACTGTTACGCTGCAACACTGAGTGGACATAAGAGGTGAGGGAAAATTCACTACAACTTAGCATGTATTATTTATACATGTTTTATTGGCTATGTTTTGTCTCTCTTTTTCCAGAGTCCAGAGTAATTGGTTTCTGCAGAATGTGGGGCCGTGTTCTGTTCAGAGTGTTCATTTTCTTCACACTTATATCATCATTTCATTGTCTTTTGACTAATGAATAATTAAAAATGAACATTTTCTTAAGTAGTTTTTCATTTTTTGTTGGTATATAAATTGGAGACACATAACATTGCTTTTCAAAAGTGTTTTGTTATACAGAAGGCCCACATAGCTTTCCTGTAGCTCAGTGGTAAGAGCATTGCGTTAACAATCAAGATTGTGGGTTCGAATCACAGGGGATTGCAAATACCTATGTAAAATGTATAGGATAAAGCAATGTAAGTCGCTTTGGATAAAAGTGTCTGCCAAATACATAAATGTAAATGTAAAATTAAATATCCCTTCAGGAGTCCCACAGGAAAATGGTCACACAAATTTCCCCACGAATCTGGAGGTGGGCAGGATTTTCCCCTCAGGATTTCCTTAAGGATTGCTTTGTAAGGGTGGTGCTGCTCCAATACTCTTCGCAGGATGTCGGCCTTTTCCGTTTAACAACAGAAGTCGTGCTTTTATTGGATAAGAAAGGATGTTATCTTGATCTTGAAGCTTCACAGCCGACCACCCAATAAATCCACCGTGCCCTCACATACAGAACCTGCTGATTTTGTAGCAGGGGCAGATTATTCCACAAATGTGAAACTGATCCAGAGAAGGTACGTGAGAGTGATTTTTTACCTTTTTGGGATAGTGTAGGGATCTGTCGGGTACATAGTAAGTCTGCATTAGGGACTTCGCAAGGTGGTCGAACCAGTGGTGGTATTTTTGGCCAAGAGTCAAGCCTTGAATTTGAGCGACTACGGAACCAATGTAATGAAGAGAGGAGTGACGTGTGCACTCTTCGTTCCTTGAAGACCACTCTTGCCATCGAGGAGGCAATTCTAATACTCTGAAATCTTGCATTTAGTTTAATATTATATTATATTCTTACTCTGATTAGTGAAAACATATAAACTGTTTTATGAATTACTGAACCTATATTTCTTTATTGTATTGAAGGATGAATCGTGTATTTCAAGTAGTCTGTGAGTTTTGGAGGAAAATGTAAAAAATAATTAAATTGCCCCTAGATCTCCCCCTGAGGGCCACAAGAACAGAAGATGAACTATATACTCCAAACGCACAGTACATACACACAAGGCACAGATTGTACACATTATAAAAATATATAGATGCATTTAACCTTCAGCATAAGAAAATTAAGAACTTTATTCTCAAAATGTCTTATTCATGTTCTTGCTCCAGCATCGCTCTTATCTTGACAAGTCTGAATCCCATCTTTGCCTATGCCTATACATTATGATATACATATTTTTTCGTAGATGACATCTCTGTGTTAAATTACTACCTGTTGTAGTTCAAAGAGCAAGGGTTTCAATAAAATTGGATTCTCAATTCCATTATTAGACCTAAAATCAGACAAAAAGTTCCAGAGTTCAAAAAAATATTGTTTTATTAATATTGATTTGATTCATATTTAAAAACCAGACAGATGCAGCTTAAAAATGCCATACAAATACAAAATGGCAACAAGCATAATGTGCTTGAAAAAAATATTGATGCTAATATTTACTATCCATGGCAAAGTTTTTACAGTATTTTTTTATTTTGTATTATATACTAAAATATATATTTTTAGTTTTTTAAGCTGTCCTGTATTGAGCACCTTTAAGAAACATGATGCGTTTTCATCAGATGTTGCCATACTTGTTGGGGTCTTCACTATTGGTGTGATAATCTTCATAATCTTCAATCTGTAAGGAATATTTCAAGAGAAAACAGAGACGCAGAGGTCAAATCAAAGTATATCAGACACCATTTGAAATTTTTTACCTACAGTGTAAAGTAATATCAGTCATACATAGCGTGATTTTTACTGACTGAGATCTGAAAGGCACATGAGATCAATAAAAAGGAAGTTAATAAATTATTTGAAAGACTTGTCTTAAGGTACATTTAAATCAGTATTTATCAGCCTATCTAATTATCATACAATCATAGACACAGAGAGCATATACTGCTAATGACGTCAGTAGTTCCATATCTGCTAACTTTTGATGTTTTCAGAAAGAGTTACTTAAGTGACCAGTGTTACTTGCTTACAAAAAATGTGTGATGTTGTGAACATGAATTTGAATTAAAACACACATCTTGAATATCATTCTTAAAGTGGCCCTGCAACGGTGTTTCATGCATTCTGACTTCTTTACAATGTTAAACGTTCTGTCTTCTCATGCTTACCATGGTCAACTTGTCAAAAAACGAGTTGGCCGTATTATGTAGTATCCACTGCGCCAGCGATCGTACAAGTTTCGGAAAGTTTTTTCCAAAATATAAAACGGTTTTGTAACAACTTTTCTTAGTCCCTTATTGGACAATTCTCCCGGAAAAGCACGCGGCACGGCCACAGGAGAGCAGGAGACGGAGCATGCGCAGACGTCACTTTCACTTGTGTTCAGGAGAGAGAGAGAGAGAGAGAGAGCGCACGTTTGCAAAGTTCAGGTGTTTGTTTGTTCACCGCATTAGCGGGATGAATGTTATATAAACGGTAGATATAACGCTGGATTTGGGGATCGTTTGAAACTTATATATGGAGCCGTCCCAGCCAATAGCATCTGATTGCAGAGTGCAAGAGAGTAACTGGTAATGGGCGGAACTTGTAATGGGCGGAACCTGTAATTATCCAAATCACACGGAACAACGCGAGATATCAAAAATGGGATGTTGGCAAGATCACCTTCTTATTTTATGCCTTAATAGTATGTGCTGGTTTGTGACGGAAAAAGTAGATGTATTTGACAGCGGAGCAAATGTGTGCACTGATACAAACGCGAAACTAAAGTTACAACTGTTTCCTTAGGACACTATAATAAATAACAAAGATAAAAAACAACTAGTTTTTACATTTTAAGCATTTCTTTAATAATCATTTATTATGTAGTTTAATTAATTCCACGATTCATCATTTGGCCTATTTATTAATTTTGTGCAGCAAAAGTAGACTCCGCTATCTAGCGGTGTTACTACTCGCTCCGTACCGGTAGCAGTTTTTAATTGCTTTTCTTCCAGACGTATGCGTGATATCCTTTGTGACACACCATTACGAGACAGGAAGGAAATATTAACTCTGAGTTTATTTACATGTGTAACATACGACCATCTGTGACGTCTAACACCCGACTTCCACCGGGAACAATCTTCAAGGTTGCACAGGAGAACAGAATGACATGATAGTAAAATACGCCCTCTGCTGGCTACCTCCACCAGACAACAATAAATTACTACATTATGTCACAGTTAATATGTGACACAAATTCAGTTTAATAAACAAATAAATGAAAAAGGTTACGTTTGTTATACACAACTTCTGAAGATATTAGAGTTCTAAATAATTCAACATACTTCAACAAATCTGCATTTAAGAAACACACGATGCATTCATTTATTAATGGTTTATTATTTATTTATGCATCTGTTTATTCTTTTTCACTCATTCACTTCCCCACCCATTCACTCATTCACAAAAAAATGGTTTAACGGTGACAGCCCTAATTTTAATATATTGTCGACAAAACGATACCAATATGTGTGTTACTATACTATTGCATGAAAATTACTTAAATAATTAAATTTAAACCTTTAACTCGGGAAAATATTCTTACCGCTCAATCTATACGACCCGCAATCTTGCCGACATTGTGACGTTTTTTATATCTTGCGTTGTTCCGTGTGATTTGGACAATTACAGGTTACGCCAATTACAAGTTACACCCATTACCAGTTCCGCCTCTCTCTTGCACTCCGCAGACAGACCCCACTCGTCCCAGCGCTAAAAGATGCCGGACATGAACCGCATGCGGTGAGTGCAACTGATGCCTGTGTTTTGTCGACAATGTGTGCGCACGTGCTTTGGTTCAGCCTACCCCTCCCCCCGCACGCGCAGTATGTTTTCGAAACCAAACCTTAAGCTGTATCTATCTTTTATAAATGTGATCAAACCAAATACTCTTCGAAGATACAAAGTATGCAATACTACTCTATAGGATGTATATGAGATTGACAGAAACCCTGTGTTTTACGCCCACTTTAATACATTAATACATCACCATTTAGAAATTCACATTCACGAATATCAAAATAACACTTAAACAATTTTTAAATGTATAAAAAGCTAATGTATAAGTCTGAAGTGGCCCAGTTTGAAAGTAAAAAATTCATAATAAAAAAATTGGTTATGCATACCTCTGTTAATGCATATCATCAGGATGCGGCCTACAAATAATATTGACAATGTTTTATTGACAAGCTACAAAATACTGATTGCAAAAACTTAGTTTCCCATTTGTTTTTTTTTTCACTTTTCCCTATCTCTGGAGAAGAATAAACACGATGCAACACACATACCTGTGACATCTCTTGTATGTACAGACTCCAGCAAGTGTGCACATGAGAAGCAAGATAACTGATGAGGGGACTATGATGTAAAGCCCAGTGGTCTTCCAGTCAAAGGTCATCACTTCAGCCTCACCCTGGGAAAGGGCTTAAAGGTTGTAGCATGTCAAACATTGGTCATTATAATGTATGTGAATAGCTACAAGACAAATACAACACATATACTTGGATTCTGGACAGGAATCGCTGGTTTTGGAGGCTCTGTAGAAGAATCTGTAAAAGAGAAATCTACATACATGATGACACACAGAGACACTTCACAAATCAGGCATGTATTTTTGAATCACTCACGTTGTACATGTAAAGTAACAGATGATTCAATGGGTTTCCCCGAAATATTTGCACTGCATTTCAACATCTTGTCATGGTCTTCTTTTGTACTAACAAAGGTTATGGTGGAAGAGGTGGCTGATTTGAGCTCTGAAAGTGTTTTGTTACTGTTTGAGACCTCCATGTTCTTATAGTTCCATGATATGGTTGGAGGATTCTTCAGGCAGGAATGGTCGATGGTACATGTGAACTTCTTTGCAACGCCCTCTATGACATCCGCACGGTCAGGCTCAATGGCTATTTTTGTATAGTTACCTGAAATAAAAATGGATAATTATCAGTAAAAACAGAGATTCTTGTTTCTCATTCCGTAAGAGCAAAACATATACAGAGGAAAATCCTCCAGACTAAGATTTTTATTATTCATGAATGAAAGAGTTGAATATAAATGAAACTTTTACTTATTTTAAGTTTGACAAAAAATTAAAAGTTCTGTGTTGTCAACATTCTGAAACTGTAACACCCAGATAAAACAAAAGCGATCATAGATGTAATTCATAATGTTTTTAATTACATTTTGCACTTTGTGATTTTGTAGCTCTTGTTGTTATTCCTCCATAATGTGTCACTATACACTCGATATCCAAGTGCTCAGCTTTCACGACACCCGTGCGTGTCAGAGTGATTTTCCATTGACCCTTTCCAAAAATGTCCTGTATTTTATCAGATCCTTCTATACCACTCAAAGTGATGTTTGGTTTGCTGTACGGACAGGTGTGGTAGGTTTCACATGTCACTGTTATGGTGTCACCGGTCATTGCGCCTCCACGAACATTGATGGTGGGCTTCTGTGGGCTTGCTACAATAAGCAGAAAAGTTTCACTTATAAAACCTTGTTATATGAAATCAAGAATAATAAAACATATAAAAACTTGTGAACACTATAGAGACATTTGAACTATACCGTCCACAAGAATCGTGGAAGTGACATCATAAAACTTGTATGTGCGCCATCCAACACTGTCTGGGTCAATCCATGCATATAATTTCTCTCCATGGTGGGACTGATCCAGGTGTGTAATGAGAAGACTGCAGTCCCTATTTGAAGGTTTACCATATAAAGCAGTTTTTCCTTTGAACTTGTCGATTACATAAGATGGATATTCGTGATCATAAACTACAGGGTAACCACTAGAGACCCACTGATACCACACAACTCTGTTTGGGTTGGTGGGTGGATACGATGTGTAGGAGAAAGAACATGGTATAACCAGACAGGAACCTTTGAGACCATGAATTTCCTTTGGCATCCTCACTTCCCATGCCAAAGTCTCATACAGAAGAACAGCTGTGAGAAAAAGTACACACACACATTTCCACAAATATCTTTGCGAAGACACACATTGATGCAATGAGACCCATCAGACATAAGTGCCTGGCCGGTTGCATAAAAGTGTAAGTGAAATTTTCCCTAAAGTGTGCCCTTAAATATACCTTGAGTTTTACTTAAGTTATTCTCCTATTGTCTTTGGTAAAGAGAAATCAACCCCTTAAGTGTTACACTTAATGGAAAAACTCAAGCTGCTTAATGCAACCGGGTACTGACCCGAAACCTAACCTAAACCTAATTATAACCTAAAACCAAGTCTTGACCCTCAAACATCCTTTTAAAGAGGATTCAGGAAGTGAGGACCGGACAGATTTTCCTCACTTTACTCTCTTGGTACTCACTCCACAGGTCTAAAACTCAAAAGTTGTTGCAAAGATATATGTACAAGTACACACACATTTAATATTTATTTACATATATATTGTGAGTGTCACTATGTTCGAAAAACGTTTTGCTAACATTTCCATGATATATACATATATATATATATATATATATATGTTGAGCTTTTATATATATATATATATATATATATATATATATATATATATATATATATTTATATAAAAGCTCAACATCAGTTTACAGTGCACAACCATGGGTCAGTATACAAATACATGTTTGTAAAGATGTTTGTAAATCATTTTCTGTTCATAAACACGTTCTCAATAAACTTCATGAGTGGAAGAGATGTTGTAGCCTACCTTTCAAAAGCAGGTGAAACAAAAACTGTCGTGTCATTCCTGGATCAAAAAACAGAGTCAATGTCTTTTCTTACACCGAACAGATTCTTATGTGCAAAATGATATGTCAATAGTTTTTCATGACCCCTTTTTTTGGGGCTGTGCCGTTATGAAAAACGAAGACGTGAAAGTGGCTAAAATAGTCAGGTAAACGATTAACAGTGCATAATATTATTTAATGTAATACACTCTTCTATGGTTCATTCTTCACGTTACCTTCTCTACACCCAAACAAGTTGATCGAAAAAGAAACAATAGGAGGCTGAGACATGCCTTCGATAGCATGAGGTTTTTATGCTGATACTCAATAATGTATCTGTATATACCTATGATGTAAACGACTGACAATATAAAAAAATGACTTCCTCTGTATCTGAACTTCCTGTGGTATAAATAAATGTGTGAAAACTTAACCCTGTCAGTGTGAACACAAGCTTACAAACAGCCTATTGGCATTCAGAATAATGATCATCTGTGAGATTCCTATCGGTTGCCTACTCGATGGATGCACAATAAGCATTGATACTAAAAGGCTGCTTTAAAAAACAAACACTTGTGGCCTTGGCCAATTGAGAGCGCATGCATGTTACAGGAACTAAGAGCGCAAGTCTGTCCAATGTCTTGGGCTGCGTCCAAAACCCCCACTTGCGGTCTTTGCACTTGACCACTTGACTACTTGAATGATGTGTTTTCTATTTTTAAGTGTTCTAGTGGGTGTGAAGATCCCAAGTGAGCATGTAGTATTTCTAACCTGATGGGACACACTAAGCAAGTGCAAACATATAACTTTAATGAATGTGTTTTTTCTAGGTATGTGATAAAAAGCAGTTTTACAAAATTCATAACACTGTAGTTTTCATCTATATTATTTGTAATATAGTTTTACTACGGAATTATATGGAATATCAAATCAAGTCAGATTTATTTTTATAGCACTTTATTTGTAATCTTTCAAAGCAGCTGTACCCCCCAAAATAAACATGTTAGCAGAACATATAAATCGATATAACCTTAAAAAGTATTTGTAAAACTTGGAATGCTTTCTGCAATATCTCGCGAGACCCCGGCAAAAAGTCTCGTGATATATCCAGAACGTGATGAATGATGGGATACCTTTACAGATTTTCAACAATTTTATACATATGTGACCCTTGATCTTAAGTTAGCACGGGGACATTTTTGGTAAAAAACAAAAATATATTGTATGGGTCAAATTAATAGATTTTTATTTTATGTCAAAAATCATTAGGATATCAAGTCATGCTCCATAAAGATATTTTGTAAATTTCCTACCTTAAATATATAAAAGCTTTATTTTTGTTAGTGGATGGCCTACTACAGCACCTCTGATTAACAACTTCCAAGGCAATTTACTCAATATTTGTTTTTTTTTGCTCCCACAGATTCAAGAGTTTTAAACTGTTTTATCTCCGCCAGATATTGTCTTATCCTAACAACTCATACATCAATATACATCTTAATTATTCAGCTTAAAGATTTAGAAAAATTGACCCATAAGACTGGTTTTGTTGTCGAGGGTCACATATAATAAATTCCACTTTTGTGGGTCTAAAGGAGGCTTTGCTTGTGATTCTTTGTTGACATTTTTAATTTTTTCAGAAAAATGGGTAGCATATGGGTTGCTAACATGCTAAATCCTTGATCATGGCTGACCCCTCTACCACCACTTAGATAGAATCCTTCTCAACATAAATTTTTCTGTGGATTTCAACCTTTGCAATACAATTACTCATTTAAATGGTGTGAAATTAAAATCTTAAAATAATGTTCTCACATGGTCCAGTTCAGAAGAATGTGAAGAGTTGTTTGGTTAAAGGGTAGCACTGCGAGCTAAACTTGTTAGGGAGGTTGGCACAGCATGCTTGTTTACAGTCATTCATTGCCAAACATTTATATGTATATAAATGACTATTTTGGAGTTTAAAGTTCAGGGCCTTTGGGTGCTGATTCTCTGCTCTCAAGGCTTTGATTTCTTTTCTCAGGGCATTTACAGGAATTCATGTCCATTTATGTCCATTAACTTAATGCCCACATTTTATCTATAATCGCAAAAAAGCACTACATTTTAAAACAGGAAGGAATGAAGGTCAGAAGGATGGATGGATAATTTTTGCAATAGCAATACAAAACAGTTATAAATTGATTGCTGCTTAATCTCTCCATGGTAACATATTTGCATATGTAACGTTACTCTATTGAATAATCTTGTGTATCGGAATTTTTCCGATGTTTTCATTACACCTTTCATTGTTCTAGGGTCTCTTGTATACGTTCAGCTTTTTCAGTTGATGGAAAAGGAAGTTTTACTTACCCGATTCACCAATAGACGGAGCAGTTGCATTGTTCTTGCTCCAGAGTTTACAGCGTTTGATGCGTTTCCTTGAGTAACAAACTAACCCAGGAATGGACCCTTCAAGCAACAAAGTTTACTTAAAAGATTTACTTAGAAGACTTGTTGACTAATTTCAATTTTTAAAAGTATGACATCATGCCATAAACTTATATTCATCAATCCTAATTGACGTCAGTATTATATTACATTATATTTTAAATCCATAATAATTCCTAGAGGAGTGTTACATTCCTGCACAACATAACACAGTCATAAAGAAACAATCTTAAACTTTGATCTGTTGGATTTTAATTCTGTCCTACAGGATTTCTACAGGATCCGTGGAAATCCAGTCATGGAGGAACAACCCCACAGGACTTTTGGAGGAATGTTACCTTGTCCTGTAGGATTTTCATTCAGTCCTAAAGGATTTCTGCATTTTCCTGCATAAGGAAAAGCTCCTGAACTGTGTAAATCATATGGAGTCAGAGAGAAGGCAAAAAGAGGAGAGCAAGCAGCCTGAAAGTAAGCAATAAAAAGGAAAATATTATTTAGTTCAGAAAACAGACCACCATCAAGTCCAGAAGAGATTTAAAAAAGTAAAACGTAACTTCCTGACACAATCATATTAACATTGTTTAAGAGACAACACATGTGTTTTTCTGTTCTGTGACTATGATTTTGTCTCTCAACCTGGTTGAAAAAAAAATGCTCTTGATTAAAAAATAGATGAAAATAACCAAGAAAATTACACGATACATCTGAGTGACCTGAGAAAAGAAATCAAAACCTTGAGACAGAGAATCAGCAACTAAAGGGCCTGAACTTTAAACTGCAAAACGGTAGGTTTTTTATATACATAGCCTATTTATAGATTTTTGCTACGATTGTATGAGTTTATTTCAACATTGTTTTTCTCTCTTCACATAGTTCTTCGGAACTGGAACACCTGAGAATACTATTTTAGATTTTATTTTCACACCATTCACACCACAAATACGTATATTAAATGTTTTGTGTGATTTAAGGAAACTTACGTTTTTTGTAAAACAAAGATTACAAAAAAATGCCTGATTAATATGTATTTCAGAGGTTGAAATCCAAAGAAAACGAAACACTGTGAAGGATACATTCCAAGTGTGTGGTAGTAGAAGGGGCACATCCAGGTCAGCCATGATCAAGGATTTAGCCGTGGCTGTTTTTGGAAGGAGCATGTTAGCTACCCATAGTCTTTCTGGAAAATGTTGAAATGCCAGCAAAGAATCACAAGCCAAGCCTCGCTTGGACCCACACAATTGGCGCTTATTAAAAGTGTTGAAGGTCTTTAAAGTAATGGTTCACCTAAAAATGAAAACAATTTGGGTCACCATTGACTGCCAACTATGGGAGTTTTATTTTTGGCTAATTTACAAACTTTTGTGATTCGTGTATAGCACAATAAGGAAATGTATGAAGGTTTGTAACAACTGCAGGGTGGGCAAATGATGACAACCTTTTTTATTTTTGGGTGAATTATTTTCAAAATTCTCTCATAACAAGTATCTGATACTAAAGTGTATTTACATTTCTCTTTCAGAAACTGTTCAGAAGAAATTCCCAGCGACTATTAAAAAAAATAATGATGAACAGTTTTACAAAAGTAAAGTTTTACATTTTAGTTTATGTTTGATATTTTAAGTGTTATACACATTTTGTTTCAAAATCAACAAATCTGTAAGATGATCATTTACTGTTCTTATATTTACAGTAACTTATTTTTGAGCATTCATATACTGTATACTCATGTTTCTCAGGCAACATAAGGACACTGTTACGCTGCAACACTGTGGACATAAGAGGTGAGGGAAAATTCACTACAACATATCATGAATTATTTATACATATTTTATTAGCCATTTTTTGTCTCTCTTTTTCCAGAGTCCAGAGTAATTGGTTTCTGCAGAATGAGGGACCCTGTTCTGTTCAGAGTGTTCATTTTCTTCACACTTACACTCACCTAAAGATTATTAGGAACACCTGTTCAATTTCTCATTAATGCATTATGGTGGTGGTGTAATGGTATGGGGGATGTTTTCTTGGCACACTTTAGGCCCCTTAGTGCCGATTGGGCATCGTATAAATGTCGTATAAACATTTCAGAAGAATGCTTTCAGCACCTTGTTGAATCAATGCCACGTAGAATTAAGACCGTTCTGAAGGCGAAAGGGGGTCAAACACACTATTAGTATGGTGTTCCTAATAATCCTTTAGGTGAGTGTATATCATCATTCCATGCTCTTTTGACTAATAAATAATTATTAATATTAATTTTCTGAAGTTGTTTTTCATTTTTGTAGGTATATAAATTGGAGACACATAATATCCCTTCAGGAGTCCCAGGAAAATGGTCACACAGATTCTGACGGAATCCTCCAGGAATCTGGAGGTCGGCAGGATTTTTCCTTCAGGATTTCCTGCAGGATTGTTTGGTAAGGGTGGAGCAGCACAACTACTTTTCTCAGGATGTGGGTCTTTTCCGTTTAATAACAGACGTCGTACTTGTATTGGATAAGAAAGCAGGGCATTTTGATCTTGAAGCTTCACAGCCACCCACCCAATAAAACTGCCCTCACATGTTCTGAGGTGCTTTATTTATTTTACATTTAGTCATTTAGCAGACGTTTCATTCCAAAGCGATTCAGAATTGAAGTAGTTAATGGAAGCAATTGGTTAAAAAAATAAGGACAAAAAAGCATAATAAAACTGGTCTCATATAGCCTACAACATACAAAGCTAAAGATATTTTTGGATAGAAAGAGTAGAAAAGAGATAGAAGTCAGATCTGATCTATATGATCTTTCAGCCGATTCTTAAAGATGAATAGAGAATCTGATAATTTTGTAGCAGGGGCAGATTATTCCACAAATGTGAAACGGATCCAGAGAAAGTACGTGAGAGCGATTTTTTTCCCTTTTTGGGATGGCACCACAAGACGTTGTTCGTTTGCAGAGCGTAGGGATCTGGCGCGTACATAGTAAGTCTGCATTAGGGACTTAGCGAGGTGGTGCCGAACCAGTGGTGTTTTTTTGGCCGAGATCACAGCCCTGAATTTGATGGAAGTGACTAGGGAGCCAATGTAATGAAGAGAGGAGTGACGTGTGCACTCTTCGGTTCCTTGCAGACCACTCTTGGCATCAAGGAGGCAATTCTAATACTCTGACATCTTGCATTTAGTTAAACAATATATAATAAACTTACCCTGATTAGTGAAAACATATAAACTGTTTTATGAATTACTGCACATATATTTCTTTCTTGTATCGAAGGATGAATAGTCTATTTCAAGTGGTCTGTGAGTTTTGGAGGAAAATGTAAAAAAATGTTTAAATTGCCCCTAGATCTCCCCCTGTGGGCCACAAGAACAGAAGATGCACGATATACCCCAAATGCACAATACAGACAAACAAGGTACAGATTGTACACATTATACAACTATAGATGCATTTGCCTTAAGCATAAGAAAATTAAGAACTTTCTTCTCAAAATATCTAATTCATGTTCTTGCTCCAACATCACTCTTATCTTGACAAGTCTGAATCTTCTATTTGCCTATGCATATACATTATGATTTACATATTTTTTTTTCGTAGATGACATCTCTGGGTTATATTACTACCTGTTGTAGTTCAAAGAGCAAGGGTTTCAAAAAAATTGGATTCTCAATTCCATTATTAGACCAAAAATCAGACAAAAAGTTCCAGAGTTCAAAAAAATATTGTTTTATTAATATTGATTTGATTCATATTTAAAAACCAGACAGATGCAGCCTAAAAATGCCATACAAATACAAAATGGCAATGAGCATAATGTGCTTGAAATAAAATATTGACGCTAATATTTACTATCCATGGAAAAGTTTTTACAGTATTTTTTTATTTTGTATTATATACTAAAATATGTATTTTTTGTTTTTTAACTTGTCCTGTATTGAGCACCTTTAAGAAATATGATGCGTTTTCATCAGATGTTGCCATACTTGTTGGGGTCTTCACTATTGGTGTGATAATCTTAATATTTTCCAATCTGTAAGGAATGTTCCAAGAGAAAACAGAGGTCAACGTATATCAGACATCATTTGAGATTTGAACCTACAGTGTAAAGTAATGGTGATCAGTCTTACAGAGCAGGATTTTCGCTGACTGAGATCTGAAATGCACATCACATGAGATCAATAAAAAGGAAGTTAATAAATTATTTGAAAGACTTGTCTTAAGGTACATTTAAATCAGTATTTATCAGCCTATCTAATTATCATACAATCTTAGACACATAGAGTATGGTACTGCTATTGACGTCAGTAGTTCCATATCTGCTAACTTTTGATGTTTTCAGAAAGAGTTACTTAAGTGACCAGTGTTACTTGCTTAAGAAAAAATGTGTGATGTTGTGAACATGAATTTGTTGTTATATGTTATATAAACAGTAGATATAACGCTGGATTACTTGAAACTGATATACGGAGCCGTCCCAGCGCTAAAAGATGCTGGACATGAACCCCATGCGGTGAGTGAAACTGATATCTGTGTTTTGTTGACAATGGATGCACACGTGCTTTAGAGCAAACTACCCCGCACGCGCCATATGTTTTCTGAAACAATCATAAAGCTGTATCTATCTTTAATAAATGTGATAGCTAAATACTCTTCGAAGATGCAAAGTATGCAATACTACTCTATAGGTACTCAAGATTTATATGAGATTGGCATCCTTGTGTCTTACGCCCACTTTAATACATTAAAAACACCAGATCTAGAAAACTAAAAAGATTTAGAAATTCACATTCACCAGTATCAAAATATCACATAAACACTTTTTAAATGTGTACGAAGCCAATGTATCTGTCTGAAGTGGTCTAGTTTGAAAGAAAAAAATACATGATAAAAAAATTGGTTATGCATACCTCTGTTAATGCATATCATCAGGATGTTTTATTGACAAGCTACAAAATACTGATTGCAAAAACTTAGTTTCCCATTTGTTTTTTTTAACTTTTCCCTATCTCTGGAAAAGAATAAACACGATGTAACACACATACCTGTGACGTCTCTTGTATGTACAGACTCCAGCAAGTGTGCACATGAGAAGCAAGATAACTGATGAGGGGACTATGATGTAAAGCCCAGTGGTCTTCCAGTCAAAGGTCATCACTTCAGCCTCACCCTGGGAAAGGGCTTAAAGGATGTAGCATGTCAAACATTGGTCATTATAATGTATGTGAATAGCTACAAGACAAATACAACACATATACTTGGATTCTGGACAGGTTTCGTTGGTTTTGGAGGCTCTGTAGAAGAATCTGTAAAAGAGAAAACTACATAAATGATGACATACAGAGACACTTCACAAATCAGGCATGAAATTTTGAATCACTCACGTTGTACATGTAAAGTAATAGATGATTCAATGTTTTTCCCCGAAATGTTTGCACTGCAATTCAACATCTTGTCATGGTCTTCTTTTGTACTAACAAAGGTTATGGTGGAAGAGGTGGCTGATTTGAGCTCTGAAAGTTTTTTGTTACTGTTTGAGACCTCCATGTTCTTATAGTTCCATGATATGGTTGGAGGATTCTTCAGGCAGGAATGGTCGATGGTACATGTGAACTTCTTTGCAACGCCCTCAATGACATCTGCACGGTCAGGCTCAATGGCTATTTTAGTATGGATACCTGAAATAAAAATGGATAAATATCAGTAAAAACAGAGTTCCTTATTTGTCACGCCGTAAGAGCAAAACATATACAGAGGAAAAACCTCCAGACTAAGATTTTTATTATTCATGCATGAAAGAGTTGAATATAAATGAAACTTTTACTTATCTTAAGTTTGACAAAAAATTAAAAGTTCTGTGTTGTCAACATTCTGAAACTGTAACACCCAGATGAAACAAAAGCGATCATAGATGTAATTCAGAATGTTTTTATTTACATTTTGCACTTCGTGATTTTGTAGCTCTTGCTTTTATTTCTCCATAATGTGTCACTATACACTCGATATCCGAGTGCTCAGCCTTCACGACACCCGTGCGTGTCAGAGTGATTTTCCATTGTCCATTTCCAATCTTCGGATGATCTGTTTGATCTGTTTTATCAGATCCTTCTATTCCCTTCAGAATGATGTTTGGTTTGCTGTACGGACAGGTGTGATAGGTTTCACATGTCACTGTTATGGTGTCACCGGTCATTGCGCCTCCATGAACATTGATGGTGGGCTTCTGTGGGCTTGCTACAATAAGCAGAAAAGTTACACTTAGAAAACCTAGTTATGTGAAATCAAGAATAATAAAACATGTAAAAACTTGTGAACACAATAAAGACATTTGAACTATACCGTCCACAAGAATCGTGGATGTGACATCATAAAACGCATATGTGCGCCATCCAACACTGTCTGGGTCAATCCATGCATATAATTTCTCTCCATGGTGGGACTGATCCAGATGTGTAATGACAAGACTGCAGTCTCTATTTGAAGAGTTGCCATATAGAGCAGTTTTTCCTTTGAACTTGTCAATAACATCAGATGGATATTCGGGATCATAAACTAAAGGGTAGCCTTTAGAGACCCACTGATACCACACAACTCTGTTTGGGTTGGTGGGTGGATACGATGTGTAGGAGAAAGAACATGGTATAACCAGACAGGAACCTTTGAGACCATGAATCTCCTTTGGCACCCTCACTTCCCATGCCAAAGTCTCATATAGGAGAAATCCTGGGGGAAAAAGTTAAGAGAATAATTTTGTAGTTAAACCTGACATTTTAATTTTTTGATTTTATAGGTCATGCCAATTGCATAAACCCAATGTTTAATGTAACACAATTTTCTTCCTTCCTGTTTGAATAGTACAGTCAGTTCTTAGGAGTTCGCCCCTTCTCAATAGATTTGTTCAAGTTTTCAAGTGACTGCAGTAAACATATATACGGCTTCACGGTTACAAACATGCACACACACACATACATGGATGCACAGACTTTCTTAAATTGTAATGGAGATAGTAAGAAGAATCTATTTTAAAATAACGGTTTACTTAGTACCTCAAACTGTCAAAATGTTTCTTTTTTTATACTCAATTTGTACTTTATTTGTCATTTGCTATCTTAGTAGCCAACATATTGTATGAGTACATAGGCTACATGTAAACATTTTCACAAAAAAAAACATTTATAAATCAAAAGGGATACTGTACCTTGGAAAATAAGACGAAGTAACATCTTTACTTTCATTCCTGGATCACAATGTTTGCTCATATGTGAAAACGGGACTTAGAAACCACCAATACACCAAATGTGTGCAGAACCGCAGCAGACTTAAACCAGTTCATCTGTTTTTCATAAGTCTTCCCCTTTTCACTGGGAACAGCCCCTTGACTAATAGAAACTTAGAAGTGAAGATGGCCAAGTTGATCAGATTAATAAGTTTTATATATTTTCTTCAAACAATAACAAAATTGGGAAACAACGATCAAAGATACAATTTATTATAATTTACATGAAATGTAATATAATAAATAAAATAAAAAGCATTATTTCACCCTTACCTTTTCCGCACCCTGGATAAAACAATAGGTTTGGATGAGAACAGGAGATAGCAAATAAACTTGTGGTTTCTCACTCATATAATACATAACACATGAGTAATGAACCTTGTGGACCTGTTTTTGTGCTAGGGGGTGTGGTTATTGGCTTTAGGCCAGTCCCCATGAGCCTTTCTATTGGCACGTCTCCTTCTGTGAATCAAAGGAGGGAGATTGAATTCAACGGAGGAAGAGGATATTTAAGAGACCTGATGCGCTCAGGGGCAGATCTCAATGTGGACGCTGTGTGTTGGTCGAGGCCAATAGGTTCTGTCTGGCAACAAAGCTTTCCTGTGGCTCAGTGGTTAGAGCGTGGGACTTGCAATGCCAAGTTCGTGGGTTTGATCCCAGGGGATTGCACATAGTTAGCAGCAAATGTATAGTACAATGCAATGTAAGTCGCTTTGGATAAAAGTCTGCCAAATGCATAAATGTAAATGTAAATGAAGATAGCTAAACAGTTGGGCTTGTTTGAGTTTAGACAGATAATTGGACGATGTTATGAGCGCTGGCAACTTAGTCGTGTGGTTGCGAGCATACCAGGCTCTCGGACAGCTCACACGCTGATGAACCCATAGACACGTTATGACGCGCTGAGCAAGTTCAATGAAACATATATGGATTCACCTGGACTGTGACTGAACGCTGATATGATTTTTTGTGGACTTTAATCCTGTATACCAGTGACTTGCTGATATTATATACAATACTTTCATTAATTGTTTCTATAATAACTCGTTGGGAATATTTATCATTTATAGTGGACGTTCCGTCCATTGGCTGCTCCGCTTTTCGACTCCAGCTCTCACAGTATATGTGGTTCCCAGACTGTCATTTGGAGGAGGGGTCTTATGGAGCGGATCCGTGTTTTTCTGTGTCTTTAATAAGTTGCCCATGCATGAATTAGACACATGATATTGCAAAAACTTAAGTATCAGAACAAAAGATGCATTATATCAAAAGTGAATGCTCACCCTGACTTATTTATATCTGACTGCAATATCGTGGGCCGCACCTCTGGACCCTACTTGGTTTTTGCGCCATCTACCAAAATCGGAGTTAGGAGAGAAGCGTAATGAGTACCGAAAAAGTGCAACTAACACAGTGTTTCCACCCAATTCTAATAACTTTGTTTTTAAAACCTTATATTACACCTAAATACTACATTTCATGTAATTAAACCTTATGCTAAAAGCTGAATGTTAAGTAATTATTGTGACTAACTAGCATAATATAATAAGTAAAAAAATGATAAACAAGAAACATAGCCTTTTCAGTTACTAGATCAACCACATTTCAGATACAGAGTGAAGACACAATGATGACTCTGCGCGCAGATTTAAGATCGTTTTTATTTTATAAAATCACGACTTAACATTTGAACAGACACACACACAAAAACATTTTTGTTTTAAATGAAACACATTCATGCATGTCTTCATTGAATCCTAGAGATAAAGGCGCAGAGAAAAACATTCAGTTGAACATTTTCTTATGTGTTCATTTTTCAACAAATTTCATATTTAAAAGTTTTTAGTGACCACAGAACACACACTTTTTTTACTTTTCCTGATCTTTAAATATTTAAAGCACAGATACCAAGTACAGTATGCAGCAGTATACATACCAATTGGATGTTCTCCCCTCTTTTCACCATTTTTTCAGTATCCCTCTGTTAAATTCTTCCACTTCACTGAAATAGAAAATGGAGAACACAGAGCACAGCTGGGTTAACAGAAATATTGTTAACCCTTCCAAACATTGGACATTGTGTAAACAAAAATTACTCTGATGATAATCTGGAGCAGAGATGAAGGCCTGCTCCGCATCCTGCAGAGATATTTTGTTTAGCCCAGCCAGGCCATATACGATGGACCTTCAAAATAAAATGGTAAATTGAAATATACACAGGTCTGTTCATAATCATTATACAGTAGGCTTTGAAGGCCAGAAACATCCATAATGCATTATATATAAACAAGGATTTCCATTCTTGGATTGTTGCGTTTTTTTAAAAAGTGAGTCCAATAGGTCAAATACATTTTTTTCTAAATAGACTTAAATTAGTCCAAAGCCTAGTACTTGACCAATTTATTTAATAATCTTTTGTCATACTATTGCCTGCACTGAGATGTGTTCTTGAATAGACGACACAGTACATTACAAAATCTAGCATGTGGTATTTTAACAGTCAATTATTACGATGTCAAATGTTACAATCAACATTACAGAAACAGTGTCAAAATGATGAGACATCATGGGATTAAACAAGTTGACTTTGAGCACAAGACAATTTAAACATGAGTTATTGACAAGGTTTCATAGGAAGAGTGCTGCAGTTCATTGTGTTGTCTAGGCCTAGAGTTAATAATCATCCCATAGTCACAAAATCACCATAAGCTTTCCAAACTTTCCAATAAAATGTTAAATGTTTACAAATTAATTCCCATTTGACACTCTGATAGTCATCCATTCTACCTATTTATTTTCATTGTCAAGGGAAAATACAAAGACGTACAAATTTACAATATTCAATTACGAGAAGAGTTACAATAAATTACAAGTAAATAGGTTGAAAAAAAAAGTTAAACAAAGAAACATCAACAAACAATTTTTCAGTAATAAAACAATACAATTAATGATAATATTGCACAGTGGCTTAACAAAATATATTTAAAACTAAGCACAGGTCTAAAGTTTATGGGCTTTAGTATTTTTTGAGTATAAAAGAGCCTGAATGAGTTTCATTTTGATGAGATAATTTGCATCAATGGACATGAAATTTAGCAAGTAAAAATCCTACTTTATAATTAGAAAATAAGTAAGACTCTTTTTGGCCTAATGAGGTTGGCATTTTGAGAGCAAATTAAATTACCAGAACTATGATGAATTTTACATATATATTTAGTCATTTAGCAAACCCTTTTATCCAAAGAGATTTACCAAGAGTTTGGGGAGCAATAAGCGATGTGTCATACAGATTTGGCAACTATTTTGTTCTCTAGAAGTAATGTTATCATTAGTTTCATGGTGATGATATGGAACAAATCACATCCACAACACATAGAAATGAGATCACAGTTGTTCAAATGAGGTTAGCATAGATGAGCCCTAAAAAAGCAAAAGTGATCACCTTTTTGAACTCTTTTGTAGTTTTTAATAATGATTATTGGAGGCAGATTTTTTTTCCATTCTTGAACTCCTATTTTGCACTACAAACTGTGAAACGAAAAACTTTAATGTATATTAAAGCTATGAAGGTTAAGGACTCAGCAGTTTTCATTTGTTTGATTCATATCAACCACATAGAATACCAGGAATATTAGGCTCCTGTCACTAATGTATTGACATTTGTTTTCTTTCTCAACTTTCTACGCACACTTCAGACAAAAATTACCCTGTTTATGACTTAACTGACCCTCTCCCTCAGTTGAATTCAATCACCCTCCTTTGATTCACAGAAGGAGAAGCGCCACCAGAAAGGATCATGGGGACTGGCCAAAAGCCAATAACCACACCCCCTAGCACAAAAACAGTCCCACAAAGTTCATTACTCATGTGTTGTATATTATATGAGTGAGAAACCAGAAAAAAAGAGGAAATATATATTATTTAACTTTAAAATACAAATATTTTCTCTTCAATTCACAGTTTTGTTTATTTGTTATCTCCTGTTCTCATCCAAACCTATTGTTTTATCCAGGATGCGGAAAAGGTAGGTGTGAAATAATATTTTTTATTGTATTATGTTACATTTAATATAAATTATAATACATTTTATCTTTGATCGTTGTTTCCCTATTTTTTATTGTATAAAGAAAATATATAAAACGTATTTAATTGTTCAACTTGGCCATTTTCACTTCTAAGTTTTTATTAGTCAAGGGGCTGTTCCCAGTGAAAAGGGGAAGACTTATGAAAAAGACATTCAGGACATCAAGTCAGGACATTATGTGCTGCGGTTCTGCACACATTTGGTGTAATTGTGGTTTCTAGTGGTCCAGTATTGAAAGTAAAGCTTTTACTTCGTCTTATTTTCCAAGGTACAGTATCGCTTTTGATTTATACATGATTTTTTTTTTTTGAAACTGTTTACATGTATGCATTCATACCATATGTAGGCTACTAAAATATAATATAAAATAAAATTGAGTATGAAAATATACATTTTTAAAGGTTTGGCTACTAAGTAAACATCCATCCATCCATTTTCTACCGTTTATCCGAACTACCTCGGGTCACGGGGAGCCTGTGCCTATCTCAGGAGTCATCGGGCATCAAGGCAGGATACACCCTGGATGGAGTGCCAACCCAACCCATCAAACATTGGGTTTATGCAATTGGCATGACCTACTAAATCAAAATGTAAAAATGTCAGGTTTAACTTTAAAATTAATCTCTTAACTTTTTCTTACAGAATTTCTTCTATATGAGACTTTGGCATGGGAAGTGAGGGTGCCAAAGGAAATTCATGGTCTCAAAGGTTCCTGTCTGGTTAAACCATGTTCCTTCTCCTACACATCGTATCCACCCACCAACACAAACAGAGTTGTGTGGTATCAGTGGGTCTCTAAAGGCTACCCTTTAGTTTATGATCCTGAATATCCATCTGATGTAATTGAAAAGTTAATAGAAAAAACTGCTCTATATGGCAACCCTTCAAATAGGGACTGATCTAAACTCACGTGACCTGGCTGAACTAACGCAATGCTTGATTTGTTCCCAGCCATTAAAAAGGATAAGAAGATCATCAATATGGCGGACATTGGCCGATCGCATTCATACTACACCAATTAAGGGTAACAGTACGTAGTTTAGTGTTGCAACATTCAAAAAATTATTTTTTAGGTAATGCATCTCGACTTTAGTGTTACTTTAACGTGTTTATTTATTATATAAATTCATAAGACTAATTATATCGTTAGAAAATAACAGAATGTATCAATTTAAAAACAATTACAAATTTATTTGGCGGTAGTCTATCACTGTCTATACGGCCCACCAGATGGCGCTCCCAGGCCCACCAAAGGGCCGCGGCCCACCGGTTGAGAATCACTGCCATAGGCTATAATTGACCTTTGTCATTTTACTGCTCTCATCTTTTATGTTGTATAATTAGGCATTCACAGATACATTATATATATACAAAACACAACATATGGGTCTGTTTGTTAGGTAACATTTGGCTAGATTTCACATCTGTCCACAGATTAGCTCAAACATGGTTATTTTCTTATTTCTTGATTTACGGAAAATCAGTGATAGACAGAGGCTGGTTTATGAGTTTACTTTCAGATCAAAACCCCCTAGCGGCGAAATGTCATTGAGTTTTGAAATTGTTTGCTAAAAACCACGTGACTTAGCCAGTTTTAAAAGTGCTTTGAAGCACTGCTCGACACAAAAGATTCGATACAGGTTTCGAAAGTCCCCATCACTACTTGTTTAAGACTCTGGCTGCCTCCAAATAACCCAACTTGCGGTCTTTGCACTTGACCACTTGACTACATTTATGACGTATTTCCTGTTTTGGCTCTAGTGTTCTAGTGGGTGTGAAGATCCCAAGTGAGCGTTATATTTCTAACCCGATGGGACACACTAAGCAAGTGCAAACATGTAACGTCAATTAATGTGGTGAGATAAAAAGCAGTTTTACAAAATATATAACTCTGGAGCTTTCACCAATAAATATGTAACACTACGTTTTACTACAAAATTATATGTAATATAAGCGTTATTTGTACTGTATCAAAAAACAAAACAAAACACGTTAGCCAAACGAAGCATAAATAAAGATAAAACCTTAAAAAGCGGTAGCTTAAAATACGCTGGGAAGCTTTTTGCAACGTCGGCGAGACCCGAGTCTCACGATTAATATCCAAAACATGATGCATGATGGGATACGCTTAGCCTTAATACTGCTCCGAAGCGGTATTCAAGCTAGTGTGGGTTTAGTGTGCGTTAAGGCCACTGCCCTTTGGCATTTCGTAGAAATTGTACAGACTTGCGCTCTTCCTTCCTGTCGCGTGCACGCACCCTTGTGGCCAAGACTACAAGTGGGGGTATTTAGTGGAGGACGCAGCCTCACTACTAGGGATTGGTTGCTCGACATTTAGTCTTTTTTTTTCTCGACGCCCCGTGTCGAGAGTTTTCAACATACTATTAGTATTTTTATCACCTCTTGTATGGCTGCCACTTCAGCCTCTTCATTTTTCTGCAACGAATCATGTGAAGACTGACTTTAGAAACAGATCTCGCTCAACTGAAAGGACACTGGAGTCCTGTTTCAGGACTTGTGATGCTTCTTACTTCCCCATAGAGACGATCAACCTCTGACTGCATTCTATTAATAGTGCTCACAACTTCAAGAATCAATTCCTCATCGTTGTTCTTAAACGCTCTTTCTAGCCCATTGATGTGTTACTTCCATCTTTTATACTTGTTTTCAAATTTCTTCTCCAAATCTTTCAACTTTGCCTCTTGCAGTGCTATCCCTCTTTCCATATGCATACGTGGGCGCTGACTTCTCCTTATTCTTGGGAGTTGTGTAACATCTGCTTTTCTAGTATTGGATTGGACATCTTTGTACTGTCATCTTGTGTAGGATGGTTTGCACTGCTGACATTAGGGGCTTGCACTGAATTTTCTTGTGTGTCTGACATTGAATATCTGTGTCATATAAGCACTATACTGTATGATGCACAATATGATTCTTCAAGGGAAGCTTAGTGATCTAGTGCGTTGTTATAAGGGTAGCCTTATGTACCCGGACTATGAAATCATAATGACTGTTTGTTAACTGTTATAATGAATAAAGTTATTTATTTGTCAGATAGTATGACTTCGACCGTAAAAGTGTAATGGAGAATGGAGACAACCACAAACAAACTGAGAGGTAAGTTAACTAAAGGTATTTATTCGTTGCTGGTTTTCATAAAGAATGGTCTAAACAAATAATAAAAATAACAAAATGAATGTTCAACAAACAAATATTAGTTGAACCATGAAAGAAAAAGAAAAACTGTGATGAGCAGCAAACCTCACTGACACTAATCAATGTCCTCCAAGTCGTGATTTGACTCTGCCAGTCTTGTAGCAGACCTAGCCTCTCGCATGGGTTTCCTCTGCACCATACCATGCCTGTTTAAAACACCTAGGCTTCCAGACAAATCTGAGATGGATTAAACCATTCTAGGGGATGAGTATCTCCCATCATACACCCTCTTGCTGTAACCAATGGTATGGTCCAACATAAGGTAAGTTCAAGTTAATCACACTCTCCTGATGACGTAATTTAACAGTCACGGCATCACAGTATTGTGTTGCACGAATATCAATATACTTCTCTTATGTAATGTACAGGAACACTTAATTTGAATGTACAAAACTGTAAACTTTAGTCAGGCTTATAAAATGTCCAATGAACATCTGTTTATTTACACAGTCAAAATGTCTTGGGAGAATAGGAGAAACACATGCTTTCCCTCTATTCTGAAAAATAAACCCTAAAACCTTTAATAAAGGAGTAAACTGTGCAAAAATAAGTCATAATGTAGTGTTTTCGTCCATAAAAATTATAAAATAGTTAAAATATGAAAATGAATGAGTTAAACTAATCAACGAGGTAAATACACATGGACACAAGTCCCAGAAACCGCAGACACACTCCTCTGTTTCAAACATATAGAAAATATAGAAATATAGAAAAGAGTCACACCCTTCAAAAAATAATCTACATTTGTTGCTTTGCAGCCTGAAATGAAGATGACCACAGTTTTTATTTTAATAAGCTCTATTTACTCAGTGCAATTTATAACATCCAGACAGAGAAATAAAACCAACATGTTAAAAAAATCGGAATCACTAGGGGAAAAAGGATTATCCCTTGAAATAATGAGTTGTAAACTCAATAAGGTCTTACAAAACGGCAGACAAAGCCGGCTGAATTTTACCTGGATGCACAATACATACTGTAAACATAAGGTACAGATTGTAAACATTATGCAGATTATTTAACTTTTTTTTTATTTAATCCATTTTTCACAAAAAGCTTTATTCATGTACTTGCTCCAGTATCACTCTTATCTTGACAAGTCTGAATGTCCTCTTTGCCTATGCATATACATTATGATATACATGTTTTTTCATAGATTATATATCTGGTTTAAATTACTGCCTGGTGTGGTTCAAAGAGCAAGGGTTGGATTTAAATTGGATGTTAAATTTCCTTATTAGACATAAATTCAGACGGAAATTTAAAAAAACGATTGTTTTATCAATAATGATTGACTATACTTAAAAACCAGACACATCCAGCAAAAAAAATGCGAAAAGATTCATACAAAATGACAATAAGCATAATGTGCGTGAAATAAAATATTGATGCTAATATTTACTTTCCTTGGAAATATTTTTTTAACGTATCCTGTATAAAGCACATTTAAGAAATATGATGCATTTTCATCAGATGTTGCCGTAAACGTTGAGGTCTTCAATATTAGTATAATAATCTTCATAATCTTCAATCTGTAAGGAATGTTTTAAGAGTAAACAGAGACACAGAGGTCAACGTATATCAGACACCATATGAAGTTTGAGTGTGAAGTAATGGTGATCAGATATTTACTTACAGAGCAGGATTTCCGTTGACTAAGATGTGAAATGCATAGGAGAGAAATAAAAAGGAAGTTAACAGATTAAAGTTAAATAAGTATTTATCAGCCTATCTAATTATCATACAATTTAATTCAAATTCTGACAGATGGAAGAAAAACATATCAAAGTAAACAAGAATGTTTAAGTATATTCATTAAACTCTTACCGTCATTTTGACATATACTTTGATCTATATACCGTACAAAACATATTTTATACAAACAAATGACATTTTGAATGCTCAATACCTCTTTGGTGATGGCATATGAGGTTTAGAGAAAGTCTTTTTGGCTGATTCTGAATACACATCTTCTGACCTGTGAACAGATGGTTTTATCAGAGAAACGCTTGGATACCACAACCAGAAAAGTACAATGTTGTGAGTTTAACTGAACAGACTTTGATTAATACTTTATTTGTGTCCTGATGCATTGACTATAGATTATATCAGACGACCGAGTAATACCATGAACCATATAGTTTCAAAATATTAACAATTAAAACAGAATTTATTTAGTGCAAATGTGGTGCAGTTTACGTATATGTTGGAACATCTACAGTATTTTCTTTAGTCTAGCAAGACAAAAATCTGGTCCATTTATGTTGTTTTAGGTCATAAGGTTGCCGAGCCTAAAAAGCAGACGCAAGCCATGTTCTGCGAGTCTTAATGTAGCCATCGTGATGCACACATAGACACATAAGTTAAAATTCACACATAGCTAAAAACATAGCAGAAGTGATGCTTTCTGTGTCACAAATAAGATATTGTTCAGCCATAAGCACACTACATATGTTTATACGATTGCGTACATTCCTGGAGAGTATCAAGGTATCAAGTATCTAGATGTTCATCAGTTAACTCATTTTATGTCAAAATTAAATAAGGGGAGAATGAAAAATAGGGGAAAGGATAAAAAACTGATTGCATTAAAACTGTTACGTTGAAATAATAGTATGTTGATATTATTAAAAGGATTTTGTAGTGATGAATATCATCAAAAACAACACCAAATAGACACATAGAGTATGGTACTGTGAGTAATAGACTCAATTGTAAGCAGTCATTTACTCAGACATCAATAGACACGAATGGAACATCGGCGGTTGCTATTGACATCAGCATTTCCATTTCTGCTGACTTTTGATGCTGTCACATAGAGCTTCTAAAGTGACAAATGTTGCTTGCACAAAAAATGTGTGATGTTGTGGGCATGAAGTTGTATTAAGACAAACATCTTGAATATAATTCTTAAATACATTAAAAACACCAGATCAAGAAAACTAAAAAGATTTCGAAATTCACATTCACCAGTATCAACATAACACATAAACACTTTTTAAATGTGTACAAAGCCAATGTGTAAGTCTGAAGTGGTCTAGTTTGAAAGTTAAAAATAGATGATGAAAAATAGGTTATGCATACCTCTGTTCTTGCATATCATCAGGTGGCGGCCTACAAATAATAATATTGACAAGTTAAAAATACTAATAGCAAAAACATAATTTCCCAATTGTTTATTTTTCACATTTCCCTATCTCTGGAGAAGAATAAATACTTATCAAATGTTTACCAAACTAATGTATAGGTATAAAGTGGTCTAGTTTGAAAGTAGAAAATAAATGATAAAAAATATTATGCATACCTCTGTTCTTGCATATCATCAGGTGGCGGCCTACAAATAATAATATTGACAATATTTTTTGACAACATTTTTTTTTCAAATACTGATAGCAAAAACATAATTTCACATAATTATTTTTCCCATATCCCCATCTCTGGAGAAGAATAAACACGATGTAACACACATACCTGTGACGTCTCTTGTATGTACAGACTCCAGCAAGTGTGCACATGAGAAGCAAGATAACTGATGAGGGGACTATGATGTAAAGCCCAGTGGTCTTCCAGTCAAAGGTCATCACTTCAGCCTCACCCTGGAAAAGGGCTTAAAGGATGTAGCATGTCAAACATTGGTCACTATAATGTATGTGAATAGCTTCAAGACAAATACAACACATATACTTGGATTCTGGACAGGAATCGCTGGTTTTGGAGGCTCTGTAGAAGAATCTGTAAATGAGAAAACTACATACATGATGACACACAGAGACGACTCAGAAATCAGGCATGTATTTTTGAATCACTCACGTTGTACATGTAAAGTAATAGATGTTTCAATGGGTTTCCCCGAAATATTTGCAGTGCATTTCAACATCTTTCCATGGTGTTCTTTGGTACTAACAAAGGTTATGGTGGAAGAGGTGGCTGATTTGAGCTCTGAAAGTTTTTTGTTACTGTTTGAGACCTCCATGTTCTTATAGTTCCATGATATGGTTGGAGGATTCTTCAGGCAGGAATGGTCGATGGTACATGTGAACTTCTTTGAAACGCCCTCTATGACATCTGCACGGTCAGGCTCAATGGCTATTTTAGTATGGATACCTGAAATAAAAATGGATAATTATCAGTAAAAACAGAGTTTCTTGTTTGTCATGCCCTAAGAGCAAAACATATACAGAGGAAAAACCTCCAGACTAAGATTTTTATTATTCATGCATGAAAGAGATGAATATAAATTCAATTTTTACTTATTTTAAGTTTGACAAAAAATTAAAAGTTCTGTTTTGTCAACATTCTGAAACTGAAACACCCAGATGAAACAAAAGCATACATTTTGCACTTCGTGATTTTGTAGCTCTTGCTGTTTTGCCTCCATAATGTGTCACTATACACTCGATATCCGAGTGCTCAGCCTTCACGACACCCGTGCGTGTCAGAGTGATTTTCCATTGTCCATTTCCAATCTTCGGATGATCTGTTTGATCTGTTTTATCAGATCCTTCTATTCCCTTCAGAATGATGTTTGGTTTGCTGTACGGACAGGTGTGATAGGTTTCACATGTCACTGTTATGGTGTCACCGGTCATTGCGCCTCCATGAACATTGATGGTGGGCTTCTGTGGGCTTTCTACAATAAGCAGAAAAGTTACACTTATAAAACCTAGTTATATGAAATCAAGAATAATAAAACATATAAAAACTTGTGAACACAATAAAGACATTTGAACTATACCGTCCACAAGAATCGTGGATGTGACATCATAAAACTTGTATGTGCGCCATCCAATACTGTCTGGGTCAATCCATGGATATAATTTCTCTCCATGGTGGGACTGATCCAGATGTTTAATGACAAGACTGCAGTCTCTATTTGAAGGTTTACCATATAAAGCAGTTCTTCCTTTGAAATTGTCAATTACATTAGATGGATATTTGGGATCATAAACTATAGGGTAGCCTTTAGAGACCCACTGATACCACACAACTCTGTTTGGGTTGGTGGGTGGATACGATGTGTAGGAGAAAGAACATGGTATAACCAGACATGAACCTTTGAGACCATGAATTTCCTTTGGCATCCTCACTTCCCATGCCAAAGTCTCATATAGGAGAAATCCTGTGAGAAAAAGTTACGAGAATAATTTTGTTGTTAAACCTGACATTTTAATTTTTTGGTTTTATAGGTCATGCCAATTAAATAAACCCAATGTGTAATGTAACACAATTTTCTCCCTTCCTGTTTGCATAGTACAGTCAGTTCTTAGGAATTCGCCCCTTCTCAATAGATTTGTTCAAGTTCAAGTGACTGCAGTAAACATATATACGGCTTCACGGCTACAAACATGCACACACACACACACACACACACACCTACACGCGCACACACACACACACACACACACACACACACACACACACACACACACACACACATGGATGCACACACTTCCTTAAATTGTAATGGAGATAATAAGCAGAATCTATTTTAACATAAATGTTCACTCAGTAGCCCAACCTGTCAAAATGTATCTTTTCAAACTCAATTTATTTGTCATTTGATCTATTAGTAGCCAACATATTGCATGAATACATACATGTAAACATTTTCAAAGAAAGAAAACATGTATAAATCAAAAGGGATACTGTACCTTGGAAAATAAGACGAAGTAACAGCTTCACTTTCATTCCTGGATCACAATGTTTGCTTATATGTGAAAACGGGACTTAAATCCTACAAATACTCCAAATGTGTGCAGAACCGCAGTACATAATGTCCTGACTTAAACCAGTTCATCAGTTTTTCATAAGTCTTCCCCATTTCACTGGGCACTGCCCCGTGACTAATAGAAACTAAGAAGTGAAAACGGCAGTTGAACAGATAAAAAAGTTGTATTAATATATTTCCTTCAAACAAAACAATAAAAGAGGGAAACAACGACCAAAGATTCAATTTATAATAATTGAATATTAAAAGTAACAATACATTAAATATTATTTCACCTTTTCTGCAGCCTGGATAAAACAATAGGATTGGATGAGAACAGGAGATAACAAATAAACAAAACTGTGAATTGACTAATGCTTTATCTCTAAAGAGAGAATATATGTTTTTTAAATTCAATGTTGCTCTGATGTCTACATACTATGCTCCAAGTTAGAAATATATATTTCCTGTTTCTTTTGCGGTTTCTCACTCATGACAACAAGGTTTGTCATAATACATTATAGGCTACAAGTATACAGGCGTGGGCCGTTATTTGCTTTGAAAAGTGGTGGGGAAAGAGATGACAAAAAAAATACTTAAATTAATTGTTCCTATAATAACTTGTTGGGAATATTTATCATATATAATGGACGGTCCATTGGCTGCTCCGCTTATCTACTCCAGCTCTCACAGTATGTGGTTCCCACACTATCATTTGGGGAAGGTCACTTGGCTGTTGTGGTGCATTACAGTTATAAACAGTTTATTCCTATGACTAAAATCTCACTTGTTCATTGGTTTACGCTTTTTGTGATTGGAAACTGGATGCAAAAGCAAGCGCTGGGAGTGCATATGATGCACGCGTGTTTATACTGGACGTGCGTTTCTGAAGTCGAGGCACTCTTTCTTTTGCAAATTGAATGTACGAGTGTGAGCAATAGAAGGTGTGCAAGTGGCGCATTCTGCGTTTTACACACGTTTCGATGTTAATGGCCCCTAAACAATACATACCTTCTTCCGCAAGCATCATTATTTCTACCAAAATGTGGTGGGTAATACCACGTATCCCACCCACAAAATACGCCTATGATACAGGTGTATTTAGAAAGGGGGAAATTTCATAAACATCTCACCCTCGAGGCCGCAAAGCTTTTTCATGAGGAATTCTGTAGAAAGTTAAAGAGCCCCATGTCAGTTTAAACTCAAAAGTGAATACAGCCAATAGGAATTCAGAATGTAGAACTACCCTTTTCAAGGGAAGTTTATTCAAGTGTGCTATAAGTATACTTCTTTTAAACTTAAAATAGAAAAGTATGCCTTCAGTCTACTTCTTATGTACTTCTCAGAAATATACTTAAATGTACTCTGAAGTATAGTTGATTTTAGTGAGTGAGAAGTTTATGTATATTTGGCCTGTACTTAATCTTTTGTCTTCTAAGTATACTTGGCATGTACTGTACTTGTGTCTATTCTTTTGGTAACAGACTGGTGTGAATTCACAAATGTGACAAAAGTTAACAACAACCATATGATTATAAGTTTATGCCGTGAACCTCCCATACTTTTAAGAATTAAGCCAAGTAGAGGCGCAGTGCGCTGGACACAACATGTTAGAAGTTGGGTCTTTCTCCCCAGAGGGGAGCGCCTGCAGGTTCACAACCTGGTCCTGGAAGGGATTGGTGGGAACCTTGGGACCACTACAACCCGACAGCTCACAGCAGCCCGGGGAAGCACGGCCGTCATCTCTGTGTTGGCTCCTCTTGGGCTTGACCGCCTGGAGGCGGGAACTCCAAGGGGGTTTGCATAAGACAGGAGCATGCCGCGAACTGCATACACCACGTCTGGTGAGCTCCACGTGCATCTCTGGGTCAGCTGCAAGCGTTCGGTGAGGGCAGGGCCACTACAACCTGACGCTCGCGGTAGCCCAGGGAAGCAAGGCCGTCATCTCTGTGTTGCCTCCAAAGGGCTTCGCATCCGATGACCGGAGGAAGCTGTCAGATGTTTTGACAGAGCACGTCTGGAATTGGTCCAACACAGAGATTGCAAGTATCCCTTTCTAAAGAGTAGCTGAGTTAAGAGCGTGCCTCTTTGTTAAATATGATTTTATTGGTTTTCAGACATGTTTTACCTGCCTCGCGGCCATGCCCTATCTCTCTCTCTCTCTCTCACTCTCCTCTCTCTGCGCTTCCTAGCGCGTTTGTGTTTCATGTACTTGTTTGTCGTCATTATGTTTACCATGTAGAGTAGAGTTTAATAAAAAACCATAAAGGCATTTGTGATTGGTTCTCTGTGTTCACGCTCAGAAACTTGGTCACTTAAACTCTGTTTCGATCTATGCTACCTCTGCTCTATATTCTGTTTGGTAAAGTCACGTAACTTATGGTCATCAGATAATGTTAGTGTACAAATCATTGATGCATTTGCTGGACGAATACATATAGGATTATTATCACAATACTGCTAATCAGAATTGTAAAATATGTATGTGTAATGACGATTATTATACATATTTTCCTTTGAGCTAAACTAATTCCTTGACTGAAATTGACGTTTTAAATAACTGATTTCATGGATGTGATCTTGATAGATCTGGTGGACCATCATATTTGGTGAGTGTAATAAGATTCATTAAAAGGAAGGAAGGAGGCGGGAACCGGCAGACATTAAACACAAAGTTTTATTATAAAAAATAACAGCCGGCGGCCCCTCACGGACGAAATAACATAAATAACAAATATAAATATAAATACAAATACAAACGTAAAACATGTTCGGGCCCGGTCCTCTCTCTTCGACGGTCCGGTCGCTCGTTCCTTTTATATGCTCTCTATCTCCTACGTGATTCGAGCCCGGTGTGCGCCCAGCTGGCGCTCATTCACAATTATTCACCGGACTCGAACCACGGCCTTGCCCCGCCTACTCCACTACAGTGAGTTAAACTCATACTTATTTTAACATGCAGCTAAAATCGCTTCATGGGGAACGGTCAGACGAGGCGAGGTGCGAATGGTCCGCGAGCCAGTGGCTGACGGATTAACGCTCACATTAATCCTCACAACACCCTCGCTGCTCACCTCAGATGATGGCACGGCCGTAGGAAGCAGTGGAGTTGGCGGCTGCATCCCGTGGGAACACAGCTGCCCGTGATGCAACGTCTGAATCATACACCGTCCGCAGTGCGGGTTGAACTGATCCACAACGGCTGCCCCACCGTGATGGAAGCCCAACACCTGGGGCAGCCATTGTGTCCTTCCCTGTGAGAAAGTATTGGCGCTCAAAAGGGCCTGCTCTTTTTGATCTGTAGCTCGCTGTCAAGAAGCCCAGGAGAAGTCCGCACTCCGGAGGGGAAGTCCGCCGCCGACTGGGAAGAGTGCCCTCGCCGAAGGAGAATCCATAGGGAGAAGTCCGCTGCTCTGCGCCGTAAGTCCAGTAGGAGAGAATCTCGAAGAGATAAACTCGACACCATACGCAGAGTAGGTTCCGAAGAACAAAGGATTTGTGAATGACTGCCGCCATCTTCCTATTATACCCTTATGTACGGGGCGAAGACTGGCGAGGGCGGGCCATTCGCCAAAGCCCATTGGCATTTTAAATTTATCTGGGAGATGATAGAACGAACACAACGTTGAGAGACCGACTGAAGGGGAACTTGATAGAACAAAATTAATTGACATTCAGTTGAACATTTTCATGTGTTCTTTTTTAAACAAATTCATATTTAAAAGTACTTAGCAACCACAGAGCACAAACATTTTTCCTTTTCCAGACCTTTAAATATTTAAACCGCGTATACCAAGCACAGTATGCAGCAATTGGATGTTCACCCTCTTTTCTCCATTTTTTTCAGTATCCCTCTATTAAATTCTTCCACTTCACTGAAATAGAAAATGGAGAGCACAATCACTGCTGGGTTAACGCTTCCAAACATTGGACATTGTGTAAAAAAAGGCGTAATTTTCCGTCCTTCTTCCCCACAAAGAAAAATGCCAGCTCCGGCCGGGGAGGTAGATGGTCGGATGATCACTGCATCTAGGGACTCCTCAATGTCTCAAGGTCTTCATCTCCTCTCGTTCGGGAGAGGATAGGGACCGTTACCAGACAGTAATTTCACAGCGCAGTCATAAGAACGGTGAGGTTTTAGGGAGCTGGTGCTTACTGAATACCTGTTTGAGATAGTGGTAATGGATAGGGACTCGGGACAGGTCTAAGGACTCAGGGGACTCGAGAGCAGGGTCAGGGTATTCTAGGGTGAGACAAGACAGGTGGCATGCGGGACTCCAACTGGAGACAGTGCCCGAGGAGCAATCTAGCTGTGGATTATATTTGAGAAGCCAGGGATAACTGGGAACTTTGGGGATTGTATCAAGTGGAGCTGTAGCTCTTCCTGGTGTCGCTGGATGGACAATTTGTGAGGACCGGAAAGAAGGGTTATTCTTCCAGAACCCGAGGCCCTGCCATCCACGACAGTAATGGAAAAGGGGGTGAGAGATGGTCCGAGGAGATATTGTGTCTTTCGGCTAGAGAGAGATTGACAAAGATTCCAGCAGCCCCTGAATCCACTAAGGTCTTCAGTTGGAGTTGGCTGTTATCCGAGAAGAGTGTGACAAGAAGGTACAGTCCTGGATTGGAAGGAGGATTCCCCTGGGTTATTAACGTAACAGTCCTCCCTTGTCTGTATGAGAGCGTGCGATTCCAGAGAGTTCAGGGCAACCTGAGCGGAAATGTCCCAGAAGGAAACAGTATAGGAAACATCGCTCCCTCATATGGCGGTCTTGATCAGATGAGGAAAGACGAGATCCACCCAAGTTAGGCCGATCAAAGAGGTAATGTCGGCCAGCAGTTGTGAGTGTTTGGCATTCAGAACTTCCTGTTTGGCGAGCGCCACATCGTGGCGTTGAACGGAGTTCTCATGTTGAGCGATTGTAGGTAAGAGATCATAAGTGGTGGGCGTCTCTGGGTCCATGACGTATGACTCTGTGTTTCTGTTAGAAGCAGGGCTCGAACTCGGGTCTGCGATGTATGAGACTTCTTATGCTTCGTGGAACCACAGGGGAAGAGATGAACCCAGCAAAGAGAGACGCACTCAAGAGGACACAAGCACCGCCTCCGCTCCGTCAATAAAACCGCCCGCGTTTTCCCGTTTACCGCATGTAAAAAAATGAAAATGAACTGGACAAGAGTGTCCCGTACCTTCTGAAATGTTATAATTATTTATTTAATTAATATTCCATTCCATTCCATTTTCTACCGCTTATCCGAACTACCTCGGGTCACGGGGAGCCTGCGCCTATCTCAGGAGTCATCGGGCATCAAGGCAGGATACACCCTGGATGGAGAGCCAACCCATCGCAGGGCTTAATTAATATTATTTTACGTATTGTATTGCCAATTAAAGTACTAATATTTAAAACCATGACATGTTAATGTCAAAAAGTAAATTGCAGGTTTAATACTGTTCCCAAAAATTATAAAAGTGTTTCTTCAACCACAAACTGGTTTCCTGTTAGTAAACGGCGTCCTCAGTACTCTGTAGCTGACACGTGTCGTTAGAAGTGTGTTTGAACTTTAAATGCAGAATACACGCAAGAGACCCAGTTCTCAAGTGTGGGAACACTTCAGTCTCGACAATCGTAATAAAGTGTCATGTTGATATGCAAGCAAACTTTGTCTTATTCCATTAATACATCCTCAATGCATCGTCATGTATGCTCCAAACATTCAGATGCTCTGGGCAATGATAGTCGAACAACAGAACACCAGTCTGCACCATCTGGGGATAGGGTAAAATAAATGTTATAATAAATAAATGTCCTTTGGGACAGTAAAAACAATCTATTTCCTTCAACATATGAGCAATAAAGTAATTAAAATAAAAAAGTCACCCGTTTTGAGATTAGATTTTCATATTCTATTCCATTTTTATGTGTTGCAATAGATTACACTATTTAGTTTTAGTATACACTAGTTTGGTGGGTTAATCTATTGTATTTAAGGTTTACAGGCTGTGTTGGATGTAAGGTCAACACCAACCAAACACTTTAATATTTTGTCCACTTTCACTTTCACTTTATTTTTATTATTAAATTATAAATGATTATATATTCTTATTAAATTATTGTTGTTTATTATATATATACATTACAGTATATATACTTCATATATACTGTATATGAAGAGTTTGGTTCCAAACGTTTTTTTTAACATGTTTTCTGTTTTTTTATGTTTTTTATGTTTTATGTTAGACACCAAGCGTAGTTTAATTGCTATTAAGTGGAAGGCATCATAATAAACAATTTTTTTAAAGAAAATAAAAAACATACATTTGAAAAATATAATTTTGGAAGTCTTTATATATATTTAATTATTATTCATGTTACTTATATTAAGAACTGTATGTGCTTATTTTTCTTCGTTACTTTGAGTTGTGAGGCAATATATTATTAAATGATATGTTAAATATACAAATAAAATGTATAATAAAATTTAAATGAACAAAACATCTGAGTGACAGTTGTTGTAGGAATTCTTATTGACCACCAGCAGGCGAAGTAGAGCACCGTGTCAAAAGTTTCGAAGCACCGATGCAGTTTGTTGAAAAAGCCTCACGGATTCAGAAGCTTCATTCGGCACATCCCTACTAACTACACTTAAACAAAACTAAAATTAACTTTTGACAGTTACCACAAAGTAGACTAGACTAGACTAGACTACACTAGACTAACAAAGCACAAGAATTCATCATACAAATGACAATGAACCAGCACAGTACAGAAAACACAGGGGCATTATAAAGTGATCAAATCAAGAGGTCAACAGGTGCAGGGCATGAAATCTTTCAGAATCCTACAAGGGGTGTGTAGCAGGGGGGCGTGGTTTAATGACGTCTGCACCAGGGAGGAGAGACACGGGAAAGAGAGAGAGAGAGAGAGAGAGAGACGGACTGGGAGACCTGAAGCTGATCGAAACCCCGTATTGAAACCAGGAAGTGATCCTTACGGACTGTATGCTGAAGAAGCTGAACAGAACTGTTGTTTGAGCATCAGTCTAGAACTCGGGTTGATTCAGGCAGGAAAGGTCTCTAACTTTCACTCTTAAAATAAAGCAAAGAGCCCAAATTCACACGAGAAAGCGCTTTGTTCTCGTGAAAGGCTTTAGTGTCGTGCAGGTGATCATGAGAGGGCTTGTGGAAAAGTCTTGACTTGACAATGTGCCACAAAGGCTGAGTTCACCGATTGACATATACAAAGCAGGTTCATGTACTCAAGGAATTATCATGATTGTTTATTTGACGCCGAAATGAGCTTTCTCCGCAGGGTGGCCGGGCGATGCCTTAGAGATAGGGTGAGAAGCTCGGTCACTCGGGAGGAGCTCAGAGTAGATCTGCTGCTCCTCCACATCGAGAGGGGCCAGGTGAGGTGGCTCGGGCATGTTTTCCGGATGCCCCCTGGACGCCTTCCCGGGAAGGTGTTCCGGGCATGTCCCACCGGGAGAAGACCCCGGGGAAGACCTAGGACACGCTGGAGGGACTATGTCTCCCGGCTGGCCTGGGAACGCCTCGGTGTCCCCCCGGAAGAGCTGGAGGAAGTGTCTAGGGAGAGGGAAGTCTGGGCATCCCTGCTTAGACTGCTGCCCCCGCGACCCGGCCCCGGATAAGCGGAAGAAGATGGATGGATGGATGGATGGATGGATGGTTTATTTGATCAGGGTAAGTGTTTATTTATACATTAGATGATAAATATCACAATGTGGTGATGGCTTTATATATATATGGTAACAAAAAAAATTCAACAGTATAAATATGAAGTAAAAGAGCGTGTGTGCATGTATGCGTATTTATATACATTGCTCTGCATAAATGAGAACACTCTCTTTGAAAAGTAAAATTTTAAACATCTCAATGAACGCAAAAAAACATTTCCAAAATGTTGACAAGACTGAGTTTAATACAACATCTGTTTAACTTATAACATGAAAGTAAGGTTAATAATAACTTCGAATACACATTTTTCAGTTTTACTCAAATTAGGGCGATGCAAAAATGAGTACACCCCACAACAAAACTACTAAATCTAGTCCTTTGTATGACCTCCATGATTTTTAATGACCGCACAAAGTCTTCTAGGCATGGAATGAACAAATTGGCTACATTTTGCCAGATCTATCTTTTTCCATTCTTCAAGAATGACCTCTTTTAGAGATTGAATGCTGGATTGAGAGTGATGCTCAGTTTGTCTCTTCAGAATTCCCCATAGGTGTTCAATTGGGTTCAGATCAGGAGACATACTTGGCCACTGAATCACTTTCCACCTGTTCTTCTTCAGAATTCCAACAGTGGCCTTAGATTTGTGTTTAGGATCATTGTCATGTTGGAAAAGTGCACGACGGGCAAGGAAGTGAAGGTAGCATCTTCTCTTTCAGTATAGAGCAGTTTATTTGTACTGCCATCAATGAAATGCAGCTCCCCGACACCAGCAGCACTCATGATGCCCCACATAAGGACACTGCCACCACCTGTAGGCACCATGCATTTTCCTTTGTATTCCTCACCTTTGTGACGCCTTACAGTTTTGAAGCCATCAGTTCCAAAAACCATCTCTTGGTCTCATAACTCCAGAGCATGGAGTCCCAGTAGTCTTCATCTTTGTCAGCATGGGCCCTGGCAAACACTAGGCGGGCTTTTTTGTGCATGGGCTTTAGGAGAGGCTTCTTTCATGGACGGTACCCATGCATGCCATTCCTCTGCAGTGTATGCCGTATTGTCACAGGCAATAGTCGCCCCAGTTTGGCTTTCTACTTTTCTAGATAACTGCAGTGAAATTGCATGTCAATTTTCTTCAACCCTTCTCATCAGAAGACGCTCCTGTCGAGGTTTTAACTTCCCGTGGACAACCTGGACGTCTCTGTGAGATGGTTGCATTTTAAACGTTTGTACCACTTTTGCTACAGTATTCTGACTGATAAGTAAAGCTTTGCTGGTCTTCTTGTGGCCTTCACTTTTCTTGTGTAAAGAAATTATTTTCTTTCTCAGGTCTTGTGACATTTCTCTTCCATGTGGTGACATTGCTGACAGCATGAAATGGGAAGGGGTTTTGTTTAATTAACACCCTTTTATAGTCAACTGTCACCTGTGTGATGAATATTTAGACTGACATGTGGTTGAATTCTTGTTAAATTAGACTTTTGTAGTCTAAAATTTAGCTTTGCTCCAGAGACTTTCAGTGGGGTGTACTCATTTTTGCATCATCCTAATTTGAGTTAAACTGAAAATGTTATTCTCCAAGTTATATTATTAACCTTACTTTCATGTTATGAGTTAAACGGATGTTATATATAAATATCCTCCTCCTACACAGTTTGTCCCCTCTGGAGGAACCAAAGTTGTTCTGCAATTGCATGCCTCTCAAGTATTATATAATAAAAACAATATAAAAAAGAAAGTCATAATGTTTATTTTTCTTAAAAACTACACATGTAATATTGACCCCATAACAATGGGTACACACACACACACACACACACACACACACACACACAGGAATGCAGCACAAAAGGCTAGCAGAATCCGTTGCCCTCCTTTGTTTAAAACATACTAATTTTATTGCTTTCTAAATTATTTCTGGTGATTTCTTATCTCTTTTTTATGTCCTGAAAGCATTTAGATGAGATGTGTACAGTGACAGTCATACAGCAGGTCACCAGATCTGTTGATGCGGTTTAACAGGTTATAAAAATCTGTTGCCCTCCTTTGTTTTATCATAAAGCTACTCTGATCCCTTCTCTGACTCCCTTGTAGTTATTTGCAGATACACTAGTTTTTCTTATGGAACAAGTAACTGTGTAACAATGTTTATGAAGCAAGGTACAGTCTTTTCACAAGGTCATAAGAGTGTGTCTTACACTGCAGGAAAATGCTTCACAAAACCATTTCAGGTCACTTTCCTACAACATGCATGTATACGTATTTTTTATCACCATTGTAGTACAACCTGCTCACAATCATAAGATAAAGGGAGACAACACAAACAGTTAAGCTGCCAACAAAGACATTTATTTAAAATCATTTTTTTCTATCACAAAATCATTTCCTAAAAATGTTTGTGTGTCAGCCAGAGAAACCACAGCCCATGCTCAACACCTGTAAGTTGCTTTGGATAAAAGCATCTGCTTAATGACTAAATGTAAATGTAACTGCATATCTACAAAAGCACATGTAAAACAAGCCCTCTCTGTGGCAACTTTGATAATGATATACTGTAAATAAAAAAATAGTTGTATTTAATATTTTTAATGTGCCACAAATAAAATGAAACTTAAAAATGCTGATGAAATTAAATATACAGTAGATATAGAAAAGAGTCACACCCTTCAAAACAGTTTTTGTGTTATATACTAAAATAGATTTTTGTTTTTTAACTTGTCCTGTATTAAGCACATTTAAGAAATATCATGCGTTTTCATCAGATGTTGCCATACGTGTTGAGGTCTTCAATATTGGTGTAATAATCTTCATAATCTTCAATCTGTAAGGAATGTTTTAAGAGAAAACAGAGACACAGAGGTCAACGCATATCAGACACCATTTGAAGTTTGAGTTTGAACCCACAGTGTGAAGTAATGGTGATCAGATATATACTTACAGAGCAGGATTTTCGTTGACTGAGATGTGAAATGCACAGGAGAGAAATAAAAAGGAAGTTAATAAATAATTTGAAAGATTAATTTTACAGTACAGTTAAATCAGTATTTATGGAGTTCAATTATCTTATTCAATGTCTGACAGATGGCACAAAAATTTACTAAAGGAAACTAGCATTGTTTTGTACATTCATTTAACTCTTACTTCCACTTTGACATGTACTTTTATCTTTATACTAAACATTACAAAAACAAATGACATTTTGAATGCTCAATACCTCTTTGGTGATGGCATATGAGGTTTAGAAAAAGTATTTTTGGCTGATTCTGAATACACATCTTTTGACCTGTGAACAGATGGTTTTATCAGATAAACGCTTAGATACCACAACCAGAAAAGTACAATGTTGTGAGTTTTAATGAACAGACTTTGATTAATACTTTATTTGTATCCTGATGCATTGACTATAGATTATATCAGACGACCGAGGAATACCATGAACCGTATAGTTTCAAAATATTAACAATTAAAACAGAAATAATCACATAGTGCAAATGTGGTGCAGTTTACGTAATTTTTAACAGTAACCGTATTTGCAGTTTCTACCCAGACATAAAGATCTGGTCCATTACTGTTGATTTAGAGCATGAAGTTTAAAGGCTGAAACGCAGATTCAAGCCATGTTCTACAAGTCTAAATGTAGCCATCTTGATGCACACACAGCATCATACGTTATAATTCACACATGCTAAAAACAAAGCAGAAGTGATGCTGTCTGCATCACAAATAAGATATATTTAAGTCATTAGCAAACTTCATATGTTTATTCCTGGAGCTTATCAAGGTGCTATAAAAGTTCATAATTTTACTTATTTTATGTCAAATGCAAGGAGGGGGTGAAAATAGGGGAAAATGACAAAATACTGATCAAATTAAAACCGTAATGTTGATACAATAGTAAGTTGATATCATTAAAAAGAGATTTGATAGTGCTGGATATCATCCAAAACAACACCAAATAGACACATAGAGTATGGTACTGTGAGTAATATACTCAATTGTAAGCAGTAATTTAGACATCATTAGGTAAGAAATATACATGGGTGGTTGCTATTAAAATCAGCATTTCCATTTCTGCTGACTTTTGATGCTGTCACATAGAGCTTCTAAAGTGACAAATGTTGCTTGCACAAAAAATGTGTGATGTTGTGGACATGAAGCTGTATTAAGACACACATCTTGAATATCATTCTTAAATACAATAAAAACACCAGATCTAGAAAACTAAAAAGATTTAGAAATTCACATTCACAAGTATCAAAATAACACATAAACACTTGTATCTGTCTGAAGTGGTCTAGTTTGAAAGTAGAAAATACATGATAAAAATAGGTCATGCATACCTCTGTTCTTGCATATCATCAGGTGGCCGCCTACAGAAATAATATTGACAAGTTAAAAATACTGATAGCAAAAACTTAGTTTCCCTTTTTTTTCACATATCCCTATCTCTGGAGAAGAATAAACACGATGTAACACACATACCTGTGACATCTCTTGTATGTACAGACTCCAGCAAGTGTGCACATGAGAAGCAAGATAACTGATGAGGGGACTATGATGTAAAGCCCAGTGGTCTTCCAGTCAAAGGTCATCACTTCAGCCTCACCCTGGGAAAGGGCTAAAAGGATGTAGCATGTCAAACATTGGTCATTATAATTTATGTGAATAGCTACAAGACAAATACAACACTTATACTTGGATTCTGGACAGGAATCGCTGGTTTTGGAGGATCTGTAGAAGAATCTGTAAAAGAGAAAACTACATACATGATGACACACACAGACGACTCACAAGTCAGGCATGTGTTTTTGAATCACTCACGTTGTACATGTAAAGTAATAGATGATTCAATGTTTTTCCCCGAAATGTTTGCACTGCATTTCAACATCTTGTCATGGTGTTCTTTGGTACTAACAAAGGTTATGGTGGAAGAGGTGGCTGATTTGAACTCTGAAAGTTTTTTGTTATTGTTTGAGACCTCCATGTTCTTATAGTTCCATGATATGGTTGGAGGATTCTTCAGGCAGGAATGGTCGATGGTACATGTGAACTTCTTTGAAACGCCCTCTATGACATCTGCACGGTCAGGCTCAATGGCAATTTTTGTATAGATACCTGAAATAAAAATGGATAAATATCAGTAAAAACAGAGATTCTTGTTTCTCATTCCGTAAGAGCAAAACATATACATAGGAAAAACCTCCATACTAAGATTTTCATTATACCTGCATGAAAGAGCTGAATATGATAAACCAATAAGCCCCAAGAAGCCGTGGGTTACAGTGCATTTTATTACAGCTAAGGGGCCTTGTTAGGCACGAGGCGAAGCAGAGGATTATAATAACCGTGGATTATAACACGGTTAATCCATATGCTTAGTAAAGTTTCATGAAGTAAAACACAGCAAATATTATGTAATTATTTTAATAGAAATATATTCTTCCACCAAACAAAGTAGTTCCTCAGAAACAGGTGTGGCTACAAAACTGCGGTTGCCAAGCAACACAGACGCAGCAAAGCACGAACAGACCACATAGTCTATTTATGAGTATTCACCTCATTTCTAGACTTTTCGATGTCTTCAATATCGCTTTTATTAATTAATATTAATAAAGTCGTCTTTGTTGTTGGTCTTATTTGTCTGTCATGTCAATATCTTCCCACCACTTATCCAAGCTTAGCCCACCAAATAAATCAAAATTCACAACAAAATCGGACATTTTGACAATTATTTGGCTGTACGTAGCAAGAGTGGCGCAGTGATGTAGGTAATGCGGTCAGCCGTTATATATATCGGGGTATTTTATAACGGCTTAGATCTCCGCTCAACCAATCAGAATCAAGGACCAGAACTGACCGTGTTATAAATTAAAATTTTACTCATCTTAAGTTTGAAAAAATATTTAAAGTTCTGTGTTGTCAACATTCTGAATCTGTAAAACCCAGAAAAAAAACAAAAGCAAACATAGATGCAATTCATAACGTTTATACTTACATTTTGCACTTTTTGATTTTGTAGCTCTTGCTGTTTTGCCTCCATAATGTGTCACTATACATTTGATATCTGAGTGCTCAGCTTTCATGACACCCGTGCGTGTCAGAGTGATTTTCCATTGACCTATTCCAAAAATGTCCTGTATTTTATCAGATCCTTCTATAACCTTCAGAGTGATGTTTGGTTTGCTGTACGGACAGGTGTGGTAGGTTTCACATGACACTGTTATGGTGTCACCGGTCATTGCGCCTCCACGAACATTGATGGTGGGCTTCTGTGGGCTTGCTACAATAAGCAGAAAAGTTACACTTATAAAACCTTGTTTTATGAAATCAAGAATAATAAAACATATAAAAACTTGTGAACACAATAAAGACATTTGAACTATACCGTCCACAAGAATCGTGGATGTGACATCATAAAACTTGTATGTGCGCCATCCAACACTGTCTGGGTCAATCCATGCATATAATTTCTCTCCATGGTGGGACTGATCTCGGTTTGTAATGACAAGACTGCAGTCTCTATTTGAATGGTTGCCATATAAAGCAGTTTTTCCTTTGAACTTGTCAATTACATAAGATGGATATTCGTGATCATAAACTATAGGGTAGCCTTTAGAGACCCACTGATACCACACAACTCTGTTTGGGTTGATGGGTGGATACGATAGGAGAAAGAACATGGTATAACCAGACATGAACCTTTGAGACCATGAATTTCCTTTGGCATCCTCACTTCCCATGCCAAAGTCTCATATAGGAGAAATCCTGTGAGAAAAAGTTATGAAAATAATTTTGTTGTTAGACCTGACATTTTAATTTTTTGGTTTTATAGGTCATGCCAATTAAATAAACCCAATGTTTAATGTAACACAATTTTCTCCCTTCCTGTTTGCATAGTACAGTCAGTTCTTAGGAGTTCGCCCCTTCTCAATAGATTTGTTCAAGTTCAAGTGACTGCAGTAAACATATATACGCCTCACGGCTACAAACATGCACACACACACACACACACACACACACACACACATGGATGCACACACTTCCTTAAACTGTAATGGAGATAATAAGCAGAATCTATTTTAACATTAATGTTTACTTAGTAGTCCAACCTGTCAAAATGTATCTTTTCAAACTCAATTTATTTGTCATTTGATCTATTAGTAGCCAACATATTGCATGAATACATACATGTAAACATTTTCAAAGAAAGAAAACATGTATAAATCAAAAGGGATACTGTACCTTGGAAAATCAGATGAAGTAACAGCTTTACTTTCATTCCTGGATTACAATGTTTGCTCATATGTGGAAACGGGACTTAGAAACTACAAATACACCAAATGTGTGCAGAACCGCAGCACATAATGTCCTGACTTAAACCAGTTCATCTGTTTTTCATAAGTCTTCCCCTTTTCACTGGGACCAGCCCCTTGAATAATATAAACTTAGAAGTGAAGATGACCAAGTTGATCAGATTAATAATACAATTTATTATAATTTACATAAAATGTAATATAATAAAATTAAATAAAAAGCATTATTTCACCCTTACCTTTTCCGCACCCTGGATAAAACAATAGGTTTGGATGAGAACAGGAGATAACAAATAAACTTGTGGTTTCTCACTCATATAATACATAACACATGAGTAATGAACCTTGTGGACCTGTTTTTGTGCTAGGGGGTGTGGTTATTGGCTTTAGGCCAGTCCCCATGAGCCTTTCTATTGGCGCGTCTCCGTCTGTGAATCAAAAGAGGGAGATTGAATTCAACGGAGGAAGAGGATATTTAAGAGACCTGATGCGCTCAGGGGCAGATCTCAATGTGGACGCTGTGTGTTGGTCGAGGCCAATTGGGTCTGTCTGGCAACAAAGCTTTTCTGTGGCTCAGTGGTTAGAGCGTGGGACTTGCAATGCAAAGGGCGTGGGTTTGATCCCAGGGGATTGCACATAGTTAGCAGCAAATGTATAGTACTATGCAATGTAAGTCGCTTTGGATAAAAGTCTGCCAAATGCATAAATGTAAATGTAAATGTAAATGTAAATGTATATGTAAATGAAGATACAGTAGCTAAACAGTTGGGCTTGTTCGAGTTTAGACAGATAATTGGACGATGTTATGAGCGCTGGCAACTTAGTCGTGTGGTTGCGAGCATACCAGGCTCTCGGACAGCTCACACGCTGATGAACCCATAGACACGTTATGACGCGCTGAGCAAGTTCAATGAAACATATATGGATTCACCTGGACTGTGACTGAACGCTGGTATGAGTTTTTGTGGACTTTAATCCTGTATACCAGTGACTTGCTGATATTATATACAATACTTTCATTAATTGTTTCTATAATAACTCGTTGGGAATATTTATCATTTATAGTGGACGTTCCGTCCATTGGCTGCTCCGCTTTTCGACTCCAGCTCTCACAGTATATGTGGTTCCCAGACTGTCATTTGGAGGAGGGGTCTTATGGAGCGGATCCGTGTTTTTCTGTGTTTTTAATAAGTTGCCCATGCATGAATTAGACACATGATATTGCAAAAAATTAAGTATCAGAACAAAAGATGCATTATATCAAAAGTGAATGCTCACCCTGACTTATTAATATCTGACTGCAATATCGTGGGCCGCACCTCTGGACCCTACTTGGTTTTTGCGCCATCTACCAAAATCGGAGTTAGGAGTGAAGCGTAATGAGTACCGAAAAAGTGCAACTAACACAGTGTTTCCACCCAATTCTAATAACTTTGTTTTTAAAACCTTATATTACACCTAAATACTACATTTCATGTAATTAAACCTTATGCTAAAAGCTGAATGTTAAGTAATTATTGTGACTAACTAGCATAATATAATAAGTAAAAAAATGATAAACAAGAAACGTCTCAGGTTACGACTGTAACCATTGTTCCCTGAGATAGGGAACGAGACACTGCGTCATGGAATGACTCTTTGGGGAACGCCATTAGCGTGACTTGTCTGAATCGCGTGTGAAACTAACTTTCGCTTTATAGTCGCATGATGATGACGTCACTGATGACGTCATGACCACCGTGACTATCGGAAGGCATAAAAAGGAAGCGGAAGCAGTGCAAACCAGCTTCTGCAAAAAATGAAGCAAATGCTCCAGTCATAAGGAGTATGGCAAAGAGACGCAGTGTCTCGTTCCCTATCTCAGGGAACAATGGTTACAGTCGTAACCTGAGACGTTCCCTTTCGAGGGAACTCAAGACTGCGTCATGGAATGACTCTTTGGGGAACAAAATACCCGCTACGCCATACGAGTTGTGGCTGTCTAAGTGTGAAGGTGTTATGCACATACTAAGACATAAGTACCTGAGAACCAGGTAAGGAAGAAAGATCAAGATTGTAATATCTTATGAATGTGTGCGTGGAAGACCAGCCCGCTGCATCACAAACATCCTGCATAGACGCACCTGACAGAAGGGCCTGCGAAGAGGCCATACTCCTTGTTGAATGTGCCTTGATTCTCAGAGGTGAAGGTAGTCCACGCACCTCATAAGCCAAGGAAATGGCCTCCACAATCCATCTACTAATGGTGTGCTTAGAGGCCGGCTGACCTCTACTATGAGGTCCAAAACAAACCAACAGTTGGTCCGATTTCCTCCATATGGAAGATCTTCTAACATACTCTCCCAGTGCCCTGACTGGGCATAACAAGTGTAGTCTCTGATCCTCTGCTGACTCATGAGGTGGAGCATGAAAGGCTTGTAAAACTAATGTTCTGGCCACATTGCTTGGCACCTTAGGTACATACCCTGGTCTAGGGTGCAGAATTGCTTTTATATTACCTGGAGAGAACTCCAGACATGGTGGAGAGACTGATAGAGCCTGAAGGTCGCCTACCCTCCTCAGAGAGGTAATACCGAGTAAAAAGGCTAATTTGAGGGACAAATACTTGTCTGAGCTACACTCAATAGGTTCATAAGGAGCTTGGGAAGCCCCTTCCAAAACCACAGCGAGGTCCCATGCTGGAACTCTAGCCTGAGGAGGCGGTCTCATCCTCAAGGTACCACGCAAAAACCGGGCAACCAAGGGGTGTCTCCCCAAGGTGCTTCCAGGCAGAGGGGAGTGAAAGGCTGCAATAGCTGCCACATAAACTTTCACCGTAGAAGGTGCAAGACCTGCCGAAAACCGCTCTTGCAGAAACTCCAGTACTGAAGCCACTGGGCAGTTAACTGGATCTAAATGTCTGTTATTACACCACAAGGTGAATAACCTCCACTTTAGAGCATAAAGTTTTCTGGTGGATGGAGCTCTAGAATTAAGAATGGTTTCAACAACCTCAGTTGACAGACCTTGATTCAACAAGCCACTCCCTTCAGCGGCCAGGCCCACAACTTCCATAGTTCTGGGCTGGGATGGCATATCGTGCCCCTGGCTTGGTTCAGAAGGTCCTGCCTGAGGGGAATCTCCCATGGCTGGCCTTCTAAGAGCATTAGAAGGTCCGAGAACCAGACTCGTGCAGGCCAATAAGGTGCTATTAACAAGAGTCTGATCCCTTCCTGTCGAACTCTCTCTAGGACCTGCGGGAGCAAAGCGATTGGGGGAAAAGCATACAGACGCCGCCTCGGCCATGTCTGTACCAGGGCGTCCAGTCCCAATGGGGCTGGAAGAAATATTGAAAACCACAGGGGGCAATGAGATGTCTCCTGAGATGCAAAGAGGTCGATTTCGGCCTGACCAAATCTTTCCCAAATCTGTTTCACCACTTCGGGGTGAAGTCTCCATTCTCCTGGCCTCAGTCCTTGTCTCGACAACATGTCTGCTCCCACATTTTGAACTCCAGGAATGTAAGTCGCCCTGATAGATAGAAACTTCTCCTGGGACCATAGGAGAACCTGCTGCGCCAGCTTGCAGAGAGGGCGCGACCTCAGGCCCCCTTGATGATTGATATAAGAGACCACGGCTGTATTGTCTGTTCTGATTAGAACATGATGGTCCCTGAGGACTGGGAGGAAGTACTTCAAACCTCTTATGACAGCTAACATCTCCAGGCAATTTATGTGCCAATGGAGATGCTGCTCTGTCCATAGCCCACTGGCTGAGCAACCTTCTACTATTGCCCCCCAGCCTGTGAGGGATGCGTCCGTCGTCACTGTCATCCTGTGACATTGAGCTCCCAATTTTCGACCTCTTTTTTAGAAACTGTTTCTTTTTCCATATAGCCAGGGAACGAAGGCATCTGCGCGTAACCCTGATTATACGAAACGGGTTGCCCCTCGGGGAAAACCCTTTGTTCTTTAGCCACCATTGTAAAGGTCTCATATGCAGAAGGCCAAAAGGAATCACGTTGGATGCTGCTGCCATTAGACCTAATATTTTCTGAAAATGCTTGACAGTGTATGCCTGACCCATCTTGATTCTGGATATTGTTGTCAGGATGGACTCGACACGTGCAGGAGACAACTGTGCCTGCATCATGACTGAGTTCCACACTACCCCAAGAAAAGTAATGCTCTGCTGAGGAGTTAGATTGCTCTTCTTGGCATTGAGCCTCAGTCCCAAAAGCTTCATATGGTCGAGGACGACATCTCGATGTCGAACCACCATTTCTTGAGACTGAGCTAGCACTAACCAGTCGTCTATGTAGTTTAATATGCGAATCCCCTGAAGTCTCAGTGGAGCAAGGGCAGAATCCATGCATTTCGTGAAAGTGCGAGGGGAAAGAGCAAGGCCGAATGGAAGAACTCCATATTGGTAGGCTCTGCCTCCGGAAGCAAATATGAGAAACTTCCGGTGTTGAGGAAGGATGGATATGTGGAAATATGCATCCTTCAGGTCTATTGTGGTGAACCAGTCGCCTTTTCTGATTCCAGCCACAATAACAGGAATCGTAAGCATCTTGAACTTGTACCTCCTCAGAGATTTGTTGAGATATCTCAGATCCAGAATAGGCCTGAGCCCTCCATCCTTTTTCGGAACTATAAAGTACCGACTGTAAAAACCTGTCTGACTCTCGTGAGGGGAAACATATTCTATGGCCCCCTTCATCAAGAGAGATTGTACTTCCTGTTCTAACACCCGAGCCCGGTCGGAACTCACTTCGGTGCAAAACACCCCTTTGAACTTTGGAGGGCTGACAGCAAACTGAATTCTGTACCCCTTCTCTATGGTGCGGAGAAGCCATGGAGTCAGATTCGGCAACTTTCTCCACTCGTGGAGGAAGTGCACTAAGGGAGTCAGCGTGATGACATCGGCTTCGGGTGCATGCGGATCGATGCCTGGAAGTAATTGACCTGCAGGGGATAGTGGAACTATTAGCATGTTTACAGGGTCTACCATGGGTAGATTCTGTTGAACCCGTACTAGGGAAACTGACGTGCCCCGAAGCGCACTGGGCGGCGGGGTTAACGTAGTGGCCTCCTAAGGCCTATTGGGGGAACCGGACTTGTCCACCCCCCCAGAATGGGTGCTATTTGAAGCGCTGAGGTACCGTCAGGACCTCTTGGCAGTAGCCTTCCGATTGGAGATAACAACTGTCCTCAAATCTGGCTTGATTTGCCTTGAGAACTTCTGGGATTGCGGTCTCGACCCCCAAGCTCTCTGAGGGGGAGTACGAGTAGCAACACTCTGTTTTTCCTGCTGCCTATGTAGAGCACTAGTAGTAGATGGCTGGGGCTGCCTTTGAGCTGCAGGACCCTGAGGGTAAGAACGGCGAGGTAAAACATTTTGGAAAGCTGTTGCTTGACGCTTTGCCTCCTGAAAACGATCGACCACAGTGTCGACCACATTCCCAAAGAGACCTTGGTCAGACAATGGTGCATCAAGCAGCACAGACTTGTCCTTCTCCTTAATACCAGACAAATTTAACCATAAATGCCTCTCTGTAGCTACCAGGGTCCCCATGGAGCGCCCAATAGCTTGGGCTGTCTCCTTGGTTGCTCGGAGAGTAAGATCTGCTGCTGTCTTCAGTTCATTAAGCAGGTCTATATCAATAACCTCGCTCTCTTTTATGTCCCCCAGCAGGTCGGCCTGGTATGCCTGCAAAAGACCCATAGTGTGCAGACATGAGCCAGCCCGACCTGCCGCCATATATGCCTTACCCACCAAATTTGACGTAATCCGGCTTGGCTTGGTGGGCAATGTCGGAGGTTTCAATGATGATGCTGCTTCAGGTGAAAGGTAGGTGGCCAAAGACTCTTCCACCTTGGGCATCATGCCATAGCCTTTCTCTCTAGCTCCTATAACTGAGGAGAAACTAGAGGCAGTGGTGGAAATTCTGGAAGAAAATGGCTTTTTCCATGATTTAGAAACCTCAGTATGTAAATCTGGAAAGAATGGCAACCCCCGACGTTGAGGTTGTACCCGTTTTTTTTAAGTATCTTTCATCTAATTTACTTATAGGTGTAAGTTGTTGTTGATCTTGGGGCCAATCAACACTAAGCTTGGCTACTGCCCGGATAACAACCTCTAATAGCTCCTCATATCCCTGGGAAAGTGCCCAGTGGGCAATTGATGTTAAATAGACATCAAATTGACGTCAAACATCGGCATCAAAGAATTGGTCAAAAATGCAAATCAAATCGATGTCAAAATTTGACATCAAATTGACATCAAGTTTTGACGTTAATTTGATTAGCAATTTCTTTTACATTTTTTAACAAATTGATGTCCTATTCTAGACCAATAAATAATGAAACAACAGTACTTAATGTAAGACATGTTTTATTAAATACAATCAGCTACAATTCCAGAAATTTAAAATGTTCTTAAACCACTAATAAATATAAAATCCTCCTTGAATTACTTTTTAATTAAATATTAACATTTAAATTGATATATAAATATTAAGTGATCTGGAAAAAGCCATCACATGACAAAATTGTACATATTACAGGTTTTGATATCATATGAAAGCTCTCAAGCCCTTTCCATTTGTTAAAAACATTTACATTTACGTGTAGTTATTTAGCAGACGCTTTTATCCAAAGCGACTTACAGTGCACTTATTACAGGGACAATCCCCCTGGAGCAACGGGGAGTAAAGTGTCTTGCTCAAGGACACAGTGGTGGTGGCTACTAGGATAGAACCAGCAACCTTTTGATTTACCAGTTCAGTGGTTTAACCCACTAGACCACCCACTCCATAAAAACAATTTGTAAATTAAATAAAAACAGTTTTGGAAAGGGCTTAATAGCTTTCATATGATACTAAAACCAGTATTTTTTATTTCACCATGTGATGGGTTTTCCCAGATCATATCCCAAATGAACAAAAATAATTTTGATAAACAATTGGCTTAAGGCCTACTTATTCAGAATCTGAACACACATCAATCGCCGATTTCCCCTTTTGTCGTCCCATACCCCCACATCTATCGGGAGCAGACCGGAGATTTTTTAGCTGTATTTTTTTATTTCAGCCTCTGATAATGAAGGTTTGGACTGCTGTAGTGCACCTAAATGAAGATGAAACCACAATTAGCACACCTTTTAAGACATTAAAATATACCTAACATTTTTCAGCAACCATCACTTGTACATAGAAGTTAATGCAAGTTGCTGCTCTTAAATGTTTATTAACACTAAGATGTTCCCAGGTTTAAATAAGTATCTGTTAAATTTAGAAATGTGCACTACTTGCAAATATTTAAGAGTTGTTAAATGTTTTAAATGTGTCAGTTTACTAAGATAAGATTGTAATTTAAGCATTACATGTTTAATTTACTTAAAATGTAGCATATGTTGATAGACACTACATCCTCTAATCATACAAGAAAAGTAATGTAGTACCTATTATAACACGACATAGCCGTGTTTTCCAAAGGCCTTCTTCATTCCTGAGCCATCCATATTCATTGTTGACATCAATTTGTTTGTAAGAATTCTGAAAAAAAAGACAACCATATCAGTATTCAATGATTGTTAAGATTGTTGAACAATACAACTAAGTGACCAGAACAGCTGAGAAGTTTTCCTTTGAGCACAGTAACACAAATTGTCATTGAACCAGCTTTTGGTACCTTTAGTAGTGTGGGCTGGTCCTGCTTGACACAGTGGACCTTCTACCAGGACATTTTAGAACACATCAGTGTGTATCAAATTATGAATTATAATTATGGGTATGTTTCGCTTTGTCGCATAGCATCGGTAAAGAGATTCAAATGAGGGCATTTTTATTTTATCCTAATATTAATTGCAAAACTAACATTACTCACTGACATTTCTAAATCGTTAACTCAACGTTACACGCTTAATGGATCGCACATTAACATTACCTCAGAAATCTTCACGGTACTTCTGGCGGGATATTTCAACTCACCAGATTCTAATATATCGCCAAGTCATATATTTCATCAAAACACAATCTTCTAGGTTTTCAAAGTTACCCAATATATAACGTATTTTTTATTCCATGAGATGTTTATTACTCACCTGATAAAAAGCGACAACCTTCTCCAATGCTTCGACCGCATAGCAAACACTGGCCTCTACGCAAGACGTGATGACGTACGTTTCAACGGTCAACGTAGTAAATCCTCCAAATATTTTTATAAATTTTATATTTTTACGTGTATGTATAAAATAATATGTTATACTACATTTGCATCAAATTTCACACAAAAAATAAATTAATTGTTGTAGTCCATTCACTAACTTCAGCTGCTGAGAAACCCGGAAATGTGAAATAGGCCATGGCGCCGTCTACAGGTGGTATTAAGAAATACATAAGACAGATAATAAATGGGCATTAAAACTACAGAGAATGAATGGGCATTGTAGGCCCAACATTTTTCATAATAAAATTAATGATTAATTAATGATTATTAATAAAAATTAAGGAAAAATAAAAATTTATAAAAAATAATAAAAAAGTTATAAGAGTTTTTTGACTAAAATGAACATGAAGTTGTAATACTGTAAAAATGGTACATACATTATAAGGTATTACAATTTTATGAGTATTTTCAATTACAGCAATGTTTTTCTAATTTTACAGTAATATAATATCACTATAAATAACCAAAATAAGGAAACATAATACTTTATGTGGGGTTACAGCAAAAATGCTGCTTTTGTTTTTAATATTTTAAATTGTAATTACATCTGAATGTATTATTGGCAAATCAGTATATTTTCTTGTAAAATTTAACAATCACTGTTTCCTTTTATTTCAGCATGAGTATTTACATACTTTTAAAAAAAGTGTTTTTTACCACAGAAGTTACAGCAGTCCACTTTCATGTACAAATCCAACAACTGCTTCAAAAGATGTGACAAATAGATGCATTTTGAGGGGCCAGTTAGAAGAAAAATGCTATTTCAACTGGATTTACATTGATGTCAATATGATGTCAATACAACATCAAATGAATGCCTATAATGCAACGTTGATTTGACGTCATTTCAATGTCAAACATATTGGGCTATACTTACATTAACCAATTTCAGTATGGGATAAACCTCATATTTTCACCTCATTAAAAACCTTGAAGAATTTAATGTATGATTTGAATTTGAAATGATGTGGTGCACCATCTTGATCAAATCTTGTCTGAAATTTGACGTCAAATTGACATCGAGGTGCCCGCTGGGTGGAGTTTCATGATCTTCAGTTTCTACTGCTTGCACACTAACACTCTCTCACTCCTCAGAGCTAGAGCAGTGCATAGAGCTTCCAGATGGGGCGGGAGAAGCCACCATGCGGGCTCCCAAACCCTTTCCGGAAGCAATGGGATTTGAGGGATGAGAAAGGACCGAAGTCGTCTCACCCTCCAAAATATCCATCTGCGAACCCCATGACTGCAGACCCCGCACTGCCTCGGCAGAAGCGGGACCTGAACCATGAGGCTTGCGAATACTGCCTGACTCATCAAACAGTGCTAAACGTGAGAGAAGAGATCTTAGCGGTAGCCACAAGCAATGTTCACAGGCAGCTCCCTCAAGAGCTGCCTTAGCATGTTCCATTCCCAAACATTTCACACAAAGCTCATGTGAATCACTATCCGTAATAAAACGGGGGCAGGGAGGAACACATTGCTTAAATGCCTTCTTTGACATACGTTTCATATTGCTAATCTATCTAAGATAGCTTAAGATAAACTAGAAACCTTCACACACACAAACAGATGCTTTGCTGAATGGCAGAAGCTGGTTTGCACTGCTTCCGCTTCCTTTTTATGCCTTCCGATAGTCACGATGGTCATAACGTCATCAGTGACGTCATCATCATGCGACTATAAAGCGAAAGTTAGTTTCACACGCGATTCAGACAAGTCACGCTAATGGCGTTCCCCAAAGAGTCATTCCATGACGCAGTGTTGAGTTCCCTCGAAAGGGAACATAGCCTTTTCAGTTACTAGATCGACCACATTTCAGATACAGAGTGAAGACACAATGATGACTCTGCGCGCAGATTTAAGATCGTTTTTATTTTATAAAATCACGACTTAACATTTGAACAGACACACACACAAAAACATTTTTGTTTTAAATGAAACACATTCATGCATGTCTTCATTGAATCCTAGAGATAAAGGCGCAGAGAAAAACATTCAGTTGAACATTTTCTTATGTGTTCATTTTTCAACAAATTTCATATTTAAAAGTTCTTAGTGACCACAGAACACTTTTTACTTTTCCTGATCTTTAAATATTTAAAGCGCAGATACCAAGTACAGTATGCAGCAGTATACATACCAATTGGATGTTCTCCCCTCTTTTCACCATTTTTTCAGTATCCCTCTGTTAAATTCTTCCACTTCACTGAAATAGAAAATGGAGAACACAAGCACAGCTGGGTTAACAGAAATACTGTTAACGCTTCCAAACCTTGGACATTGTGTAAACAAAAATTACTCTGATGATAATCTGGAGCAGAGATGAAGGCTTGCTCCGCATCCTGCAGAGATATTTTTTTTAGCCCAGCCAGGCCATATACGATGGACCTTCAAAATAAAATGGTAAATTGAAATATACACAGGTCTGTTCATAATCAGTATACAGTAGGCTGTGAAGGCCAGAAAAATCCATAATACATTATATATAAACAAGGATTTCCATTCTTGGATTGTTATGTGTTTTTTTTTAAAGTGAGTCCAATAGGTCAAATACATTTTTTTCTAAATAGACTTAAATTAGTCCAAAGCCTAGTACTTGACCAATTTATTTAATAATCTTTTGTCATACTATTGCCTGCACTGAGATGTGTTCTTGAATAGACGACACAGTACATTACAAAATCTAGCATGTGGTATTTTAACAGTCAATTATTGTGATGTCAAATGTTACAATCAACATTACAGAAACAGTGTCAACATGATGAGACATCATGGGATTAAACAAGTTGACTTTGAGCACGAGACAATTTAAACATTAAGATTAATTTTAATCACTTAAAATGGAAAAAACAATGAGTAATTGACAAGGTTTCATAGGAAGAGTGCTGCAGTTCACTGTGTTGTCTAGGCCAAGAGTTAATAATCATCCCATAGTCACAAAATCAAAATAAGCTTGCCAGTCGTGATACAGTTTCTTTAAAAAGAAACATTAACTTTCCAATAAAATGTTAAATGTTTTTAATGTTGAACTAATACAAATTAATTCCCATTTGACACTGTTATAGTCCTCCATTCTACCCATTTATTTTCATTGTCAAGGGAAAATACAAAGAAGTACAAACTTACAAGGATAGCATAAATGAGCCCTAAAAAAGCAAAAGTGATCACCTTTTTGAACTCTTTTGTAGTTTTTAATAATGATTATTGGAGGCAGATTTTTTTTCCATTTTTGAACTCCTATTTTGCACTACAAACTGTGAAATGAAAACAATATAAATTCATATTAAAGCTATGAAGATTAAGGACTCAGCAGTTTTCATTTGTTTGATTCATATCAACCACATAGAATACCAGGAATATTAGGCTGCTGTCACTAATGTATTGACATTTGTTTTCTTTCTCAACTTTTTACGCTCACTTCAGACAAAAATTACCCTTTTTATGACTTAACTGACCCTCTCCCTCAGTTGAATTCAATCACCCTCCTTTGATTCACAGAAGGAGACGTGGCAACAGAAAGGCTCATGGGAACTAGCCAAAAGCCAATAACCACACCCCCTAGCACAAAAACAGGTCCACAAAGTTCATTACTCATGTGTTAGTATCCCAGGCCCACCAAAGGGCCGCGGCCCACCGGTTGAGAATCACTGCCATAGGCTATAATTGACCTTTGTCATTTTACTGCTCTCATCTTTTATGTTGTATAATTAGGCATTCACAGATACATTATATATATACAAAACACAACATATGGGTCTGTTTGTTAGGTAACATTTGGCTAGATTTCACATCTGTCCACAGATTAGCTCAAACATGGTTATTTTCTTATTTCTAGATTTACGGAAAATCAGTGATAGACAGAGGCGAGTTTACTTTCAGATCAAAACCCCCTAGCGGCGAAATGTCATTGAGTTTTGAAATTGTTTGCTAAAAACCACGTGACTTAGCCAGTTTTAAAAGTGCTTTGAAGCACTGCTCGACACAAAAGATTCGATACAGGTTTCGAAAGTCCCCATCACTACTTGTTTAAGACTCTGGTTGCCTCCAAATAACCCAACTTGCGGTCTTTGCACTTGACCACTTGACTACATTTATGACGTATTTCCTGTTTTGGCTCTAGTGTTCTAGTGGGTGTGAAGATCCCAAGTGAGCGTTATATTTCTAACCCGATGGGACACACTAAGCAAGTGCAAACATGTAACGTTAATTAATGTGGTGAGATAAAAAGCAGTTTTACAAAATATATAACTCTGGAGCTTTCACCAATAAATATGTAACACTACGTTTTACTAAAATATTATATGTAATATAAGCATTATTTGTACTGTATCAAAAAACAAAACAAAAGAAAACACGTTAGCCAAACGAAGCATAAATAAAGAAAAAACCTTAAAAAGTAGTAGCTTAAAATACGCTGGAATGCTTTTTGCAACGTCCGCGAGACCCGAGTCTCACGATTAATATCCAGAACATGATGCATGATGGGACACGCATAGCCTTAATACTGCTCCGAAGCGGTATTCAAGCTAGTGTGGGTTTAGTGTGTGTTAAGCGCACTGCCCTTTGGCATTTCGTAGAAATTGTACAGACTCTGACTCCCTTGTAGTTATTTGCAGATTATACTTGTTTTTCATATGGAACAATTAACTGTGTAATAATGTTTATAAAGCTGTCAATCAAAAAATAATTTCATTAATTTTGTATTCAAAAGCCCATGCTTAGCAGCATATCTGCAACAAAGACCTAAAAGACGAAGCACACATAAAACCAGCCCTCAGTGAGGTGGGACAATGAGATACTGTAAAAAAAACAAATATTTAAAATGTTTTAATATTTCTAATGTGCCACAAATGGTTTAAATTACTTAAAAATGGTAATGACATTAAATATACATTGGATATAGAAAAGAGTCACACCCTTCAAAAAAGAATCTACAATTTTGTTGCTTTGCAGCCTGAAATGAAGATGGCCACACTTTTTGTTTTAATAAACTGTATTTTGTGAGTGCAACTTATAACATCCAGACAGAGATATAAAACCAACATGTTAAAAAAAATAGAATCACCAAAAAATTAGTTGTAAACTCAATAAGGTCTGCTCACCATCTTACTAAATGGCAGACATAGCCATCTGACTTTCACCTGGATGCACAATACATACTGTAAACATAAAGTACAGATTGTACACATTATACAACTGCAGATGCATTTAACCTTTTTTTTATATTTAATATTTTCTCAAAAAGCCTTATTCATGTTCTTGCTCCAGTATCACTCTTATCTTGACAAGTCTGAATGTCCTCTTTGCCTATGCATATACATTATGATATACATGTTTTTTCATAGATTATATCTCCGTTTTAAATTACTGCCTGTTGTAGTTGAAAGAGCAAGGGTTGGATTTAAATTGGATGCTCAATTTCCTTATTAGACCTGAATTCAGACGGAAAGTTCAATAAACAAATGTTTTATTAATAATGATTGACTATATATAAACAGACATCCTACCAAAAAATGCTATAAGATTCATACAAAATGACACTAAGCTTAATGTGCGTGAAATAAAATATTGATGCTAATGTTTACTATGCATAGAAAAGTTTTTTTATTTTTATTTTATTTTATTTTGTATTGTATACTTAAATATATTTTTTTACTTGTCCTATTGAGCACATTTTGATGATGCGTTTTCACCAGATGTTGCCATACGTGTTGAGGTCTTCAATATTGGTGTAATAATCTTCGTAATCTTCAATCTGTAAGGAATTTTTTAAGAGAAAACAGAGACACAGAGGTCAACGCATATCAGACATCATTTGAAGTTTGAGTTTGAACCCACAGTGTGAAGTAATGGTGATCAGATATATACTTACAGAGCAGGATTTTCGCTTACTGAGATGTTAAATCCACAGGAGAGAAATAAAAAGGAAAGTTAATAAATTCAAGCTAAATATGTATTTATCAGCCTATCTAATTATCATACAATCTAATTCAATTTCTGACAGATGGAACAAAAAAATATTACAGTAAACAAGAATTGTCTAAGCACATTCATTAAACTCTTACCTTCACTATATCATATACTTTTATCTATATACTAAACATTACATATTTTATAAAAATGAAATACATTTTGAATGCTCAATACCTCTTTGGTGATGGCATATGAGGTTTAGAGAAAGTCTTTTTGGCTGATTGTGCATACACATCTTCTGACCTGTGAACAGATGGTTTTATCAGAGAAACGCTTGGATACCACAACCAGAAAAGTACAATGTTGTGAGTTTAACTGAACAGACTTTGATTAATAATTCATTTGTATAATAATGCATTTACTATAGATTAGATCAGACAACAGAGGAATACCATGAACCGTATAGTTTCAAAAGATTAACAATGAAGACAAAAATAATTACATAGTGCAAATGTGGTGCAGTTTACGTAAATGTTGGAACAGCTACAGTATTTGCTTTAGTCTAGCAAGACAAAAATCTGATCAATTACTGTTGTTTTCGGTCATAAGGTTAATGAGGCCAAAAAGCAAATGCAAGCGATGTTCTCTAAAGTCTAAATGTAGCCATCGTGATGCACACATAGACACATAAGTTAAAATTCACACATAGCTAAGAACAAAACAGAAGTGATGCTTTCAGTGTCACAAATAAGATATTGTTCAGCCGTAAGCACACTACATGTGCTTATACTATTGCGTACATTCCTGGAGAGTATCAAGGTAACAAGTATCTAGATGTTCATCATTTAACTCATTTTATGTCAAATTTTAGTAAGGGGGAGTGAAAAATAGGGGAAAGGATAAAAAAACTCATTGTATTAAAACTGTTACGTTGAAATAATAGTATTTGGATATTATTAAAAGGATTTTAAAGGGATGAATATCATCCAAAACAACACCAAATAGACACATAGAGTATGGTACAGTAAGTAATATACTCAGTTGGGAGCAGTCATTTACTCGGACATCAATAGACCTGAAATGAAAATCGGTGGTTGCTATTGACATCAGCATTTCCATTTCTGCTGACTTTTGATGCTGTCACATAGAGCTTCTAAAGTGACAAATGTCGCTTGCACAAAAAATGTGTGATGTTGTGGACATGAAGCTGTATTAAGACACACATCTTGAATATCATTCTTAAATACATTAAAAACACCAGATCTAGAAAACTAAAAAGATTTCGAAATTCACATTCACCAGTATCAACATAACACATAAACACTTTTTAAATGTGTACAAAGCCAATGTGTAAGTCTGAAGTGGTCTAATTTGAAAGTATAAAATAAATGATAAAAAATATTATGCATACCTCTGTTCTTGCATATCATCAGGTGGCGGCCTACAAATAATAATATTGACAAGTTAAAAATACTAATAGCAAAAACATAATTTCCCAATTGTTTATTTTTCACATTTCCCTATCTCTGGAGAAGAATAAATACTTATCAAATGTTTACCAAACTGATGTATAGGTATAAAGTGGTCTAGTTTGAAAGTAGAAAATAAATGATACAAAATATTATGCATACCTCTGTTCTTGCATATCATCAGGTGGCGGCCTACAAATAATAATATTGACAATATTTTTTGACAACATTTTTTTTTTCAAAAACTGATAGCAAAAATATAATTTCACAATTATTTATTTTTCCCATATCCCCATCTCTGGAGAAGAATAAACACGATGTAACACACATACCTGTGACGTCTCTTGTATGTACAGACTCCAGCAAGTGTGCACATGAGAAGCAAGATAACTGATGAGGGGACTATGATGTAAAGCCCAGTGGTCTTCCAGTCAAAGGTCATCACTTCAGCCTCACCCTCGGAAAGGGCTAAAAGGATGTAGCATGTCAAACATTGGTCATTATAATGTATGTGAATAGCTTCAAGACAAATACAACACATATACTTGGATTCTGGACAGGAATCGCTGGTTTTGGAGGATCTGTAGAAGAATCTGTAAAAGAGAAAACTACATACATGATGACACACACAGACGACTCACAAGTCAGGCATGTGTTTTTGAATCACTCACGTTGTACATGTAAAGTAACAGATGATTCAATGGGTTTCCCCGAAATATTTGCACTGCATTTCAACATCTTTCCATGGTGTTCTTTTGTACTAACAAAGGTTATGGTGGAAGAGGTGGCTGATTTGAACTCTGAAAGTTTTTTGTTACTGTTTGAGACCTCCATGTTCTTATAGTTCCATGATATGGTTGGAGGATTCTTCAGGCAGGAATGGTCGATGGTACATGTGAACTTCTTTGAAACGCCCTCTATGACATCTGCACGGTCAGGCTCAATGGCTATTTTAGTATGGATACCTGAAATAAAAATGGATAATTATCAGTAAAAACAGAGTTTCTTGTTTGTCAAGCCCTAAGAGCAAAACATATACAGAGGAAAATCCTCCAGACTAAGATTTTTATTATTCATGAATGAAAGAGTTGAATATAAATGAAACTTTTACTTATCTTAAGTTTGACAAAAAATTAAAAGTTCTGTTTTGTCAACATTCTGAAACTGTAACACCCAGATAAAACAAAAGCATACATTTTGCACTTCGTGATTTTGTAGCACTTGCTGTTTTCCCTTCATAATGTGTCACTATACACTCGATATCCGAGTGCTCAGCCTTCACGACACCCGTGCGTGTCAGAGTGATTTTCCATTGTCCATTTCCAATATACGGATGATCTGTTTGATCTGTTTTATCAGATCCTTCTATACCCTTCAGAATGATGTTTGGTTTGCTGTACGGACAGGTGTGGTAGGTTTCACATGTCACTGTTATGGTGTCACCGGTCATTGCGCCTCCACGAACATTGATGGTGGGCTTCTGTGGGCTTGCTACAATAAGCAGAAAAGTTACACTCATAAAACCTAGTTATATGAAATCTAGAATAATAAAACATATAAAAACTTGTGAACACAATAAAGACATTTGAACTATACCGTCCACAAGAATCGTGGATGTGACATCATAAAACTTGTATGTGCGCCATCCAATACTGTCTGGGTCAATCCATGCATATAATTTCTCTCCATGGTGGGACTGATCCAGATGTTTAATGACAAGACTGCAGTCTCTATTTGAAGGTTTACCATATAAAGCAGTTTTTCCTTTGAACTTGTCAATTACATAAGATGGATATTCGTGATCATAAACTAAAGGGTAACCACTAGAGACCCACTGATACCACACAACTCTGTTTGGGTTGGTGGGTGGATACGATGTGTAGGAGAAGGAACATGGTATAACCAGACATGAACCTTTGAGACCATGAATTTCCTTTGGCACCCTCACTTCCCATGCCAAAGTCTCATATAGGAGAAATCCTGGGAGAAAAAGTTAAGAGAATAATTTTGTAGTTAAACCTGACATTTTTATATTTTGGTTTTATAGGTCATGCCAATTCCACAAACCCAATGTTTAATGTAACATAACTTTGTTGCTTCCTGTTTGCATATTACAGTCAGGTCTTAGGAATTCGCCCATTCTCAATTGATTTGTTCAAGTTCGAGTGACTGCAGTAAACATAAATACGGCTTCACGGCTACAAACATGCGCGCACACACACACACACACCTACACACGCACACACACACGCACACACACACACACACACACACACACACACACACACACACACATACATGGATGCACACACTTCCTTAAATTGTAATGGAGATAATAAGCAGAATCTATTTTAAAATAAATGTTTACTTAGTAGCCAAAACTGTCAAAATGTATCTTTTCAAACTCAATTTATTTGTCATTTTATCTATAAGTAGCCAACATATTGCATGAATACATACATGTAAACATTTTCAATGAAAAAAAACATGTATAAATCAAAACGGAAACTGTACCTTGGAAAATAAGATGAAGTAACAGCTTTACTTTCATTCCTGGATTACAATGTTTGCTCATATGTGGAAACGGGACTTAAATCCTACAAATACACCAAATGTTATGTGCAGAACCGCAGTTCATAATGTCCTGACTTAAACCAGTTCATCAGTTTTTTATAAGTCTTCCCCATTTCACTGGGCACTGCCCCTTGAGTTATAGAAACTTAAAAGTGAAAATGGCAGTCGAACAGATAAAAAAGTTGTATTAATATATTTCCTTCAAACAAAACAATAAAAGAGGAAAACAACGATCAAAGATTCAATTTATAATAATTGAATATTAAAAGTAATAATATATTAAATATTATTTCACCCTTTCCTTTTCCGCAGCCTGGATAAAACAACAGGATTGGATGAGAACAGGAGATAACAAATAAACAAAACTGTGAATTGACTAATGCTTTATCTCTAAAGAGAGAATATATGTTTTTTAAATTCAATGTTGCTCTAATGTCTACATACTATGCTCCAAGTTAGAAATATATATTTCCTGTTTCTTTTGCGGTTTCTCACTCACAACACCAAGGTTTGTCATAATACATTATAGGCTACAAGTATACGAGCGTGGGCCGTTATTTGCTTAGAAAAGTGAAGGGGGAAAGAGATGACAAAAACAATACTTCAATTAATTGTTTCTATTATAACTTGTTGGGAATATTGATCATATATAATTGACGGTCCATTGCCTGCTCCGCTTATCTACTCCAGCTCTCACAGTATGTGGTTCCCACACTATCATTTTGGGAAGGTCACTTGGCTGTTATGGTGCATTACAGTTATAATCAGTTTATTCCTATGACTAAAATCTCACTTGTTTATTGGTTTACCCTTTCTTGACATTGGACACTGGATGCAAAGCAAGCGCTGGGAGTGCATATGATGCACGCATGTTTATAATGGACGTTTGTTCTGAAGTCGAGGCTCTCTGTCTTTTGCAAATTTAATGTACGAGTGTGAGCAATGGGAGACGGTTTGCAAGTGGCGCATCCTGCGTTTTACACACGTTTTAGATGTTAATGGCCCCTAAACAATACGTACCTTCTTCCGCGAGCATCATTATTTCCACCAAAATGTGGTGGGTAATACCACGTGTCCCACCCACAAAATACGCCGATGATACAGGTGTATTTAGAAAGGGGGAAATATTGAACATTTTCACAAACATCTCACCCTCGAGGCCGCAAAGCTTTTTCATGAGTAATTCTGTAGAAAGTTAAAGAGCCCCATGTCAGTTTAAACTCAAGAGTGAATACAGCCAATAGGAATTCAGAATGTAGAACTACCCTTTTCAAAGGAAGCTTATTCAAGTGTGCTATAAGTATACTTCTTTTAAACTTAAAATAGAAAAGTATACCTTCAGTTTACTTCTTATGTACTTCTCAGAAATATACTTTAATGTACTCTGAAGTATAGTTGATGTTAGTGAGTGAGAAGTTTATGTATATTTGGCCTGTACTTAATCTTTTGACTTGGCATGTACTGTACTTGTGTCTATTCTTTTGGTAACAAACAGTAATGTGACAAAAGTTAACAACAACCATATGATTATAAGTTTATGCCGTGAACCTCCCATACTTTTAAGAATTAAGCCAAGTAGATGCGCAGTGCGCTGGAGGTGAGGGGGAGCGCCTGCAGGTTCACAACCTGGTCCTGGAAGGGATTGGTGGGAACCTTGGGACCACTACAACCCGACGGCCGTCATCTCTGCGTTGGCTCCTCCTTGGAGGCGGGAGCTCCAATGGGGTTTCCATCAGACAGGAGCATGCCGCGAACTGCATACTCCACGTCTAGTGAGCTCCACGTGCATCTCTGGGTCAGCCGCAAGCGTTCGGGGAGGGCGGGGCTACTACAACCTGACGCTTGTGGCAGCCCGGGGAAGCACGGCCGTCATCTCTGTGTTGCCTCCAAAGGGCGTCGCATCCGATGACCGGAGGAAGCTGTCAGATGTTTTGACAGAGCACGTCGTTGAGTCTTGCCCGCTATGGGACGGTACACCACCACCCACCAAGGACGAGCCAGGTAAGCGTGCCGGGGCATGGATAACCTGCGAGCCGAAGCTGGCGGAGTGACATCCACAGGAACCCCCGATCACACCCGCCGCTGGCTGACGCGTTGACGCGCCCAGGAAGCTGACAGGGTTGCGGGAACATTACGGGGAATGTAGCCACTGTGACCACCACACCTAACGACAAACCGTGCCACTGCATTCTGGAACCCCAACGTTCAGTACAGGTGTCGTACCCGTCAGACTCTAGGATGGGTCTGTCATACCCAAGAACACAGCTTCAACATCTCATCATCATCACGCACCGTTTCCGATGCGTGGTGTAGGAACAAGACGGTGGGACCGTCTCTTGTGTGTAGTGACTGGTTTTGTACTGGTCTCTAGATACGATCATCAAAAGAACATAGCAACCTGGCTCCAGAGTTCTGGTCTTTGGTTTTGAACTCTCACCGAGAGTGTGATAACCCTTTAGTTTCTCTGTAGGATATTAACTACTCCTTAGCTTCAAAACATTGGTGATAAGTCTCTGTCTCAACTCTATCTTAACATCTGAGGCTAACCAGAGAAACTTCTCTGACAAAAAGGAACTTATGTGATTTAAACTATCCTTTTCTGTAAATGAATCTAAATGTCTAGGTTGTGTGTTGGCACTCGTGCCATTTTAAATAGTCTGTAACTGTTAGATATGCAAATTTTGATTTAGGGTTCATTTGATGTATTCATACATTGTGTAGTGACTTGATCATTGAGAGAAAAGCCATAACACCCCATGACTTCCTTTTGTCCTGGTTTCTAGATACCATCATCAAAAGACCATAGCAAGCATGGCTCCATGGCTCTGGTTGTAGGTTTTGAACTCTTACGGAGAGTGTGATAACCATTCGGTTCCTCTGTAGTATATTAACGACACCTAAGCTTCAAAGCATTGGTGATAAGTCTGTGTCTCATCTCTAACTTAACATTTGATGTTTAACCAGAGAAACTTCTCTGACAAAAAGGAATTTATGTGATTTAAACAATCCTTTTCTGTAAATGTATCTTAACATCTAGGTTGTGTTTTGGCGCTCGTGCCATTTTATATAGTCTGTAACTGTTAGATGTACATGTTTTGATATAGGATTCATTCGATGTATTCATATGTTGGGAAGATTCACAGTTCAATGGCTTGCATGTTTCATATTTTACTACTCCTCTTTGAATTCCCTTTATAATGAGCTATGTTATTAAAACATAGCATGCATCATACTATGTCCATAACTAAGTTTAGGTATTAAATGCAATCTGACCATACTGTCAGAGCTATGCAAATGAGGCGCCATGAGAAACAAAGGAACTTTCTCTGGCCCACTTATCACTTCCATGGCATTCGCCAGCAGACAACCTGGGGGCAGGGCAGGTATGCATTTAAAACACCATCACCGATCCACTTCGGATGCTTTGAAATTAGGAATTGGAAGGGAAAAGTAAAGAAAGAGGACGCGGAGGACAATCCAACGGACACCCCGGCTTGGGGCTAATTCCTTGACTGAAATTGACATTTTCAACAACTAATTTCATGGATGTGATCTTGACAGATCTGGTGGAGAATCATATTTGGTGAGTTAAATTCATTCTTATTTTAACGTGCAGATAAAATCGGCACATGGGGAACGGTCAGACGAGGCGATGTGCGAATGGTCCGCGAGCCAGTGGCTGACGGATTAGCCACTGCCTTCTCATGCCTTCCCTGTGAGAAATTATTGGCGCTGAAGAGGGCCTGCTCTTTTAGATCTGTAGCTCGCTGTCAAGAAGCCCAGGGTAGTCCGCGCTCCGGAGGGGAAGTCCGCCGCCGACTGGGAAGGGTGCCCTGGCCGAAGGAGAATCCAAAGGGAGAAGTCCGCTGCTCTGCGTCGTAAGTCCAGAAGGAGTGAATCTCGAAGAGATAAACTCGACACCATACGCAGAGTAGGTTCCGAAGAACAAAGGATGAGTGAATGACTGCCTCCATCTTCCTTTTATACCCTTATGTACGGGGCGGAGACTGGCGAGGGCGGGCTATTCGCCAAAGCCCATTGGCATTTTAAATTTATCTGGGAGATGATAGGTTCTCAAGATCAAACCCCAGTCTGTCTCTCAACACAACGTCGAGAAACCGACTGAAGGGGAACTTGATAGAACAAAATTAATTGACATAATATTTTTCCAAATGTATTTCTAGTGCAAATGTATTAATAACCAAGCCCACACACACAGATATTTGCTTCATAAAAACTGTTGTTAAGTTTATATATGCCATTATTTATCCCAAAATACCTTTCGCTTTTTATGTTTTGCACGTGCAGTACATTGAACGTAACAAAATTAGCGCCGCACTGTATGTAACGCTCGTCAAACTATGGAAAGATTTTTGAAGAATCCTGCTACTGCAATGACGAGTTTGTGTCAGTCTGACGTGGTGAATGTTAACCAAAAATATAAAAAAAATGACAAACATTACATTACGTTTGGTTTTACATGTAGGCCTAATATGTTAAAGCAGGGAATCGAGAGACCTCCGTGTGTACTCTGCCAAGAGATTCTCTTCAACGAGTGCATAAAACCATCCAAGCTCATCACCTACAGCAGAAACATCCCAAGGAGGCAGGAAAATCAACTGACTATTTTAAACATGTGGAAATGTGTTTCGCCAAGCAGGTTAGTTTTTTTCGGCAGCAAAGATCGCTCCCTGAGACAAGTTTAAAGGCATCCTATTTGGCATCCTTAAACAAGCAATTGGGTCAACATTAGGACAACAAAAAACATAAGTGCAATATCTCACATAGCCTTCTACAGTGTACAGCTACGTTTTGTTTTTAAACTAAAGAGATCGTCAGCTCGGTAGAGGACGCTGCACTAGAGGTAGATTCTATGCCTTTGTCGGACAATACAGTGAATAGAGAAGCATAGGTGACGTGTGACATTGCTTCTTAAATTTTAGAGCAACTGCGACACGGTGAATATTTTGTGCCGCGGGTGGATGAAATTACCGATGTTGCAAATAATGCAAAACGTATGGTCTATATTCGCTTCCTCGTACGGGACAGATCCCACTGAGCAAAAATACCTTGAAACAACGTCATTTCAACATCTTTGTCGAACGTTGAAAAGGCGTCCCTGAGGAGCCAGAATGAAAGTTTTTCTGACGTCTTGGCAAATGCCACACAAGGCTTTCTTTGCTATTCCTGATGACTTCATCAATAAATCGTATGAATCCTTGCCAAACCGCATGGATGCAGTCCTTCAAGCTCATGGAAGTCATACAAGATATTAAATTTGGATCTCAGAGCACCACTACTTTTTTGTCTTGCCAAAATTTGACCTATCTGTCTTGATTAAATGATCAATATTCTTTCAGTGAAACTGATTTATTTCAGTGCATTAAAAGTCATTTGGGAGGGTTTTAGCTTTTCATATGAGCTATTTCTAACACCAATTGATTAATTAAAGGTCAGGTTAATAGCAGGTGTTTCTACGAAATAGATAAGAACTCTTTATTTTCATTTTCATTGTGTGTGTTCCCCCCTCCCTTTCTTGATGGTGTAAAAGTAGAAAGACAATAATTATAAATATGCAAAAGCAGCCTGTACCAGTTAGGAGAGTTAGGAGAGAACCGTAATACAAACCATGCTAGTTTTTGAGGACCGAAAAAGTGCAACTAAGACAGTATTTCCACCCAACCCTAATTCTAGTTGTTAAAAGGTTAACTACACCTTAATACTAGATGTCATGCAATTAAACCTTATTGCTAACAGCTGGATGTTGAGTAATTATTGTTACGAGCTAGCATTATATAAAAAATAAACAAAATAAACAAAATCATTGGATAGCCTTTTCAGTCACCATATCTACCACAATGATGACTCTGGGCACATATTTAAGATTGTTTTTATTTTATACAATCAGAACTGAACAGTCACACACACTTTAACAAAAACATTTAAAGAACCACATTCATGGATGTCTACACTGAATCCTAAGAGAGATAAAAGGCATAGAGAGAAACATTCAGTTGAACATTTTCATATGTTCATTTTCTAACAAATTCATATTTAAAAGTTCTTAGCAACCACAGAACACAAACATTTTTCCTTTTCCTGACCTTTAAATATTTAAACCGCGTATACCAAGTACAGTATGCAGCAATTGGATGTTCACCCTCTTTTCTCCATTTTTTTCAGTATCCCTCTATTAAATTCTTCCACTTCACTGAAATAGAAAATGGAGAACACAATCACTGCTGGGTTAACGCTTCCAAACATTGGACATTGTGTAAAAATAGGCGTAATTTTCCGTCCTTCTTCCCCACAAAGAAAAATGCCAGCTCCGGCCGGGGAGGTAGATGGTCCGATGATCATCGCATCTAGGGACTCCTCAATGTCTCAAGGTCTTCATCTCCTCTCGTTCGGGAGAGCATGGGGACCGTTACCAGGCAGTAATTTCACAGCGGAGTCATAAAGACGGTGAGGTGTAAGGGAGCTGGTGCTTACTGAATACCTGTTTGAGATAGTGGTAATGTATAGGGACTCGGGACAGGTCTAAGGACTCAGGGGACTCGAGAGCAGGGTCAGGGTATTCTAGGGTGAGACAAGAAAGGTGGCATCCGGGACTCCAACTGTATACAGTGCCCGAGGGCCAATCTAGCTGTGGATTATATTTGAGAAAGTAGGGATGTCCGAGAATAACTGGGAACTTTGAATATTGTATCAAGTGGAGCTGTAACTCTTCCTGGTGTCGCTGGATGGACAATTTGTGAGGACCGGAAAGAAGGGTTATTTTTCCAGAACCAGAGGCCCTGTCATCCACGACAGTAATGGAAAGGGGGGTGAGAGATGGTCCGAGGAGATATTGTGTCTTTCGGCTAGAGAGAGATTGACAAAGATTCCAGCAGCCCCTGAATCCACTAAGGCCTTCAGTTGGAGTTGGCTGTTATCCCAGAAGAGTGTGACAGGAAGGTACAGTCCTGGATTGGAAGGAGGATTCCCCTGGGTTATTCCCGTAACAGTCCTCCCTTGTCTGTACGAGAGCGGGTGTTTCCAGAGAGTTCAGGGCAACCTGAGCGGAAATGTCCCAGAAGGAAACAGTATAGGAAACATCGCTCCCTCATACGGCGGTCTTGTTCAGATGAGGAAAGACGAGATCCACCCAAGTTAGGCCGATCAAAGAGGTAATGTCGGCCAGCAGTTGTGAGTGTTTGGCATTCAGAACTTCCTGTTTGGCGAGCGCCACATCGTGGCGTTGAACGGAGTTCTCATGTTGAGCGATTGTAGGTAAGAGATCATAAGTGGTGGGCGTCTCTGGGTCCATGACGTATGACTCTGTGTTTCTGTTAGAAGCAGGGCTCGAACTCGGGTCTGCGATGTATGAGACTTCTTATGCTTCGTGGAACCACAGGGGAAGAGATGAACCCAGCAAAGAGAGACGCACTCAAGAGGACACAAGCACCGCCTCCGCTCCGTCAATAAAACCGCCCGCGTTTTCCCGTTTACCGCATGTAAAAAAATGAAAATGAACTGGACAAGAGTGTCCCGTACCTTCTGAAATGTTATAATTATTTATTTAATTAATATTCCATTCCATTCCATTTTCTACCGCTTATCCGAACTACCTCGGGTCACGGGGAGCCTGCGCCTATCTCAGGAGTCATCGGGCATCAAGGCAGGATACACCCTGGATGGAGAGCCAACCCATCGCAGGGCTTAATTAATATTATTTTACGTATTGTATTGCCAATTAAAGTACTAATATTTAAAACCATGACATGTTAATGTCAAAAAGTAAATTGCAGGTTTAATACTGTTCCCAAAAATTATAAAAGTGTTTCTTCAACCACAAACTGGTTTCCTGTTAGTAAACGGCGTCCTCAGTACTCTGTAGCTGACACGTGTCGTTAGAAGTGTGTTTGAACTTTAAATGCAGAATACACGCAAGAGACCCAGTTCTCAAGTGTGGGAACACTTCAGTCTCGACACTCGTAATAAAGTGTCATGTTGATATGCAAGCAAACTTTGTCTTATTCCATTAATACATCCTCAATGCATCGTCACGTATGCTCCAAACATTCAGATGCTCTGGGCAATGATAGTCGAACAACAGAGCACCAGTCTGCACCATCTGGGGATAGGGTAAAATAAATGTTATAATAAATAAATGTCCTTTGGGACAGTAAAAACAATCTATTTCCTTCAACATATGAGCAATAAAGTAATTAAAATAAAAAAGTCACCCGTTTTGAGATTAGATTTTCATATTCTATTCCATTTTTATGTGTTGCAATAGATTACACTATTTAGTTTTAGTATACACTAGTTTGGTGGGTTAATCTATTTTATTTAAGGTTTACAGGCTGTGTTGGATGTAAGGTCAACACCAACCAAACACTTTAATATTTTGTCCACTTTCACTTTCACTTTATTTTTATTATTAAATTATAAATGATTATATATTCTTATTAAATTATTGTTGTTTATTATATATATACATTACAGTATATATACTTCATATATACTGTATATGAAGAGTTTGGTTCCAAACGTTTTTTTTAACATGTTTTCTGTTTTTTTATGTTTTTTATGTTTTATGTTAGACACCAAGCGTAGTTTAATTGCTATTAAGTGGAAGGCATCATAATAAACAATTTTTTTAAAGAAAATAAAAAACATACATTTGAAAAATATAATTTTGGAAGTCTTTATATATATTTAATTATTATTCATGTTACTTATATTAAGAACTGTATGTGCTTATTTTTCTTCGTTACTTTGAGTTGTGAGGCAATATATTATTAAATGATATGTTAAATATACAAATAAAATGTATAATAAAATTTAAATGAACAAAACATCTGAGTGACAGTTGTTGTAGGAATTCTTATTGACCACCAGCAGGCGAAGTAGAGCACCGTGTCAAAAGTTTCGAAGCACCGATGCAGTTTGTTGAAAAAGCCTCACGGATTCAGAAGCTTCATTCGGCACATCCCTACTAACTACACTTAAACAAAACTAAAATTAACTTTTGACAGTTACCACAAAGTAGACTAGACTAGACTAGACTACACTAGACTAACAAAGCACAAGAATTCATCATACAAATGACAATGAACCAGCACAGTACAGAAAACACAGGGGCATTATAAAGTGATCAAATCAAGAGGTCAACAGGTGCAGGGCATGAAATCTTTCAGAATCCTACAAGGGGTGTGTAGCAGGGGGGCGTGGTTTAATGACGTCTGCACCAGGGAGGAGAGACACGGGAAAGAGAGAGAGAGAGAGAGAGACGGACTGGGAGACCTGAAGCTGATCGAAACCCCGTATTGAAACCAGGAAGTGATCCTTACGGACTGTATGCTGAAGAAGCTGAACAGAACTGTTGTTTGAGCATCAGTCTAGAACTCGGGTTGATTCAGGCAGGAAAGGTCTCTAACTTTCACTCTTAAAATAAAGCAAAGAGCCCAAATTCACACGAGAAAGCGCTTTGTTCTCGTGAAAGGCTTTAGTGTCGTGCAGGTGATCATGAGAGGGCTTGTGGAAAAGTCTTGACTTGACAATGTGCCACAAAGGCTGAGTTCACCGATTGACATATACAAAGCAGGTTCATGTACTCAAGGAATTATCATGATTGTTTATTTGACGCCGAAATGAGCTTTCTCCGCAGGGTGGCCGGGCGATCCCTTAGAGATAGGGTGAGAAGCTCGGTCACTCGGGAGGAGCTCAGAGTAGATCCGCTGCTCCTCCACATCGAGAGGGGCCAGGTGAGGTGGCTCGGGCATGTTTTCCGGATGCCCCCTGGACGCCTTCCCGGGAAGGTGTTCCGGGCATGTCCCACCGGGAGAAGACCCCGGGGAAGACCTAGGACACGCTGGAGGGACTATGTCTCCCGGCTGGCCTGGGAACGCCTCGGTGTCCCCCCGGAAGAGCTGGAGGAAGTGTCTAGGGAGAGGGAAGTCTGGGCATCCCTGCTTAGACTGCTGCCCCCGCGACCCGGCCCCGGATAAGCGGAAGAAGATGGATGGATGGATGGATGGATGGATGGATGGATGGTTTATTTGATCAGGGTAAGTGTTTATTTATACATTAGATGATAAATATCACAATGTGGTGATGGCTTTATATATATATGGTAACAAAAAAAAATTCAACAGTATAAATATGAAGTAAAAGAGCGTGTGTGCATGTATGCGTATTTATATACATTGCTCTGCATAAATGAGAACACTCTCTTTGAAAAGTACAATTTTAAACATCTCAATGAACGCAAAAAAACATTTCCAAAATGTTGACAAGACTGAGTTTAATACAACATCTGTTTAACTTATAACATGAAAGTAAGGTTAATAATAACTTCGAATACACATTTTTCAGTTTTACTCAAATTAGGGCGATGCAAAAATGAGTACACCCCACAACAAAACTACTAAATCTAGTCCTTTGTATGACCTCCATGATTTTTAATGACCGCACAAAGTCTTCTAGGCATGGAATGAACAAATTGGCTACATTTTGCCAGATCTATCTTTTTCCATTCTTCAAGAATGACCTCTTTTAGAGATTGAATGCTGGATTGAGAGTGATGCTCAGCTTGTCTCTTCAGAATTCCCCATAGGTGTTCAATTGGGTTCAGATCAGGAGACATACTTGGCCACTGAATCACTTTCCACCTGTTCTTCTTCAGAATTCCAACAGTGGCCTTAGATTTGTGTTTAGGATCATTGTCATGTTGGAAAAGTGCACGACGGGCAAGGAAGTGAAGGTAGCATCTTCTCTTTCAGTATAGAGCAGTTTATTTGTACTGCCATCAATGAAATGCAGCTCCCCGACACCAGCAGCACTTATGATGCCCCACATAAGGACACTGCCACCACCTGTAGGCACCATGCATTTTCCTTTGTATTCCTCACCTTTGTGACGCCTTACAGTTTTGAAGCCATCAGTTCCAAAAACCATCCTCTTGGTCTCATAACTCCAGAGCATGGAGTCCCAGTAGTCTTCATCTTTGTCAGCATGGGCCCTGGCAAACACTAGGCGGGCTTTTTTGTGCATGGGCTTTAGGAGAGGCTTCTTTCATGGACGGTACCCATGCATGCCATTCCTCTGCAGTGTATGCCGTATTGTCACAGGCAATAGTCGCCCCAGTTTGGCTTTCTACTTTTCTAGATAACTGCAGTGAAATTGCATGTCAATTTTCTTCAACCCTTCTCATCAGAAGACGCTCCTGTCGAGGTTTTAACTTCCCGTGGACAACCTGGACGTCTCTGTGAGATGGTTGCATTTTAAACGTTTGTACCACTTTTGCTACAGTATTCTGACTGATAAGTAAAGCTTTGCTGGTCTTCTTGTGGCCTTCACTTTTCTTGTGTAAAGAAATTATTTTCTTTCTCAGGTCTTGTGACATTTCTCTTCCATGTGGTTACATTGCTGACAGCATGAAATGGGAAGGGGTTTTGTTTAATTAACACCCTTTTATAGTCAACTGTCACCTGTGTGATGAATATTTAGACTGACATGTGGTTGAATTCTTGTTAAATTAGACTTTTGTAGTCTAAAATTTAGCTTTGCTCCAGAGACTTTCAGTGGGGTGTACTCATTTTTGCATCATCCTAATTTGAGTTAAACTGAAAATGTTATTCTCCAAGTTATATTATTAACCTTACTTTCATGTTATGAGTTAAACGGATGTTATATATAAATATCCTCCTCCTACACAGTTTGTCCCCTCTGGAGGAACCAAAGTTGTTCTGCAATTGCATGCCTCTCAAGTATTATATAATAAAAACAATATAAAAAAGAAAGTCATAATGTTTATTTTTCTTAAAAACTACACATGTAATATTGACCCCATAACAATGGGTACACACACACACACACACACACACACACAGGAATGCAGCACAAAAGGCTAGCAGAATCCGTTGCCCTCCTTTGTTTAAAACATACTAATTTTATTGCTTTCTAAATTATTTCTGGTGATTTCTTATCTCTTTTTTATGTCCTGAAAGCATTTAGATGAGATGTGTACAGTGACAGTCATACAGCAGGTCACCAGATCTGTTGATGCGGTTTAACAGGTTATAAAAATCTGTTGCCCTCCTTTGTTTTATCATAAAGCTACTCTGATCCCTTCTCTGACTCCCTTGTAGTTATTTGCAGATACACTAGTTTTTCTTATGGAACAAGTAACTGTGTAACAATGTTTATGAAGCAAGGTACAGTCTTTTCACAAGGTCATAAGAGTGTGTCTTACACTGCAGGAAAATGCTTCACAAAACCATTTCAGGTCACTTTCCTACAACATGCATGTATACGTATTTTTTATCACCATTGTAGTACAACCTGCTCACAATCATAAGATAAAGGGAGACAACACAAACAGTTAAGCTGCCAACAAAGACATTTATTTAAAATCATTTTTTTCTATCACAAAATCATTTCCTAAAAATGTTTGTGTGTCAGCCAGAGAAACCACAGCCCATGCTCAACACCTGTAAGTTGCTTTGGATAAAAGCATCTGCTTAATGACTAAATGTAAATGTAACGGCATATATCTACAAAAGCACATGTAAAACAAGCCCTCACTGTGGCAACTTTGATAATGTTATACTGTTAATAAAAAAATAGTTGTATTTAATATTTTTAATGTGCCACAAATAAAATGAAACTTAAAAATGCTGATGAAATTAAATATACAGTAGATATAGAAAAGAGTCACACCCTTCAAAACAGTTTTTGTGTTATATACTAAAATAGATTTTTGTTTTTTAACTTGTCCTGTATTAAGCACATTTAAGAAATATCATGCGTTTTCATCAGATGTTGCCATACGTGTTGAGGTCTTCAATATTGGTGTAATAATCTTCATAATCTTCAATCTGTAAGGAATGTTTTAAGAGAAAACAGAGACACAGAGGTCAACGCATATCAGACACCATTTGAAGTTTGAGTTTGAACCCACAGTGTGAAGTAATGGTGATCAGATATATACTTACAGAGCAGGATTTTCGTTGACTGAGATGTGAAATGCACAGGAGAGAAATAAAAAGGAAGTTAATAAATAATTTGAAAGATTAATTTTACAGTACAGTTAAATCAGTATTTAGTGAGTTCAATTATCTTATTCAATGTCTGACAGATGGCACAAAAATTTACTAAAGGAAACTAGCATTGTTTTGTACATTCATTTAACTCTTACTTCCACTTTGACATGTACTTTTATCTTTATACTAAACATTACAAAAACAAATGACATTTTGAATGCTCAATACCTCTTTGGTGATGGCATATGAGGTTTAGAAAAAGTATTTTTGGCTGATTCTGAATACACATCTTTTGACCTGTGAACAGATGGTTTTATCAGATAAACGCTTAGATACCACAACCAGAAAAGTACAATGTTGTGAGTTTTAATGAACAGACTTTGATTAATACTTTATTTGTATCCTGATGCATTGACTATAGATTATATCAGACGACCGAGGAATACCATGAACCGTATAGTTTCAAAATATTAACAATTAAAACAGAAATAATCACATAGTGCAAATGTGGTGCAGTTTACGTAATTTTTAACAGTAACCGTATTTGCAGTTTCTACCCAGACATAAAGATCTGGTCCATTACTGTTGATTTAGAGCATGAAGTTTAAAGGCTGAAACGCAGATTCAAGCCATGTTCTACAAGTCTAAATGTAGCCATCTTGATGCACACACAGCATCATACGTTATAATTCACACATGCTAAAAACAAAGCAGAAGTGATGCTGTCTGCATCACAAATAAGATATATTTAAGTCATTAGCAAACTTCATATGTTTATTCCTGGAGCTTATCAAGGTGCTATAAAAGTTCATAATTTTACTTATTTTATGTCAAATGCAAGGAGGGGGTGAAAATAGGGGAAAATGACAAAATACTGATCAAATTAAAACCGTAATGTTGATACAATAGTAAGTTGATATCATTAAAAAGAGATTTGATAGTGCTGGATATCATCCAAAACAACACCAAATAGACACATAGAGTATGGTACTGTGAGTAATATACTCAATTGTAAGCAGTAATTTAGACATCATTAGGTAAGAAATATACATGGGTGGTTGCTATTAAAATCAGCATTTCCATTTCTGCTGACTTTTGATGCTGTCACATAGAGCTTCTAAAGTGACAAATGTTGCTTGCACAAAAAATGTGTGATGTTGTGGACATGAAGCTGTATTAAGACACACATCTTGAATATCATTCTTAAATACAATAAAAACACCAGATCTAGAAAACTAAAAAGATTTAGAAATTCACATTCACAAGTATCAAAATAACACATAAACACTTGTATCTGTCTGAAGTGGTCTAGTTTGAAAGTAGAAAATACATGATAAAAATAGGTCATGCATACCTCTGTTCTTGCATATCATCAGGTGGCCGCCTACAGAAATAATATTGACAAGTTAAAAATACTGATAGCAAAAACTTAGTTTCCCTTTTTTTTCACATATCCCTATCTCTGGAGAAGAATAAACACGATGTAACACACATACCTGTGACATCTCTTGTATGTACAGACTCCAGCAAGTGTGCACATGAGAAGCAAGATAACTGATGAGGGGACTATGATGTAAAGCCCAGTGGTCTTCCAGTCAAAGGTCATCACTTCAGCCTCACCCTGGGAAAGGGCTAAAAGGATGTAGCATGTCAAACATTGGTCATTATAATTTATGTGAATAGCTACAAGACAAATACAACACTTATACTTGGATTCTGGACAGGAATCGCTGGTTTTGGAGGATCTGTAGAAGAATCTGTAAAAGAGAAAACTACATACATGATGACACACACAGACGACTCACAAGTCAGGCATGTGTTTTTGAATCACTCACGTTGTACATGTAAAGTAATAGATGATTCAATGTTTTTCCCCGAAATGTTTGCACTGCATTTCAACATCTTGTCATGGTGTTCTTTGGTACTAACAAAGGTTATGGTGGAAGAGGTGGCTGATTTGAACTCTGAAAGTTTTTTGTTATTGTTTGAGACCTCCATGTTCTTATAGTTCCATGATATGGTTGGAGGATTCTTCAGGCAGGAATGGTCGATGGTACATGTGAACTTCTTTGAAACGCCCTCTATGACATCTGCACGGTCAGGCTCAATGGCAATTTTTGTATAGATACCTGAAATAAAAATGGATAAATATCAGTAAAAACAGAGATTCTTGTTTCTCATTCCGTAAGAGCAAAACATATACATAGGAAAAACCTCCATACTAAGATTTTCATTATACCTGCATGAAAGAGCTGAATATGATAAACCAATAAGCCCCAAGAAGCCGTGGGTTACAGTGCATTTTATTACAGCTAAGGGGCCTTGTTAGGCACGAGGCGAAGCAGAGGATTATAATAACCGTGGATTATAACACGGTTAATCCATATGCTTAGTAAAGTTTCATGAAGTAAAACACAGCAAATATTATGTAATTATTTTAATAGAAATATATTCTTCCACCAAACAAAGTAGTTCCTCAGAAACAGGTGTGGCTACAAAACTGCGGTTGCCAAGCAACACAGACGCAGCAAAGCACGAACAGACCACATAGTCTATTTATGAGTATTCACCTCATTTCTAGACTTTTCGATGTCTTCAATATCGCTTTTATTAATTAATATTAATAAAGTCGTCTTTGTTGTTGGTCTTATTTGTCTGTCATGTCAATATCTTCCCACCACTTATCCAAGCTTAGCCCACCAAATAAATCAAAATTCACAACAAAATCGGACATTTTGACAATTATTTGGCTGTACGTAGCAAGAGTGGCGCAGTGATGTAGGTAATGCGGTCAGCCGTTATATATATCGGGGTATTTTATAACGGCTTAGATCTCCGCTCAACCAATCAGAATCAAGGACCAGAACTGACCGTGTTATAAATTAAAATTTTACTCATCTTAAGTTTGAAAAAATATTTAAAGTTCTGTGTTGTCAACATTCTGAATCTGTAAAACCCAGAAAAAAAACAAAAGCAAACATAGATGCAATTCATAACGTTTATACTTACATTTTGCACTTTTTGATTTTGTAGCTCTTGCTGTTTTGCCTCCATAATGTGTCACTATACATTTGATATCTGAGTGCTCAGCTTTCATGACACCCGTGCGTGTCAGAGTGATTTTCCATTGACCTATTCCAAAAATGTCCTGTATTTTATCAGATCCTTCTATAACCTTCAGAGTGATGTTTGGTTTGCTGTACGGACAGGTGTGGTAGGTTTCACATGACACTGTTATGGTGTCACCGGTCATTGCGCCTCCACGAACATTGATGGTGGGCTTCTGTGGGCTTGCTACAATAAGCAGAAAAGTTACACTTATAAAACCTTGTTTTATGAAATCAAGAATAATAAAACATATAAAAACTTGTGAACACAATAAAGACATTTGAACTATACCGTCCACAAGAATCGTGGATGTGACATCATAAAACTTGTATGTGCGCCATCCAACACTGTCTGGGTCAATCCATGGATATAATTTCTCTCCATGGTGGGACTGATCTCGGTTTGTAATGACAAGACTGCAGTCTCTATTTGAATGGTTGCCATATAAAGCAGTTTTTCCTTTGAACTTGTCAATTACATAAGATGGATATTCGTGATCATAAACTATAGGGTAGCCTTTAGAGACCCACTGATACCACACAACTCTGTTTGGGTTGATGGGTGGATACGATAGGAGAAAGAACATGGTATAACCAGACATGAACCTTTGAGACCATGAATTTCCTTTGGCATCCTCACTTCCATGCCAAAGTCTCATATAGGAGAAATCCTGTGAGAAAAAGTTATGAAAATAATTTTGTTGTTAGACCTGACATTTTAATTTTTTGGTTTTATAGGTCATGCCAATTAAATAAACCCAATGTTTAATGTAACACAATTTTCTCCCTTCCTGTTTGCATAGTACAGTCAGTTCTTAGGAGTTCGCCCCTTCTCAATAGATTTGTTCAAGTTCAAGTGACTGCAGTAAACATATATACGCCTCACGGCTACAAACATGCACACACACACACACACACACACACACACACACATGGATGCACACACTTCCTTAAACTGTAATGGAGATAATAAGCAGAATCTATTTTAACATTAATGTTTACTTAGTAGTCCAACCTGTCAAAATGTATCTTTTCAAACTCAATTTATTTGTCATTTGATCTATTAGTAGCCAACATATTGCATGAATACATACATGTAAACATTTTCAAAGAAAGAAAACATGTATAAATCAAAAGGGATACTGTACCTTGGAAAATCAGATGAAGTAACAGCTTTACTTTCATTCCTGGATTACAATGTTTGCTCATATGTGGAAACGGGACTTAGAAACTACAAATACACCAAATGTGTGCAGAACCGCAGCACATAATGTCCTGACTTAAACCAGTTCATCTGTTTTTCATAAGTCTTCCCCTTTTCACTGGGAGCAGCCCCTTGAATAATATAAACTTAGAAGTGAAGATGACCAAGTTGATCAGATTAATAATACAATTTATTATAATTTACATAAAATGTAATATAATAAAATTAAATAAAAAGCATTATTTCACCCTTACCTTTTCCGCACCCTGGATAAAACAATAGGTTTGGATGAGAACAGGAGATAACAAATAAACTTGTGGTTTCTCACTCATATAATACATAACACATGAGTAATGAACCTTGTGGACCTGTTTTTGTGCTAGGGGGTGTGGTTATTGGCTTTAGGCCAGTCCCCATGAGCCTTTCTATTGGCGCGTCTCCGTCTGTGAATCAAAAGAGGGAGATTGAATTCAACGGAGGAAGAGGATATTTAAGAGACCTGATGCGCTCAGGGGCAGATCTCAATGTGGACGCTGTGTGTTGGTCGAGGCCAATTGGGTCTGTCTGGCAACAAAGCTTTTCTGTGGCTCAGTGGTTAGAGCGTGGGACTTGCAATGCAAAGGGCGTGGGTTTGATCCCAGGGGATTGCACATAGTTAGCAGCAAATGTATAGTACTATGCAATGTAAGTCGCTTTGGATAAAAGTCTGCCAAATGCATAAATGTAAATGTAAATGTAAATGTATATGTAAATGAAGATACAGTAGCTAAACAGTTGGGCTTGTTCGAGTTTAGACAGATAATTGGACGATGTTATGAGCGCTGGCAACTTAGTCGTGTGGTTGCGAGCATACCAGGCTCTCGGACAGCTCACACGCTGATGAACCCATAGACACGTTATGACGCGCTGAGCAAGTTCAATGAAACATATATGGATTCACCTGGACTGTGACTGAACGCTGGTATGAGTTTTTGTGGACTTTAATCCTGTATACCAGTGACTTGCTGATATTATATACAATACTTTCATTAATTGTTTCTATAATAACTCGTTGGGAATATTTATCATTTATAGTGGACGTTCCGTCCATTGGCTGCTCCGCTTTTCGACTCCAGCTCTCACAGTATATGTGGTTCCCAGACTGTCATTTGGAGGAGGGGTCTTATGGAGCGGATCCGTGTTTTCTGTGTTTTTAATAAGTTGCCCATGCATGAATTAGACACATGATATTGCAAAAACTTAAGTATCAGAACAAAAGATGCATTATATCAAAAGTGAATGCTCACCCTGACTTATTAATATCTGACTGCAATATCGTGGGCCGCACCTCTGGACCCTACTTGGTTTTTGCGCCATCTACCAAAATCGGAGTTAGGAGTGAAGCGTAATGAGTACCGAAAAAGTGCAACTAACACAGTGTTTCCACCCAATTCTAATAACTTTGTTTTTAAAACCTTATATTACACCTAAATACTACATTTCATGTAATTAAACCTTATGCTAAAAGCTGAATGTTAAGTAATTATTGTGACTAACTAGCATAATATAATAAGTAAAAAAATGATAAACAAGAAACGTCTCAGGTTACGACTGTAACCATTGTTCCTGAGATAGGGAACGAGACACTGCGTCATGGAATGACTCTTTGGGGAACGCCATTAGCGTGACTTGTCTGAATCGCGTGTGAAACTAACTTTCGCTTTATAGTCGCATGATGATGACGTCACTGATGACGTCATGACCACCGTGACTATCGGAAGGCATAAAAAGGAAGCGGAAGCAGTGCAAACCAGCTTCTGCAAAAAATGAAGCAAATGCTCCAGTCATAAGGAGTATGGCAAAGAGACGCAGTGTCTCGTTCCCTATCTCAGGGAACAATGGTTACAGTCGTAACCTGAGACGTTCCCTTTCGAGGGAACTCAAGACTGCGTCATGGAATGACTCTTTGGGGAACAAAATACCCGCTACGCCATACGAGTTGTGGCTGTCTAAGTGTGAAGGTGTTATGCACATACTAAGACATAAGTACCTGAGAACCAGGTAAGGAAGAAAGATCAAGATTGTAATATCTTATGAATGTGTGCGTGGAAGACCAGCCCGCTGCATCACAAACATCCTGCATAGACGCACCTGACAGAAGGGCCTGCGAAGAGGCCATACTCCTTGTTGAATGTGCCTTGATTCTCAGAGGTGAAGGTAGTCCACGCACCTCATAAGCCAAGGAAATGGCCTCCACAATCCATCTACTAATGGTGTGCTTAGAGGCCGGCTGACCTCTACTATGAGGTCCAAAACAAACCAACAGTTGGTCCGATTTCCTCCATATGGAAGATCTTCTAACATACTCTCCCAGTGCCCTGACTGGGCATAACAAGTGTAGTCTCTGATCCTCTGCTGACTCATGAGGTGGAGCATGAAAGGCTTGTAAAACTAATGTTCTGGCCACATTGCTTGGCACCTTAGGTACATACCCTGGTCTAGGGTGCAGAATTGCTTTTATATTACCTGGAGAGAACTCCAGACATGGTGGAGAGACTGATAGAGCCTGAAGGTCGCCTACCCTCCTCAGAGAGGTAATACCGAGTAAAAAGGCTAATTTGAGGGACAAATACTTGTCTGAGCTACACTCATTAGGTTCATAAGGAGCTTGGGAAGCCCCTTCCAAAACCACAGCGAGGTCCCATGCTGGAACTCTAGCCTGAGGAGGCGGTCTCATCCTCAAGGTACCACGCAAAAACCGGGCAACCAAGGGGTGTCTCCCCAAGGTGCTTCCAGGCAGAGGGGAGTGAAAGGCTGCAATAGCTGCCACATAAACTTTCACCGTAGAAGGTGCAAGACCTGCCGAAAACCGCTCTTGCAGAAACTCCAGTACTGAAGCCACTGGGCAGTTAACTGGATCTAAATGTCTGTTATTACACCACAAGGTGAATAACCTCCACTTTAGAGCATAAAGTTTTCTGGTGGATGGAGCTCTAGAATTAAGAATGGTTTCAACAACCTCAGTTGACAGACCTTGATTCAACAAGCCACTCCCTTCAGCGGCCAGGCCCACAACTTCCATAGTTCTGGGCTGGGATGGCATATCGTGCCCCTGGCTTGGTTCAGAAGGTCCTGCCTGAGGGGAATCTCCCATGGCTGGCCTTCTAAGAGCATTAGAAGGTCCGAGAACCAGACTCGTGCAGGCCAATAAGGTGCTATTAACAAGAGTCTGATCCCTTCCTGTCGAACTCTCTCTAGGACCTGCGGGAGCAAAGCGATTGGGGGAAAAGCATACAGACGCCGCCTCGGCCATGTCTGTACCAGGGCGTCCAGTCCCAATGGGGCTGGAAGAAATATTGAAAACCACAGGGGGCAATGAGATGTCTCCTGAGATGCAAAGAGGTCGATTTCGGCCTGACCAAATCTTTCCCAAATCTGTTTCACCACTTCGGGGTGAAGTCTCCATTCTCCTGGCCTCAGTCCTTGTCTCGACAACATGTCTGCTCCCACATTTTGAACTCCAGGAATGTAAGTCGCCCTGATAGATAGAAACTTCTCCTGGGACCATAGGAGAACCTGCTGCGCCAGCTTGCAGAGAGGGCGCGACCTCAGGCCCCCTTGATGATTGATATAAGAGACCACGGCTGTATTGTCTGTTCTGATTAGAACATGATGGTCCCTGAGGACTGGGAGGAAGTACTTCAAACCTCTTATGACAGCTAACATCTCCAGGCAATTTATGTGCCAATGGAGATGCTGCTCTGTCCATAGCCCACTGGCTGAGCAACCTTCTACTATTGCCCCCCAGCCTGTGAGGGATGCGTCCGTCGTCACTGTCATCCTGTGACATTGAGCTCCCAATTTTCGACCTTTTTAGAAACTGTTTCTTTTTCCATATAGCCAGGGAACGAAGGCATCTGCGCGTAACCCTGATTATACGAAACGGGTTGCCCCTCGGGGAAAACCCTTTGTTCTTTAGCCACCATTGTAAAGGTCTCATATGCAGAAGGCCAAAAGGAATCACGTTGGATGCTGCTGCCATTAGACCTAATATTTTCTGAAAATGCTTGACAGTGTATGCCTGACCCATCTTGATTCTGGATATTGTTGTCAGGATGGACTCGACACGTGCAGGAGACAACTGTGCCTGCATCATGACTGAGTTCCACACTACCCCAAGAAAAGTAATGCTCTGCTGAGGAGTTAGATTGCTCTTCTTGGCATTGAGCTCAGTCCCAAAAGCTTCATATGGTCGAGGACGACATCTCGATGTCGAACCACCATTTCTTGAGACTGAGCTAGCACTAACCAGTCGTCTATGTAGTTTAATATGCGAATCCCCTGAAGTCTCAGTGGAGCAAGGGCAGAATCCATGCATTTCGTGAAAGTGCGAGGGGAAAGAGCAAGGCCGAATGGAAGAACTCCATATTGGTAGGCTCTGCCTCCGGAAGCAAATATGAGAAACTTCCGGTGTTGAGGAAGGATGGATATGTGGAAATATGCATCCTTCAGGTCTATTGTGGTGAACCAGTCGCCTTTTCTGATTCCAGCCACAATAACAGGAATCGTAAGCATCTTGAACTTGTACCTCCTCAGAGATTTGTTGAGATATCTCAGATCCAGAATAGGCCTGAGCCCTCCATCCTTTTTCGGAACTATAAAGTACCGACTGTAAAAACCTGTCTGACTCTCGTGAGGGGAAACATATTCTATGGCCCCCTTCATCAAGAGAGATTGTACTTCCTGTTCTAACACCCGAGCCCGGTCGGAACTCACTTCGGTGCAAAACACCCCTTTGAACTTTGGAGCTGACTATGGTGCGGAGAAGCCATGGAGTCAGATTCGGCAACTTTCTCCACTCGTGGAGGAAGTGCACTAAGGGAGTCAGCGTGATGACATCGGCTTCGGGTGCATGCGGATCGATGCCTGGAAGTAATTGACCTGCAGGGGATAGTGGAACTATTAGCATGTTTACAGGGTCTACCATGGGTAGATTCTGTTGAACCCGTACTAGGGAAACTGACGTGCCCCGAAGCGCACTGGGCGGCGGGGTTAACGTAGTGGCCTCCTAAGGCCTATTGGGGGAACCGGACTTGTCCACCCCCCCAGAATGGGTGCTATTTGAAGCGCTGAGGTACCGTCAGGACCTCTTGGCAGTAGCCTTCCGATTGGAGATAACAACTGTCCTCAAATCTGGCTTGATTTGCCTTGAGAACTTCTGGGATTGCGGTCTCGACCCCAAGCTCTCTGAGGGGGAGTACGAGTAGCAACACTCTGTTTTTCCTGCTGCCTATGTAGAGCACTAGTAGTAGATGGCTGGGGCTGCCTTTGAGCTGCAGGACCCTGAGGGTAAGAACGGCGAGGTAAAACATTTTGGAAAGCTGTTGCTTGACGCTTTGCCTCCTGAAAACGATCGACCACAGTGTCGACCACATTCCCAAAGAGACCTTGGTCAGACAATGGTGCATCAAGCAGCACAGACTTGTCCTTCTCCTTAATACCAGACAAATTTAACCATAAATGCTCTCTGTAGCTACCAGGGTCCCCCATGGAGCGCCCAATAGCTTGGGCTGTCTCCTTGGTTGCTCGGAGAGTAAGATCTGCTGCTGTCTTCAGTTCATTAAGCAGGTCTATATCAATAACCTCCGCTCTCTTTTATGTCCCCCAGCAGGTCGGCCTGGTATGCCTGCAAAAGACCCATAGTGTGCAGACATGAGCCAGCCCGACCTGCCGCCATATATGCCTTACCCACCAAATTTGACGTAATCCGGCTTGGCTTGGTGGCAATGTCGGAGGTTTCAATGATGATGCTGCTTCAGGTGAAAGGTAGGTGGCCATAGACTCTTCCACCTTGGGCATCATGCCATAGCCTTTCTCTCTAGCTCCTATAACTGAGGAGAAAACTAGAGGCAGTGGTGGAAATTCTGGAAGGAAAATGGCTTTTTCCATGATTTAGGAAACCTCAGTATGTAAATCTGGAAAGAATGGCAACCCCCGACGTTGAGGTTGTACCCGTTTTTTTTAAGTATCTTTCATCTAATTTACTTATAGGTGTAAGTTGTTGTTGATCTTGGGGCCAATCAACACTAAGCTTGGCTACTGCCCGGATAACAACCTCTAATAGCTCCTCATATCCCTGGGAAAGTGCCCAGTGGGCAATTGATGTTAAATAGACATCAAATTGACGTCAAACATCGGCATCAAAGAATTGGTCAAAAATGCAAATCAAATCGATGTCAAAATTTGACATCAAATTGACATCAAGTTTTGACGTTAATTTGATTAGCAATTTCTTTTACATTTTTTTAACAAATTGATGTCCTATTCTAGACCAATAAATAATGAAACAACAGTACTTAATGTAAGACATGTTTTATTAAATACAATCAGCTACAATTCCAGAAATTTAAAATGTTCTTAAACCACTAATAAATATAAAATCCTCCTTGAATTACTTTTTAATTAAATATTAACATTTAAATTGATATATAAATATTAAGTGATCTGGAAAAAGCCATCACATGACAAAATTGTACATATTACAGGTTTTGATATCATATGAAAGCTCTCAAGCCTTTCCATTTGTTAAAAACATTTACATTTACGTGTAGTTATTTAGCAGACGCTTTTATCCAAAGCGACTTACAGTGCACTTATTACAGGGACAATCCCCCTGGAGCAACGGGGAGTAAAGTGTCTTGCTCAAGGACACAGTGGTGGTGGCTACTAGGATAGAACCAGCAACCTTTTGATTTACCAGTTCAGTGGTTAACCCACTAGACCACCCACTCCAATAAAAACAATTTGTAAATTAAATAAAAACAGTTTTGGAAAGGGCTAATAGCTTTCATATGATACTAAAACCAGTATTTTTTATTTCACCATGTGATGGGTTTTCCCAGATCATATCCCAAATGAACAAAAATAATTTTGATAAACAATTGGCTTAAGGCCCTACTTATTCAGAATCTGAACACACATCAATCGCCGATTTCCCCCTTTTGTCGTCCCATACCCCCACATCTATCGGGAGCAGACCGGAGATTTTTTAGCTGTATTTTTTTATTTTCAGCCTCTGATAATGAAGGTTTGGACTGCTGTAGTGCACCTAAATGAAGATGAAACCACAATTAGCACACCTTTTAAGACATTAAAATATACCTAACATTTTTCAGCAACCATCACTTGTACATAGAAGTTAATGCAAGTTGCTGCTCTTAAATGTTTATTAACACTAAGATGTTCCCAGGTTTAAATAAGTATCTGTTAAATTTAGAAATGTGCACTACTTGCAAATATTTAAGAGTTGTTAAATGTTTTAAATGTGTCAGTTTACTAAGATAAGATTGTAATTTAAGCATTACATGTTTAATTTACTTAAAATGTAGCATATGTTGATAGACACTACATCCTCTAATCATACAAGAAAAGTAATGTAGTACCTATTATAACACGACATAGCCGTGTTTTCCAAAGGCCTTCTTCATTCCTGAGCCATCCATATTCATTGTTGACATCAATTTGTTTGTAAGAATTCTGAAAAAAAAGACAACCATATCAGTATTCAATGATTGTTAAGATTGTTGAACAATACAACTAAGTGACCAGAACAGCTGAGAAGTTTTCCTTTGAGCACAGTAACACAAATTGTCATTGAACCAGCTTTGGTACCTTTAGTAGTGTGGGGCTGGTCCTGCTTGACACAGTGGACCTTCTACCAGGACATTTTAGAACACATCAGTGTGTATCAAATTATGAATTATAATTATGGGTATGTTTCGCTTTGTCGCATAGCATCGGTAAAGAGATTCAAATGAGGGCATTTTTATTTTATCCTAATATTAATTGCAAAACTAACATTACTCACTGACATTTCTAAATCGTTAACTCAACGTTACACGCTTAATGGATCGCACATTAACATTACCTCAGAAATCTTCACGGTACTTCTGGCGGGATATTTCAACTCACCAGATTCTAATATATCGCCAAGTCATATATTTCATCAAAACACAATCTTCTAGGTTTTCAAAGTTACCCAATATATACGTATTTTTTATTCATGAGATGTTTATTACTCACCTGATAAAAAGCGACAACCTTCTCCAATGCTTCGACCGCATAGCAAACACTGGCTCTACGCAAGACGTGATGACGTACGTTTCAACGGTCAACGTAGTAAATCCTCCAAATATTTTTATAAATTTTATATTTTTACGTGTATGTATAAAATAATATGTTATACTACATTTGCATCAAATTACACACAAAAAAAATATTAATTGTTTTAGTCCATTCACTAACTTCTGCTGCTGAGAAACCCGAAAATGTGAAATAGGCCATGGCGCCGTCTACAGGTGGTATTAAGCAATACATAAGACAGATAATAAATGGGGATTAAAAATACAGAGAACGGCATGGGCATTGTAGGCCCAACATTTTTCATAATTAAAATTAAGGAAAATTCGTAAAAAACAAGAAAATCTAAACAATTTTAAAACATATAGCCTGTTTTTTTTCAACAGATATGAATAGAAAAAACCTAATGAAAATTTTACTAAAATGAACACGAAGTTGTGATACTGTAAAAATGGTAAATACATTATACCGTATTACAATTTTATGAGTATTTTCAATTACAGCAAATTTATTCTAATTGTACAGTAATATAATATAAATAAAAATAAGGATACATAATACTTTATGTGGGGTAACAGCAAAACTGCTTCATTTTTTTTATATTTTAAAATACATTTGAATGTATTATTGGCAAATCAGTATATTTTCTTGTAAAATTTAACAATCACTGTTTCCTTTTATTTCAGCATGAGTATTTACATACTTTTAAAAAAAGTGTTTTTTACCACAGAAGTTACAGCAGTCCACTTTCATGTACAAATCCAACAACTGCTTCAAAAGATGTGACAAATAGATGCATTTTGAGGGGCCAGTTAGAAGAAAAATGCTATTTCAACTGGATTTACATTGATGTCAATATGATGTCAATACAACATCAAATGAATGCCTATAATGCAACGTTGATTTGACGTCATTTCAATGTCAAACATATTGGGCTATACTTACATTAACCAATTTCAGTATGGGATAAACCTCATATTTTCACCTCATTAAAAACCTTGAAGAATTTAATGTATGATTTGAATTTGAAATGATGTGGTGCACCATCTTGATCAAATCTTGTCTGAAATTTGACGTCAAATTGACATCGAGGTGCCCGCTGGGTGGAGTTTCATGATCTTCAGTTTCTACTGCTTGCACACTAACACTCTCTCACTCCTCAGAGCTAGAGCAGTGCATAGAGCTTCCAGATGGGGCGGGAGAAGCCACCATGCGGGCTCCCAAACCCTTTCCGGAAGCAATGGGATTTGAGGGATGAGAAAGGACCGAAGTCGTCTCACCCTCCAAAATATCCATCTGCGAACCCCATGACTGCAGACCCCGCACTGCCTCGCAGAAGCGGGACCTGAACCATGAGGCTTGCGAATACTGCCTGACTCATCAAACAGTGCTAAACGTGAGAGAAGAGATCTTAGCGGTAGCCACAAGCAATGTTCACAGGCAGCTCCCTCAAGAGCTGCCTTAGCATGTTCCATTCCCAAACATTTCACACAAAGCTCATGTGAATCACTATCCGTAATAAAACGGGGGCAGGGAGGAACACATTGCTTAAATGCCTTCTTTGACATACGTTTCATATTGCTAATCTATCTAAGATAGCTTAAGATAAACTAGAAACCTTCACACACACAACAGATGCTTTGCTGAATGGCAGAAGCTGGTTTGCACTGCTTCCGCTTCCTTTTTATGCCTTCCGATAGTCACGATGGTCATAACGTCATCAGTGACGTCATCATCATGCGACTATAAAGCGAAAGTTAGTTTCACACGCGATTCAGACAAGTCACGCTAATGGCGTTCCCCAAAGAGTCATTCCATGACGCAGTGTTGAGTTCCCTCGAAAGGGAACATAGCCTTTTCAGTTACTAGATCGACCACATTTCAGATACAGAGTGAAGACACAATGATGACTCTGCGCGCAGATTTAAGATCGTTTTTATTTTATAAAATCACGACTTAACATTTGAACAGACACACACACAAAAACATTTTTGTTTTAAATGAAACACATTCATGCATGTCTTCATTGAATCCTAGAGATAAAGGCGCAGAGAAAAACATTCAGTTGAACATTTTCTTATGTGTTCATTTTTCAACAAATTTCATATTTAAAAGTTCTTAGTGACCACAGAACACTTTTTACTTTTCCTGATCTTTAAATATTTAAAGCGCAGATACCAAGTACAGTATGCAGCAGTATACATACCAATTGGATGTTCTCCCCTCTTTTCACCATTTTTTCAGTATCCCTCTGTTAATTCTTCCACTTCACTGAAATAGAAAATGGAGAACACAAGCACAGCTGGGTTAACAGAAATACTGTTAACGCTTCCAAACCTTGGACATTGTGTAAACAAAAATTACTCTGATGATAATCTGGAGCAGAGATGAAGGCTTGCTCCGCATCCTGCAGAGATATTTTTTTTAGCCCAGCCAGGCCATATACGATGGGACCTTCAAAATAAAATGGTAAATTGAAATATACACAGGTCTGTTCATAATCAGTATACAGTAGGCTGTGAAGGCCAGAAAAATCCATAATACATTATATATAAACAAGGATTTCCATTCTTGGATTGTTATGTGTTTTTTTTTAAAGTGAGTCCAATAGGTCAAATACATTTTTTTCTAAATAGACTTAAATTAGTCCAAAGCCTAGTACTTGACCAATTTATTTAATAATCTTTTGTCATACTATTGCCTGCACTGAGATGTGTTCTTGAATAGACGACACAGTACATTACAAAATCTAGCATGTGGTATTTTAACAGTCAATTATTGTGATGTCAAATGTTACAATCAACATTACAGAAACAGTGTCAACATGATGAGACATCATGGGATTAAACAAGTTGACTTTGAGCACGAGACAATTTAAACATTAAGATTAATTTTAATCACTTAAAATGGAAAAAACAATGAGTAATTGACAAGGTTTCATAGGAAGAGTGCTGCAGTTCACTGTGTTGTCTAGGCCAAGAGTTAATAATCATCCCATAGTCACAAAATCAAAATAAGCTTGCCAGTCGTGATACAGTTTCTTTAAAAAGAAACATTAACTTTCCAATAAAATGTTAAATGTTTTTAATGTTGAACTAATACAAATTAATTCCCATTTGACACTGTTATAGTCCTCCATTCTACCCATTTATTTTCATTGTCAAGGGAAAATACAAAGAAGTACAAACTTACAAGGATAGCATAAATGAGCCCTAAAAAAGCAAAAGTGATCACCTTTTTGAACTCTTTTGTAGTTTTTAATAATGATTATTGGAGGCAGATTTTTTTTCCATTTTTGAACTCCTATTTTGCACTACAAACTGTGAAATGAAAACAATATAAATTCATATTAAAGCTATGAAGATTAAGGACTCAGCAGTTTTCATTTGTTTGATTCATATCAACCACATAGAATACCAGGAATATTAGGCTGCTGTCACTAATGTATTGACATTTGTTTTCTTTCTCAACTTTTTACGCTCACTTCAGACAAAAATTACCCTTTTTATGACTTAACTGACCCTCTCCCTCAGTTGAATTCAATCACCCTCCTTTGATTCACAGAAGGAGACGTGGCAACAGAAAGGCTCATGGGAACTAGCCAAAAGCCAATAACCACACCCCCTAGCACAAAAACAGGTCCACAAAGTTCATTACTCATGTGTTAGTATCCCAGGCCCACCAAAGGGCCGCGGCCCACCGGTTGAGAATCACTGCCATAGGCTATAATTGACCTTTGTCATTTTACTGCTCTCATCTTTTATGTTGTATAATTAGGCATTCACAGATACATTATATATATACAAAACACAACATATGGGTCTGTTTGTTAGGTAACATTTGGCTAGATTTCACATCTGTCCACAGATTAGCTCAAACATGGTTATTTTCTTATTTCTAGATTTACGGAAAATCAGTGATAGACAGAGGCGAGTTTACTTTCAGATCAAAACCCCCTAGCGGCGAAATGTCATTGAGTTTTGAAATTGTTTGCTAAAAACCACGTGACTTAGCCAGTTTTAAAAGTGCTTTGAAGCACTGCTCGACACAAAAGATTCGATACAGGTTTCGAAAGTCCCCATCACTACTTGTTTAAGACTCTGGTTGCCTCCAAATAACCCAACTTGCGGTCTTTGCACTTGACCACTTGACTACATTTATGACGTATTTCCTGTTTTGGCTCTAGTGTTCTAGTGGGTGTGAAGATCCCAAGTGAGCGTTATATTTCTAACCCGATGGGACACACTAAGCAAGTGCAAACATGTAACGTTAATTAATGTGGTGAGATAAAAAGCAGTTTTACAAAATATATAACTCTGGAGCTTTCACCAATAAATATGTAACACTACGTTTTACTAAAATATTATATGTAATATAAGCATTATTTGTACTGTATCAAAAAACAAAACAAAAGAAAACACGTTAGCCAAACGAAGCATAAATAAAGAAAAAACCTTAAAAAGTAGTAGCTTAAAATACGCTGGAATGCTTTTTGCAACGTCCGCGAGACCCGAGTCTCACGATTAATATCCAGAACATGATGCATGATGGGACACGCATAGCCTTAATACTGCTCCGAAGCGGTATTCAAGCTAGTGTGGGTTTAGTGTGTGTTAAGCGCACTGCCCTTTGGCATTTCGTAGAAATTGTACAGACTCTGACTCCCTTGTAGTTATTTGCAGATTATACTTGTTTTTCATATGGAACAATTAACTGTGTAATAATGTTATAAAGCTGTCAATCAAAAAATAATTTCATTAATTTTGTATTCAAAAGCCCATGCTTAGCAGCATATCTGCAACAAAGACCTAAAAGACGAAGCACACATAAAACCAGCCCTCAGTGAGGTGGGACAATGAGATACTGTAAAAAAAAACAAATATTTAAAATGTTTTAATATTTCTAATGTGCCACAAATGGTTTAAATTACTTAAAAATGGTAATGACATTAAATATACTTTGGATATAGAAAAGAGTCACACCCTTCAAAAAAGAATCTACAATTTTGTTGCTTTGCAGCCTGAAATGAAGATGGCCACACTTTTTGTTTTAATAAACTGTATTTTGTGAGTGCAACTTATAACATCCAGACAGAGATATAAAACCAACATGTTAAAAAAAATAGAATCACCAAAAAATTAGTTGTAAACTCAATAAGGTCTGCTCACCATCTTACTAAATGGCAGACATAGCCATCTGACTTTCACCTGGATGCACAATACATACTGTAAACATAAAGTACAGATTGTACACATTATACAACTGCAGATGCATTTAACCTTTTTTTTATATTTAATATTTTCTCAAAAAGCCTTATTCATGTTCTTGCTCCAGTATCACTCTTATCTTGACAAGTCTGAATGTCCTCTTTGCCTATGCATATACATTATGATATACATGTTTTTTCATAGATTATATCTCCGTTTTAAATTACTGCCTGTTGTAGTTGAAAGAGCAAGGGTTGGATTTAAATTGGATGCTCAATTTCCTTATTAGACCTGAATTCAGACGGAAAGTTCAATAAACAAATGTTTTATTAATAATGATTGACTATATATAAACAGACATCCTACCAAAAAATGCTATAAGATTCATACAAAATGACACTAAGCTTAATGTGCGTGAAATAAAATATTGATGCTAATGTTTACTATGCATAGAAAAGTTTTTTTATTTTTATTTTATTTTATTTTGTATTGTATACTTAAATATATTTTTTACTTGTCCTATTGAGCACATTTTGATGATGCGTTTTCACCAGATGTTGCCATACGTGTTGAGGTCTTCAATATTGGTGTAATAATCTTCGTAATCTTCAATCTGTAAGGAATTTTTTAAGAGAAAACAGAGACACAGAGGTCAACGCATATCAGACATCATTTGAAGTTTGAGTTTGAACCCACAGTGTGAAGTAATGGTGATCAGGATATATACTTACAGAGCAGGATTTTCGCTTACTGAGATGTTAAAATCCACAGGAGAGAAATAAAAAGGAAAGTTAATAAATTCAAGCTAAATATGTATTTATCAGCCTATCTAATTATCATACAATCTAATTCAATTTCTGACAGATGGAACAAAAAAATATTACAGTAAACAAGAATTGTCTAAGCACATTCATTAAACTCTTACCTTCACTATATCATATACTTTTATCTATATACTAAACATTACATATTTTATAAAAATGAAATACATTTTGAATGCTCAATACCTCTTTGGTGATGGCATATGAGGTTTAGAGAAAGTCTTTTTGGCTGATTGTGCATACACATCTTCTGACCTGTGAACAGATGGTTTTATCAGAGAAACGCTTGGATACCACAACCAGAAAAGTACAATGTTGTGAGTTTAACTGAACAGACTTTGATTAATAATTCATTTGTATAATAATGCATTTACTATAGATTAGATCAGACAACAGAGGAATACCATGAACCGTATAGTTTCAAAAGATTAACAATGAAGACAAAAATAATTACATAGTGCAAATGTGGTGCAGTTTACGTAAATGTTGGAACAGCTACAGTATTTGCTTTAGTCTAGCAAGACAAAAATCTGATCAATTACTGTTGTTTTCGGTCATAAGGTTAATGAGGCCAAAAAGCAAATGCAAGCGATGTTCTCTAAAGTCTAAATGTAGCCAGCGTGATGCACACATAGACACATAAGTTAAAATTCACACATAGCTAAGAACAAAACAGAAGTGATGCTTTCAGTGTCACAAATAAGATATTGTTCAGCCGTAAGCACACTACATGTGCTTATACTATTGCGTACATTCCTGGAGAGTATCAAGGTAACAAGTATCTAGATGTTCATCATTTAACTCATTTTATGTCAAATTTTAGTAAGGGGGAGTGGAAAAATAGGGGAAAGGATAAAAAAAACTCATTGTATTAAAACTGTTACGTTGAAATAATAGTATTTGGATATTATTAAAAGGATTTTAAAGGGATGAATATCATCCAAAACAACACCAAATAGACACATAGAGTATGGTACAGTAAGTAATATACTCAGTTGGGAGCAGTCATTTACTCGGACATCAATAGACCTGAAATGAAAATCGGTGGTTGCTATTGACATCAGCATTTCCATTTCTGCTGACTTTTGATGCTGTCACATAGAGCTTCTAAAGTGACAAATGTCGCTTGCACAAAAAATGTGTGATGTTGTGGACATGAAGCTGTATTAAGACACACATCTTGAATATCATTCTTAAATACATTAAAAACACCAGATCTAGAAAACTAAAAAGATTTCGAAATTCACATTCACCAGTATCAACATAACACATAAACACTTTTTAAATGTGTACAAAGCCAATGTGTAAGTCTGAAGTGGTCTAATTTGAAAGTATAAAATAAATGATAAAAAATATTATGCATACCTCTGTTCTTGCATATCATCAGGTGGCGGCCTACAAATAATAATATTGACAAGTTAAAAATACTAATAGCAAAAACATAATTTCCCAATTGTTTATTTTTCACATTTCCCTATCTCTGGAGAAGAATAAATACTTATCAAATGTTTACCAAACTGATGTATAGGTATAAAGTGGTCTAGTTTGAAAGTAGAAAATAATGATACAAATATTATGCATACCTCTGTTCTTGCATATCATCAGGTGGCGGCCTACAAATAATAATATTGACAATATTTTTTGACAACATTTTTTTTTTCAAAAACTGATAGCAAAAATATAATTTCACAATTATTTATTTTTCCCATATCCCCATCTCTGGAGAAGAATAAACACGATGTAACACACATTACCTGTGACGTCTCTTGTATGTACAGACTCCAGCAAGTGTGCACATGAGAAGCAAGATAACTGATGAGGGGACTATGATGTAAAGCCCAGTGGTCTTCCAGTCAAAGGTCATCACTTCAGCCTCACCCTCGGAAAGGGCTAAAAGGATGTAGCATGTCAAACATTGGTCATTATAATGTATGTGAATAGCTTCAAGACAAATACAACACATATACTTGGATTCTGGACAGGAATCGCTGGTTTTGGAGGATCTGTAGAAGAATCTGTAAAAGAGAAAACTACATACATGATGACACACACAGACGACTCACAAGTCAGGCATGTGTTTTTGAATCACTCACGTTGTACATGTAAAGTAACAGATGATTCAATGGGTTTCCCCGAAATATTTGCACTGCATTTCAACATCTTTCCATGGTGTTCTTTTGTACTAACAAAGGTTATGGTGGAAGAGGTGGCTGATTTGAACTCTGAAAGTTTTTTGTTACTGTTTGAGACCTCCATGTTCTTATAGTTCCATGATATGGTTGGAGGATTCTTCAGGCAGGAATGGTCGATGGTACATGTGAACTTCTTTGAAACGCCCTCTATGACATCTGCACGGTCAGGCTCAATGGCTATTTTAGTATGGATACCTGAAATAAAAATGGATAATTATCAGTAAAAACAGAGTTTCTTGTTTGTCAAGCCCTAAGAGCAAAACATATACAGAGGAAAATCCTCCAGACTAAGATTTTTATTATTCATGAATGAAAGAGTTGAATATAAATGAAACTTTTACTTATCTTAAGTTTGACAAAAAATTAAAAGTTCTGTTTTGTCAACATTCTGAAACTGTAACACCCAGATAAAACAAAAGCATACATTTTGCACTTCGTGATTTTGTAGCACTTGCTGTTTTCCCTTCATAATGTGTCACTATACACTCGATATCCGAGTGCTCAGCCTTCACGACACCCGTGCGTGTCAGAGTGATTTTCCATTGTCCATTTCCAATATACGGATGATCTGTTTGATCTGTTTTATCAGATCCTTCTATACCCTTCAGAATGATGTTTGGTTTGCTGTACGGACAGGTGTGGTAGGTTTCACATGTCACTGTTATGGTGTCACCGGTCATTGCGCCTCCACGAACATTGATGGTGGGCTTCTGTGGGCTTGCTACAATAAGCAGAAAAGTTACACTCATAAAACCTAGTTATATGAAATCTAGAATAATAAAACATATAAAAACTTGTGAACACAATAAAGACATTTGAACTATACCGTCCACAAGAATCGTGGATGTGACATCATAAAACTTGTATGTGCGCCATCCAATACTGTCTGGGTCAATCCATGCATATAATTTCTCTCCATGGTGGGACTGATCCAGATGTTTAATGACAAGACTGCAGTCTCTATTTGAAGGTTTACCATATAAAGCAGTTTTTCCTTTGAACTTGTCAATTACATAAGATGGATATTCGTGATCATAAACTAAAGGGTAACCACTAGAGACCCACTGATACCACACAACTCTGTTTGGGTTGGTGGGTGGATACGATGTGTAGGAGAAGGAACATGGTATAACCAGACATGAACCTTTGAGACCATGAATTTCCTTTGGCACCCTCACTTCCCATGCCAAAGTCTCATATAGGAGAAATCCTGGGAGAAAAAGTTAAGAGAATAATTTTGTAGTTAAACCTGACATTTTTATATTTTGGTTTTATAGGTCATGCCAATTCCACAAACCCAATGTTTAATGTAACATAACTTTGTTGCTTCCTGTTTGCATATTACAGTCAGGTCTTAGGAATTCGCCCATTCTCAATTGATTTGTTCAAGTTCGAGTGACTGCAGTAAACATAAATACGGCTTCACGGCTACAAACATGCGCGCACACACACACACACACACCTACACACGCACACACACACGCACACACACACACACACACACACACACACACACACACACACACATACATGGATGCACACACTTCCTTAAATTGTAATGGAGATAATAAGCAGAATCTATTTTAAAATAAATGTTTACTTAGTAGCCAAAACTGTCAAAATGTATCTTTTCAAACTCAATTTATTTGTCATTTTATCTATAAGTAGCCAACATATTGCATGAATACATACATGTAAACATTTTCAATGAAAAAAAACATGTATAAATCAAAACGGAAACTGTACCTTGGAAAATAAGATGAAGTAACAGCTTTACTTTCATTCCTGGATTACAATGTTTGCTCATATGTGGAAACGGGACTTAAATCCTACAAATACACCAAATGTTATGTGCAGAACCGCAGTTCATAATGTCCTGACTTAAACCAGTTCATCAGTTTTTTATAAGTCTTCCCCATTTCACTGGGCACTGCCCCTTGAGTTATAGAAACTTAAAAGTGAAAATGGCAGTCGAACAGATAAAAAAGTTGTATTAATATATTTCCTTCAAACAAAACAATAAAAGAGGAAAACAACGATCAAAGATTCAATTTATAATATTGAATATTAAAAGTAATAATATATTAAATATTATTTCACCCTTTCCTTTTCCGCAGCCTGGATAAAACAACAGGATTGGATGAGAACAGGAGATAACAAATAAACAAAACTGTGAATTGACTAATGCTTTATCTCTAAAGAGAGAATATATGTTTTTTAAATTCAATGTTGCTCTAATGTCTACATACTATGCTCCAAGTTAGAAATATATATTTCCTGTTTCGTTTGCGGTTTCTCACTCACAACACCAAGGTTTGTCATAATACATTATAGGCTACAAGTATACGAGCGTGGGCCGTTATTTGCTTAGAAAAGTGAAGGGGGAAAGAGATGACAAAAACAATACTTCAATTAATTGTTTCTATTATAACTTGTTGGGATATTGATCATATATAATTGACGGTCCATTGCCTGCTCCGCTTATCTACTCCAGCTCTCACAGTATGTGGTTCCCACACTATCATTTGGGAAGGTCACTTGGCTGTTATGGTGCATTACAGTTATAATCAGTTTATTCCTATGACTAAAATCTCACTTGTTTATTGGTTTACCCTTTCTTGACATTGGACACTGGATGCAAAGCAAGCGCTGGGAGTGCATATGATGCACGCATGTTTATAATGGACGTTTGTTCTGAAGTCGAGGCTCTCTGTCTTTTGCAAATTTAATGTACGAGTGTGAGCAATGGGAGACGGTTTGCAAGTGGCGCATCCTGCGTTTTTACACACGTTTTTAGATGTTAATGGCCCCTAAACAATACGTACCTTCTTCCGCGAGCATCATTATTTCCACCAAAATGTGGTGGGTAATACCACGTGTCCCACCCACAAAATACGCCGATGATACAGGTGTATTTAGAAAGGGGGAAATATTGAACATTTTCACAAACATCTCACCCTCGAGGCCGCAAAGCTTTTTCATGAGTAATTCTGTAGAAAGTTAAAGAGCCCCATGTCAGTTTAAACTCAAGAGTGAATACAGCCAATAGGAATTCAGAATGTAGAACTACCCTTTTCAAAGGAAGCTTATTCAAGTGTGCTATAAGTATACTTCTTTTAAACTTAAAATAGAAAAGTATACCTTCAGTTTACTTCTTATGTACTTCTCAGAAATATACTTTAATGTACTCTGAAGTATAGTTGATGTTAGTGAGTGAGAAGTTTATGTATATTTGGCCTGTACTTAATCTTTTGACTTGGCATGTACTGTACTTGTGTCTATTCTTTTGGTAACAAACAGTAATGTGACAAAAGTTAACAACAACCATATGATTATAAGTTTATGCCGTGAACCTCCCATACTTTTAAGAATTAAGCCAAGTAGATGCGCAGTGCGCTGGAGGTGAGGGGGAGCGCCTGCAGGTTCACAACCTGGTCCTGGAAGGGATTGGTGGGAACCTTGGGACCACTACAACCCGACGGCCGTCATCTCTGCGTTGGCTCCTCCTTGGAGGCGGGAGCTCCAATGGGGGTTTCCATCAGACAGGAGCATGCCGCGACTGCATACTCCACGTCTAGTGAGCTCCACGTGCATCTCTGGGTCAGCCGCAAGCGTTCGGGGAGGGCGGGGCTACTACAACCTGACGCTTGTGGCAGCCCGGGGAAGCACGGCCGTCATCTCTGTGTTGCCTCCAAAGGGCGTCGCATCCGATGACCGGAGGAAGCTGTCAGATGTTTTGACAGAGCACGTCGTTGAGTCTTGCCCGCTATGGGACGGTACACCACCACCCACCAAGGACGAGCCAGGTAAGCGTGCCGGGGCATGGATAACCTGCGAGCCGAAGCTGGCGGAGTGACATCCACAGGAACCCCCGATCACACCCGCCGCTGGCTGACGCGTTGACGCGCCCAGGAAGCTGACAGGGTTGCGGGAACATTACGGGGAATGTAGCCACTGTGACCACCACACCTAACGACAAACCGTGCCACTGCATTCTGGAACCCCAACGTTCAGTACAGGTGTCGTACCCGTCAGACTCTAGGATGGGTCTGTCATACCCAAGAACACAGCTTCAACATCTCATCATCATCACGCACCGTTTCCGATGCGTGGTGTAGGAACAAGACGGTGGGACCGTCTCTTGTGTGTAGTGACTGGTTTTGTACTGGTCTCTAGATACGATCATCAAAAGAACATAGCAACCTGGCTCCAGAGTTCTGGTCTTTGGTTTTGAACTCTCACCGAGAGTGTGATAACCCTTTAGTTTCTCTGTAGGATATTAACTACTCCTTAGCTTCAAAACATTGGTGATAAGTCTCTGTCTCAACTCTATCTTAACATCTGAGGCTAACCAGAGAAACTTCTCTGACAAAAAGGAACTTATGTGATTTAAACTATCCTTTTCTGTAAATGAATCTAAATGTCTAGGTTGTGTGTTGGCACTCGTGCCATTTTAAATAGTCTGTAACTGTTAGATATGCAAATTTTGATTTAGGGTTCATTTGATGTATTCATACATTGTGTAGTGACTTGATCATTGAGAGAAAAGCCATAACACCCCATGACTTCCTTTTGTCCTGGTTTCTAGATACCATCATCAAAAGACCATAGCAAGCATGGCTCCATGGCTCTGGTTGTAGGTTTTGAACTCTTACGGAGAGTGTGATAACCATTCGGTTCCTCTGTAGTATATTAACGACACCTAAGCTTCAAAGCATTGGTGATAAGTCTGTGTCTCATCTCTAACTTAACATTTGATGTTTAACCAGAGAAACTTCTCTGACAAAAAGGAATTTATGTGATTTAAACAATCCTTTTCTGTAAATGTATCTTAACATCTAGGTTGTGTTTTGGCGCTCGTGCCATTTTATATAGTCTGTAACTGTTAGATGTACATGTTTTGATATAGGATTCATTCGATGTATTCATATGTTGGGAAGATTCACAGTTCAATGGCTTGCATGTTTCATATTTTACTACTCCTCTTTGAATTCCCTTTATAATGAGCTATGTTATTAAAACATAGCATGCATCATACTATGTCCATAACTAAGTTTAGGTATTAAATGCAATCTGACCATACTGTCAGAGCTATGCAAATGAGGCGCCATGAGAAACAAAGGAACTTTCTCTGGCCCACTTATCACTTCCATGGCATTCGCCAGCAGACAACCTGGGGGCAGGGCAGGTATGCATTTAAAACACCATCACCGATCCACTTCGGATGCTTTGAAATTAGGAATTGGAAGGGAAAAGTAAAGAAAGAGGACGCGGAGGACAATCCAACGGACACCCCGGCTTGGGGCTAATTCCTTGACTGAAATTGACATTTTCAACAACTAATTTCATGGATGTGATCTTGACAGATCTGGTGGAGAATCATATTTGGTGAGTTAAATTCATTCTTATTTTAACGTGCAGATAAAATCGGCACACATGGGGAACGGTCAGACGAGGCGATGTGCGAATGGTCCGCGAGCCAGTGGCTGACGGATTAGCCACTGCCTTCTCATGCCTTCCCTGTGAGAAATTATTGGCGCTGAAGAGGGCCTGCTCTTTTAGATCTGTAGCTCGCTGTCAAGAAGCCCAGGGTAGTCCGCGCTCCGGAGGGGAAGTCCGCCGCCGACTGGGAAGGGTGCCCTGGCCGAAGGAGAATCCAAAGGGAGAAGTCCGCTGCTCTGCGTCGTAAGTCCAGAAGGAGTGAATCTCGAAGAGATAAACTCGACACCATAACGCAGAGTAGGTTCCGAAGAACAAAGGATGAGTGAATGACTGCCTCCATCTTCCTTTTATACCCTTATGTACGGGGCGGAGACTGGCGAGGGCGGGCTATTCGCCAAAGCCCATTGGCATTTTAAATTTATCTGGGAGATGATAGGTTCTCAAGATCAAACCCCAGTCTGTCTCTCAACACAACGTCGAGAAACCGACTGAAGGGGAACTTGATAGAACAAAATTAATTGACATAATATTTTTCCAAATGTATTTCTAGTGCAAATGTATTAATAACCAAGCCCACACACACAGATATTTGCTTCATAAAAACTGTTGTTAAGTTTATATATGCCATTATTTATCCCAAAATACCTTTCGCTTTTTATGTTTTGCACGTGCAGTACATTGAACGTAACAAAATTAGCGCCGCACTGTATGTAACGCTCGTCAAACTATGGAAAGATTTTTGAAGAATCCTGCTACTGCAATGACGAGTTTGTGTCAGTCTGACGTGGTGAATGTTAACCAAAAATATAAAAAAAATGACAAACATTACATTACGTTTGGTTTTACATGTAGGCCTAATATGTTAAAGCAGGGAATCGAGAGACCTCCGTGTGTACTCTGCCAAGAGATTCTCTTCAACGAGTGCATAAAACCATCCAAGCTCATCACCTACAGCAGAAACATCCCAAGGAGGCAGGAAAATCAACTGACTATTTTAAACATGTGGAAATGTGTTTCGCCAAGCAGGTTAGTTTTTTTTCGGCAGCAAAGATCGCTCCCTGAGACAAGTTTAAAGGCATCCTATTTGGCATCCTTAAACAAGCAATTGGGTCAACATTAGGACAACAAAAAACATAAGTGCAATATCTCACATAGCCTTCTACAGTGTACAGCTACGTTTTGTTTTTAAACTAAAGAGATCGTCAGCTCGGTAGAGGACGCTGCACTAGAGGTAGATTCTATGCCTTTGTCGGACAATACAGTGAATAGAGAAGCATAGGTGACGTGTGACATTGCTTCTTAAATTTTAGAGCAACTGCGACACGGTGAATATTTTGTGCCGCGGGTGGATGAAATTACCGATGTTGCAAATAATGCAAAACGTATGGTCTATATTCGCTTCCTCGTACGGGACAGATCCCACTGAGCAAAAATACCTTGAAACAACGTCATTTCAACATCTTTGTCGAACGTTGAAAAGGCGTCCCTGAGGAGCCAGAATGAAAGTTTTTCTGACGTCTTGGCAAATGCCACACAAGGCTTTCTTTGCTATTCCTGATGACTTCATCAATAAATCGTATGAATCCTTGCCAAACCGCATGGATGCAGTCCTTCAAGCTCATGGAAGTCATACAAGATATTAAATTTGGATCTCAGAGCACCACTACTTTTTTGTCTTGCCAAAATTTGACCTATCTGTCTTGATTAAATGATCAATATTCTTTCAGTGAAACTGATTTATTTCAGTGCATTAAAAGTCATTTGGGAGGGTTTTAGCTTTTCATATGAGCTATTTCTAACACCAATTGATTAATTAAAGGTCAGGTTAATAGCAGGTGTTTCTACGAAATAGATAAGAACTCTTTATTTTCATTTTCATTGTGTGTGTTCCCCCCTCCCTTTCTTGATGGTGTAAAAGTAGAAAGACAATAATTATAAATATGCAAAAGCAGCCTGTACCAGTTAGGAGAGTTAGGAGAGAACCGTAATACAAACCATGCTAGTTTTTGAGGACCGAAAAAGTGCAACTAAGACAGTATTTCCACCCAACCCTAATTCTAGTTGTTAAAAGGTTAACTACACCTTAATACTAGATGTCATGCAATTAAACCTTATTGCTAACAGCTGGATGTTGAGTAATTATTGTTACGAGCTAGCATTATATAAAAAATAAACAAAATAAACAAAATCATTGGATAGCCTTTTCAGTCACCATATCTACCACAATGATGACTCTGGGCACATATTTAAGATTGTTTTTATTTTATACAATCAGAACTGAACAGTCACACACACTTTAACAAAAACATTTAAAGAACCACATTCATGGATGTCTACACTGAATCCTAAGAGAGATAAAAGGCATAGAGAGAAACATTCAGTTGAACATTTTCATATGTTCATTTTCTAACAAATTCATATTTAAAAGTTCTTAGCAACCACAGAACACAAACATTTTTCCTTTTCCTGACCTTTAAATATTTAAACCGCGTATACCAAGTACAGTATGCAGCAATTGGATGTTCACCCTCTTTTCTCCATTTTTTTCAGTATCCCTCTATTAAATTCTTCCACTTCACTGAAATAGAAAATGGAGAACACAATCACTGCTGGGTTAACGCTTCCAAACATTGGACATTGTGTAAAAATAGGCGTAATTTTCCGTCCTTCTTCCCCACAAAGAAAAATGCCAGCTCCGGCCGGGGAGGTAGATGGTCCGATGATCATCGCATCTAGGGACTCCTCAATGTCTCAAGGTCTTCATCTCCTCTCGTTCGGGAGAGCATGGGGACCGTTACCAGGCAGTAATTTCACAGCGGAGTCATAAAGACGGTGAGGTGTAAGGGAGCTGGTGCTTACTGAATACCTGTTTGAGATAGTGGTAATGTATAGGGACTCGGGACAGGTCTAAGGACTCAGGGGACTCGAGAGCAGGGTCAGGGTATTCTAGGGTGAGACAAGAAAGGTGGCATCCGGGACTCCAACTGTATACAGTGCCCGAGGGCCAATCTAGCTGTGGATTATATTTGAGAAAGTAGGGATGTCCGAGAATAACTGGGAACTTTGAATATTGTATCAAGTGGAGCTGTAACTCTTCCTGGTGTCGCTGGATGGACAATTTGTGAGGACCGGAAAGAAGGGTTATTTTTCCAGAACCAGAGGCCCTGTCATCCACGACAGTAATGGAAAGGGGGGTGAGAGATGGTCCGAGGAGATATTGTGTCTTTCGGCTAGAGAGAGATTGACAAAGATTCCAGCAGCCCCTGAATCCACTAAGGCCTTCAGTTGGAGTTGGCTGTTATCCCAGAAGAGTGTGACAGGAAGGTACAGTCCTGGATTGGAAGGAGGATTCCCCTGGGTTATTCCCGTAACAGTCCTCCCTTGTCTGTACGAGAGCGGGTGTTTCCAGAGAGTTCAGGGCAACCTGAGCGGAAATGTCCCAGAAGGAAACAGTATAGGAAACATCGCTCCCTCATACGGCGGTCTTGTTCAGATGAGGAAAGACGAGATCCACCCAAGTTAGGCCGATCAAAGAGGTAATGTCGGCCAGCAGTTGTGAGTGTTTGGCATTCAGAACTTCCTGTTTGGCGAGCGCCACATCGTGGCGTTGAACGGAGTTCTCATGTTGAGCGATTGTAGGTAAGAGATCATAAGTGGTGGGCGTCTCTGGGTCCATGACGTATGACTCTGTGTTTCTGTTAGAAGCAGGGCTCGAACTCGGGTCTGCGATGTATGAGACTTCTTATGCTTCGTGGAACCACAGGGGAAGAGATGAACCCAGCAAAGAGAGACGCACTCAAGAGGACACAAGCACCGCCTCCGCTCCGTCAATAAAACCGCCCGCGTTTTCCCGTTTACCGCATGTAAAAAAATGAAAATGAACTGGACAAGAGTGTCCCGTACCTTCTGAAATGTTATAATTATTTATTTAATTAATATTCCATTCCATTCCATTTTCTACCGCTTATCCGAACTACCTCGGGTCACGGGGAGCCTGCGCCTATCTCAGGAGTCATCGGGCATCAAGGCAGGATACACCCTGGATGGAGAGCCAACCCATCGCAGGGCTTAATTAATATTATTTTACGTATTGTATTGCCAATTAAAGTACTAATATTTAAAACCATGACATGTTAATGTCAAAAAGTAAATTGCAGGTTTAATACTGTTCCCAAAAATTATAAAAGTGTTTCTTCAACCACAAACTGGTTTCCTGTTAGTAAACGGCGTCCTCAGTACTCTGTAGCTGACACGTGTCGTTAGAAGTGTGTTTGAACTTTAAATGCAGAATACACGCAAGAGACCCAGTTCTCAAGTGTGGGAACACTTCAGTCTCGACACTCGTAATAAAGTGTCATGTTGATATGCAAGCAAACTTTGTCTTATTCCATTAATACATCCTCAATGCATCGTCACGTATGCTCCAAACATTCAGATGCTCTGGGCAATGATAGTCGAACAACAGAGCACCAGTCTGCACCATCTGGGGATAGGGTAAAATAAATGTTATAATAAATAAATGTCCTTTGGGACAGTAAAAACAATCTATTTCCTTCAACATATGAGCAATAAAGTAATTAAAATAAAAAAGTCACCCGTTTTGAGATTAGATTTTCATATTCTATTCCATTTTTATGTGTTGCAATAGATTACACTATTTAGTTTTAGTATACACTAGTTTGGTGGGTTAATCTATTTTATTTAAGGTTTACAGGCTGTGTTGGATGTAAGGTCAACACCAACCAAACACTTTAATATTTTGTCCACTTTCACTTTCACTTTATTTTTATTATTAAATTATAAATGATTATATATTCTTATTAAATTATTGTTGTTTATTATATATATACATTACAGTATATATACTTCATATATACTGTATATGAAGAGTTTGGTTCCAAACGTTTTTTTTAACATGTTTTCTGTTTTTTTATGTTTTTTATGTTTTATGTTAGACACCAAGCGTAGTTTAATTGCTATTAAGTGGAAGGCATCATAATAAACAATTTTTTTAAAGAAAATAAAAAACATACATTTGAAAAATATAATTTTGGAAGTCTTTATATATATTTAATTATTATTCATGTTACTTATATTAAGAACTGTATGTGCTTATTTTTCTTCGTTACTTTGAGTTGTGAGGCAATATATTATTAAATGATATGTTAAATATACAAATAAAATGTATAATAAAATTTAAATGAACAAAACATCTGAGTGACAGTTGTTGTAGGAATTCTTATTGACCACCAGCAGGCGAAGTAGAGCACCGTGTCAAAAGTTTCGAAGCACCGATGCAGTTTGTTGAAAAAGCCTCACGGATTCAGAAGCTTCATTCGGCACATCCCTACTAACTACACTTAAACAAAACTAAAATTAACTTTTGACAGTTACCACAAAGTAGACTAGACTAGACTAGACTACACTAGACTAACAAAGCACAAGAATTCATCATACAAATGACAATGAACCAGCACAGTACAGAAAACACAGGGGCATTATAAAGTGATCAAATCAAGAGGTCAACAGGTGCAGGGCATGAAATCTTTCAGAATCCTACAAGGGGTGTGTAGCAGGGGGGCGTGGTTTAATGACGTCTGCACCAGGGAGGAGAGACACGGGAAAGAGAGAGAGAGAGAGAGAGACGGACTGGGAGACCTGAAGCTGATCGAAACCCCGTATTGAAACCAGGAAGTGATCCTTACGGACTGTATGCTGAAGAAGCTGAACAGAACTGTTGTTTGAGCATCAGTCTAGAACTCGGGTTGATTCAGGCAGGAAAGGTCTCTAACTTTCACTCTTAAAATAAAGCAAAGAGCCCAAATTCACACGAGAAAGCGCTTTGTTCTCGTGAAAGGCTTTAGTGTCGTGCAGGTGATCATGAGAGGGCTTGTGGAAAAGTCTTGACTTGACAATGTGCCACAAAGGCTGAGTTCACCGATTGACATATACAAAGCAGGTTCATGTACTCAAGGAATTATCATGATTGTTTATTTGACGCCGAAATGAGCTTTCTCCGCAGGGTGGCCGGGCGATCCCTTAGAGATAGGGTGAGAAGCTCGGTCACTCGGGAGGAGCTCAGAGTAGATCCGCTGCTCCTCCACATCGAGAGGGGCCAGGTGAGGTGGCTCGGGCATGTTTTCCGGATGCCCCCTGGACGCCTTCCCGGGAAGGTGTTCCGGGCATGTCCCACCGGGAGAAGACCCCGGGGAAGACCTAGGACACGCTGGAGGGACTATGTCTCCCGGCTGGCCTGGGAACGCCTCGGTGTCCCCCCGGAAGAGCTGGAGGAAGTGTCTAGGGAGAGGGAAGTCTGGGCATCCCTGCTTAGACTGCTGCCCCCGCGACCCGGCCCCGGATAAGCGGAAGAAGATGGATGGATGGATGGATGGATGGATGGATGGATGGTTTATTTGATCAGGGTAAGTGTTTATTTATACATTAGATGATAAATATCACAATGTGGTGATGGCTTTATATATATATGGTAACAAAAAAAAATTCAACAGTATAAATATGAAGTAAAAGAGCGTGTGTGCATGTATGCGTATTTATATACATTGCTCTGCATAAATGAGAACACTCTCTTTGAAAAGTACAATTTTAAACATCTCAATGAACGCAAAAAAACATTTCCAAAATGTTGACAAGACTGAGTTTAATACAACATCTGTTTAACTTATAACATGAAAGTAAGGTTAATAATAACTTCGAATACACATTTTTCAGTTTTACTCAAATTAGGGCGATGCAAAAATGAGTACACCCCACAACAAAACTACTAAATCTAGTCCTTTGTATGACCTCCATGATTTTTAATGACCGCACAAAGTCTTCTAGGCATGGAATGAACAAATTGGCTACATTTTGCCAGATCTATCTTTTTCCATTCTTCAAGAATGACCTCTTTTAGAGATTGAATGCTGGATTGAGAGTGATGCTCAGCTTGTCTCTTCAGAATTCCCCATAGGTGTTCAATTGGGTTCAGATCAGGAGACATACTTGGCCACTGAATCACTTTCCACCTGTTCTTCTTCAGAATTCCAACAGTGGCCTTAGATTTGTGTTTAGGATCATTGTCATGTTGGAAAAGTGCACGACGGGCAAGGAAGTGAAGGTAGCATCTTCTCTTTCAGTATAGAGCAGTTTATTTGTACTGCCATCAATGAAATGCAGCTCCCCGACACCAGCAGCACTTATGATGCCCCACATAAGGACACTGCCACCACCTGTAGGCACCATGCATTTTCCTTTGTATTCCTCACCTTTGTGACGCCTTACAGTTTTGAAGCCATCAGTTCCAAAAACCATCCTCTTGGTCTCATAACTCCAGAGCATGGAGTCCCAGTAGTCTTCATCTTTGTCAGCATGGGCCCTGGCAAACACTAGGCGGGCTTTTTTGTGCATGGGCTTTAGGAGAGGCTTCTTTCATGGACGGTACCCATGCATGCCATTCCTCTGCAGTGTATGCCGTATTGTCACAGGCAATAGTCGCCCCAGTTTGGCTTTCTACTTTTCTAGATAACTGCAGTGAAATTGCATGTCAATTTTCTTCAACCCTTCTCATCAGAAGACGCTCCTGTCGAGGTTTTAACTTCCCGTGGACAACCTGGACGTCTCTGTGAGATGGTTGCATTTTAAACGTTTGTACCACTTTTGCTACAGTATTCTGACTGATAAGTAAAGCTTTGCTGGTCTTCTTGTGGCCTTCACTTTTCTTGTGTAAAGAAATTATTTTCTTTCTCAGGTCTTGTGACATTTCTCTTCCATGTGGTTACATTGCTGACAGCATGAAATGGGAAGGGGTTTTGTTTAATTAACACCCTTTTATAGTCAACTGTCACCTGTGTGATGAATATTTAGACTGACATGTGGTTGAATTCTTGTTAAATTAGACTTTTGTAGTCTAAAATTTAGCTTTGCTCCAGAGACTTTCAGTGGGGTGTACTCATTTTTGCATCATCCTAATTTGAGTTAAACTGAAAATGTTATTCTCCAAGTTATATTATTAACCTTACTTTCATGTTATGAGTTAAACGGATGTTATATATAAATATCCTCCTCCTACACAGTTTGTCCCCTCTGGAGGAACCAAAGTTGTTCTGCAATTGCATGCCTCTCAAGTATTATATAATAAAAACAATATAAAAAAGAAAGTCATAATGTTTATTTTTCTTAAAAACTACACATGTAATATTGACCCCATAACAATGGGTACACACACACACACACACACACACACACAGGAATGCAGCACAAAAGGCTAGCAGAATCCGTTGCCCTCCTTTGTTTAAAACATACTAATTTTATTGCTTTCTAAATTATTTCTGGTGATTTCTTATCTCTTTTTTATGTCCTGAAAGCATTTAGATGAGATGTGTACAGTGACAGTCATACAGCAGGTCACCAGATCTGTTGATGCGGTTTAACAGGTTATAAAAATCTGTTGCCCTCCTTTGTTTTATCATAAAGCTACTCTGATCCCTTCTCTGACTCCCTTGTAGTTATTTGCAGATACACTAGTTTTTCTTATGGAACAAGTAACTGTGTAACAATGTTTATGAAGCAAGGTACAGTCTTTTCACAAGGTCATAAGAGTGTGTCTTACACTGCAGGAAAATGCTTCACAAAACCATTTCAGGTCACTTTCCTACAACATGCATGTATACGTATTTTTTATCACCATTGTAGTACAACCTGCTCACAATCATAAGATAAAGGGAGACAACACAAACAGTTAAGCTGCCAACAAAGACATTTATTTAAAATCATTTTTTTCTATCACAAAATCATTTCCTAAAAATGTTTGTGTGTCAGCCAGAGAAACCACAGCCCATGCTCAACACCTGTAAGTTGCTTTGGATAAAAGCATCTGCTTAATGACTAAATGTAAATGTAACGGCATATATCTACAAAAGCACATGTAAAACAAGCCCTCACTGTGGCAACTTTGATAATGTTATACTGTTAATAAAAAAATAGTTGTATTTAATATTTTTAATGTGCCACAAATAAAATGAAACTTAAAAATGCTGATGAAATTAAATATACAGTAGATATAGAAAAGAGTCACACCCTTCAAAACAGTTTTTGTGTTATATACTAAAATAGATTTTTGTTTTTTAACTTGTCCTGTATTAAGCACATTTAAGAAATATCATGCGTTTTCATCAGATGTTGCCATACGTGTTGAGGTCTTCAATATTGGTGTAATAATCTTCATAATCTTCAATCTGTAAGGAATGTTTTAAGAGAAAACAGAGACACAGAGGTCAACGCATATCAGACACCATTTGAAGTTTGAGTTTGAACCCACAGTGTGAAGTAATGGTGATCAGATATATACTTACAGAGCAGGATTTTCGTTGACTGAGATGTGAAATGCACAGGAGAGAAATAAAAAGGAAGTTAATAAATAATTTGAAAGATTAATTTTACAGTACAGTTAAATCAGTATTTAGTGAGTTCAATTATCTTATTCAATGTCTGACAGATGGCACAAAAATTTACTAAAGGAAACTAGCATTGTTTTGTACATTCATTTAACTCTTACTTCCACTTTGACATGTACTTTTATCTTTATACTAAACATTACAAAAACAAATGACATTTTGAATGCTCAATACCTCTTTGGTGATGGCATATGAGGTTTAGAAAAAGTATTTTTGGCTGATTCTGAATACACATCTTTTGACCTGTGAACAGATGGTTTTATCAGATAAACGCTTAGATACCACAACCAGAAAAGTACAATGTTGTGAGTTTTAATGAACAGACTTTGATTAATACTTTATTTGTATCCTGATGCATTGACTATAGATTATATCAGACGACCGAGGAATACCATGAACCGTATAGTTTCAAAATATTAACAATTAAAACAGAAATAATCACATAGTGCAAATGTGGTGCAGTTTACGTAATTTTTAACAGTAACCGTATTTGCAGTTTCTACCCAGACATAAAGATCTGGTCCATTACTGTTGATTTAGAGCATGAAGTTTAAAGGCTGAAACGCAGATTCAAGCCATGTTCTACAAGTCTAAATGTAGCCATCTTGATGCACACACAGCATCATACGTTATAATTCACACATGCTAAAAACAAAGCAGAAGTGATGCTGTCTGCATCACAAATAAGATATATTTAAGTCATTAGCAAACTTCATATGTTTATTCCTGGAGCTTATCAAGGTGCTATAAAAGTTCATAATTTTACTTATTTTATGTCAAATGCAAGGAGGGGGTGAAAATAGGGGAAAATGACAAAATACTGATCAAATTAAAACCGTAATGTTGATACAATAGTAAGTTGATATCATTAAAAAGAGATTTGATAGTGCTGGATATCATCCAAAACAACACCAAATAGACACATAGAGTATGGTACTGTGAGTAATATACTCAATTGTAAGCAGTAATTTAGACATCATTAGGTAAGAAATATACATGGGTGGTTGCTATTAAAATCAGCATTTCCATTTCTGCTGACTTTTGATGCTGTCACATAGAGCTTCTAAAGTGACAAATGTTGCTTGCACAAAAAATGTGTGATGTTGTGGACATGAAGCTGTATTAAGACACACATCTTGAATATCATTCTTAAATACAATAAAAACACCAGATCTAGAAAACTAAAAAGATTTAGAAATTCACATTCACAAGTATCAAAATAACACATAAACACTTGTATCTGTCTGAAGTGGTCTAGTTTGAAAGTAGAAAATACATGATAAAAATAGGTCATGCATACCTCTGTTCTTGCATATCATCAGGTGGCCGCCTACAGAAATAATATTGACAAGTTAAAAATACTGATAGCAAAAACTTAGTTTCCCTTTTTTTTCACATATCCCTATCTCTGGAGAAGAATAAACACGATGTAACACACATACCTGTGACATCTCTTGTATGTACAGACTCCAGCAAGTGTGCACATGAGAAGCAAGATAACTGATGAGGGGACTATGATGTAAAGCCCAGTGGTCTTCCAGTCAAAGGTCATCACTTCAGCCTCACCCTGGGAAAGGGCTAAAAGGATGTAGCATGTCAAACATTGGTCATTATAATTTATGTGAATAGCTACAAGACAAATACAACACTTATACTTGGATTCTGGACAGGAATCGCTGGTTTTGGAGGATCTGTAGAAGAATCTGTAAAAGAGAAAACTACATACATGATGACACACACAGACGACTCACAAGTCAGGCATGTGTTTTTGAATCACTCACGTTGTACATGTAAAGTAATAGATGATTCAATGTTTTTCCCCGAAATGTTTGCACTGCATTTCAACATCTTGTCATGGTGTTCTTTGGTACTAACAAAGGTTATGGTGGAAGAGGTGGCTGATTTGAACTCTGAAAGTTTTTTGTTATTGTTTGAGACCTCCATGTTCTTATAGTTCCATGATATGGTTGGAGGATTCTTCAGGCAGGAATGGTCGATGGTACATGTGAACTTCTTTGAAACGCCCTCTATGACATCTGCACGGTCAGGCTCAATGGCAATTTTTGTATAGATACCTGAAATAAAAATGGATAAATATCAGTAAAAACAGAGATTCTTGTTTCTCATTCCGTAAGAGCAAAACATATACATAGGAAAAACCTCCATACTAAGATTTTCATTATACCTGCATGAAAGAGCTGAATATGATAAACCAATAAGCCCCAAGAAGCCGTGGGTTACAGTGCATTTTATTACAGCTAAGGGGCCTTGTTAGGCACGAGGCGAAGCAGAGGATTATAATAACCGTGGATTATAACACGGTTAATCCATATGCTTAGTAAAGTTTCATGAAGTAAAACACAGCAAATATTATGTAATTATTTTAATAGAAATATATTCTTCCACCAAACAAAGTAGTTCCTCAGAAACAGGTGTGGCTACAAAACTGCGGTTGCCAAGCAACACAGACGCAGCAAAGCACGAACAGACCACATAGTCTATTTATGAGTATTCACCTCATTTCTAGACTTTTCGATGTCTTCAATATCGCTTTTATTAATTAATATTAATAAAGTCGTCTTTGTTGTTGGTCTTATTTGTCTGTCATGTCAATATCTTCCCACCACTTATCCAAGCTTAGCCCACCAAATAAATCAAAATTCACAACAAAATCGGACATTTTGACAATTATTTGGCTGTACGTAGCAAGAGTGGCGCAGTGATGTAGGTAATGCGGTCAGCCGTTATATATATCGGGGTATTTTATAACGGCTTAGATCTCCGCTCAACCAATCAGAATCAAGGACCAGAACTGACCGTGTTATAAATTAAAATTTTACTCATCTTAAGTTTGAAAAAATATTTAAAGTTCTGTGTTGTCAACATTCTGAATCTGTAAAACCCAGAAAAAAAACAAAAGCAAACATAGATGCAATTCATAACGTTTATACTTACATTTTGCACTTTTTGATTTTGTAGCTCTTGCTGTTTTGCCTCCATAATGTGTCACTATACATTTGATATCTGAGTGCTCAGCTTTCATGACACCCGTGCGTGTCAGAGTGATTTTCCATTGACCTATTCCAAAAATGTCCTGTATTTTATCAGATCCTTCTATAACCTTCAGAGTGATGTTTGGTTTGCTGTACGGACAGGTGTGGTAGGTTTCACATGACACTGTTATGGTGTCACCGGTCATTGCGCCTCCACGAACATTGATGGTGGGCTTCTGTGGGCTTGCTACAATAAGCAGAAAAGTTACACTTATAAAACCTTGTTTTATGAAATCAAGAATAATAAAACATATAAAAACTTGTGAACACAATAAAGACATTTGAACTATACCGTCCACAAGAATCGTGGATGTGACATCATAAAACTTGTATGTGCGCCATCCAACACTGTCTGGGTCAATCCATGGATATAATTTCTCTCCATGGTGGGACTGATCTCGGTTTGTAATGACAAGACTGCAGTCTCTATTTGAATGGTTGCCATATAAAGCAGTTTTTCCTTTGAACTTGTCAATTACATAAGATGGATATTCGTGATCATAAACTATAGGGTAGCCTTTAGAGACCCACTGATACCACACAACTCTGTTTGGGTTGATGGGTGGATACGATAGGAGAAAGAACATGGTATAACCAGACATGAACCTTTGAGACCATGAATTTCCTTTGGCATCCTCACTTCCCATGCCAAAGTCTCATATAGGAGAAATCCTGTGAGAAAAAGTTATGAAAATAATTTTGTTGTTAGACCTGACATTTTAATTTTTTGGTTTTATAGGTCATGCCAATTAAATAAACCCAATGTTTAATGTAACACAATTTTCTCCCTTCCTGTTTGCATAGTACAGTCAGTTCTTAGGAGTTCGCCCCTTCTCAATAGATTTGTTCAAGTTCAAGTGACTGCAGTAAACATATATACGCCTCACGGCTACAAACATGCACACACACACACACACACACACACACACACACATGGATGCACACACTTCCTTAAACTGTAATGGAGATAATAAGCAGAATCTATTTTAACATTAATGTTTACTTAGTAGTCCAACCTGTCAAAATGTATCTTTTCAAACTCAATTTATTTGTCATTTGATCTATTAGTAGCCAACATATTGCATGAATACATACATGTAAACATTTTCAAAGAAAGAAAACATGTATAAATCAAAAGGGATACTGTACCTTGGAAAATCAGATGAAGTAACAGCTTTACTTTCATTCCTGGATTACAATGTTTGCTCATATGTGGAAACGGGACTTAGAAACTACAAATACACCAAATGTGTGCAGAACCGCAGCACATAATGTCCTGACTTAAACCAGTTCATCTGTTTTTCATAAGTCTTCCCCTTTTCACTGGGAGCAGCCCCTTGAATAATATAAACTTAGAAGTGAAGATGACCAAGTTGATCAGATTAATAATACAATTTATTATAATTTACATAAAATGTAATATAATAAAATTAAATAAAAAGCATTATTTCACCCTTACCTTTTCCGCACCCTGGATAAAACAATAGGTTTGGATGAGAACAGGAGATAACAAATAAACTTGTGGTTTCTCACTCATATAATACATAACACATGAGTAATGAACCTTGTGGACCTGTTTTTGTGCTAGGGGGTGTGGTTATTGGCTTTAGGCCAGTCCCCATGAGCCTTTCTATTGGCGCGTCTCCGTCTGTGAATCAAAAGAGGGAGATTGAATTCAACGGAGGAAGAGGATATTTAAGAGACCTGATGCGCTCAGGGGCAGATCTCAATGTGGACGCTGTGTGTTGGTCGAGGCCAATTGGGTCTGTCTGGCAACAAAGCTTTTCTGTGGCTCAGTGGTTAGAGCGTGGGACTTGCAATGCAAAGGGCGTGGGTTTGATCCCAGGGGATTGCACATAGTTAGCAGCAAATGTATAGTACTATGCAATGTAAGTCGCTTTGGATAAAAGTCTGCCAAATGCATAAATGTAAATGTAAATGTAAATGTATATGTAAATGAAGATACAGTAGCTAAACAGTTGGGCTTGTTCGAGTTTAGACAGATAATTGGACGATGTTATGAGCGCTGGCAACTTAGTCGTGTGGTTGCGAGCATACCAGGCTCTCGGACAGCTCACACGCTGATGAACCCATAGACACGTTATGACGCGCTGAGCAAGTTCAATGAAACATATATGGATTCACCTGGACTGTGACTGAACGCTGGTATGAGTTTTTGTGGACTTTAATCCTGTATACCAGTGACTTGCTGATATTATATACAATACTTTCATTAATTGTTTCTATAATAACTCGTTGGGAATATTTATCATTTATAGTGGACGTTCCGTCCATTGGCTGCTCCGCTTTTCGACTCCAGCTCTCACAGTATATGTGGTTCCCAGACTGTCATTTGGAGGAGGGGTCTTATGGAGCGGATCCGTGTTTTTCTGTGTTTTTAATAAGTTGCCCATGCATGAATTAGACACATGATATTGCAAAAACTTAAGTATCAGAACAAAAGATGCATTATATCAAAAGTGAATGCTCACCCTGACTTATTAATATCTGACTGCAATATCGTGGGCCGCACCTCTGGACCCTACTTGGTTTTTGCGCCATCTACCAAAATCGGAGTTAGGAGTGAAGCGTAATGAGTACCGAAAAAGTGCAACTAACACAGTGTTTCCACCCAATTCTAATAACTTTGTTTTTAAAACCTTATATTACACCTAAATACTACATTTCATGTAATTAAACCTTATGCTAAAAGCTGAATGTTAAGTAATTATTGTGACTAACTAGCATAATATAATAAGTAAAAAAATGATAAACAAGAAACGTCTCAGGTTACGACTGTAACCATTGTTCCCTGAGATAGGGAACGAGACACTGCGTCATGGAATGACTCTTTGGGGAACGCCATTAGCGTGACTTGTCTGAATCGCGTGTGAAACTAACTTTCGCTTTATAGTCGCATGATGATGACGTCACTGATGACGTCATGACCACCGTGACTATCGGAAGGCATAAAAAGGAAGCGGAAGCAGTGCAAACCAGCTTCTGCAAAAAATGAAGCAAATGCTCCAGTCATAAGGAGTATGGCAAAGAGACGCAGTGTCTCGTTCCCTATCTCAGGGAACAATGGTTACAGTCGTAACCTGAGACGTTCCCTTTCGAGGGAACTCAAGACTGCGTCATGGAATGACTCTTTGGGGAACAAAATACCCGCTACGCCATACGAGTTGTGGCTGTCTAAGTGTGAAGGTGTTATGCACATACTAAGACATAAGTACCTGAGAACCAGGTAAGGAAGAAAGATCAAGATTGTAATATCTTATGAATGTGTGCGTGGAAGACCAGCCCGCTGCATCACAAACATCCTGCATAGACGCACCTGACAGAAGGGCCTGCGAAGAGGCCATACTCCTTGTTGAATGTGCCTTGATTCTCAGAGGTGAAGGTAGTCCACGCACCTCATAAGCCAAGGAAATGGCCTCCACAATCCATCTACTAATGGTGTGCTTAGAGGCCGGCTGACCTCTACTATGAGGTCCAAAACAAACCAACAGTTGGTCCGATTTCCTCCATATGGAAGATCTTCTAACATACTCTCCCAGTGCCCTGACTGGGCATAACAAGTGTAGTCTCTGATCCTCTGCTGACTCATGAGGTGGAGCATGAAAGGCTTGTAAAACTAATGTTCTGGCCACATTGCTTGGCACCTTAGGTACATACCCTGGTCTAGGGTGCAGAATTGCTTTTATATTACCTGGAGAGAACTCCAGACATGGTGGAGAGACTGATAGAGCCTGAAGGTCGCCTACCCTCCTCAGAGAGGTAATACCGAGTAAAAAGGCTAATTTGAGGGACAAATACTTGTCTGAGCTACACTCATTAGGTTCATAAGGAGCTTGGGAAGCCCCTTCCAAAACCACAGCGAGGTCCCATGCTGGAACTCTAGCCTGAGGAGGCGGTCTCATCCTCAAGGTACCACGCAAAAACCGGGCAACCAAGGGGTGTCTCCCCAAGGTGCTTCCAGGCAGAGGGGAGTGAAAGGCTGCAATAGCTGCCACATAAACTTTCACCGTAGAAGGTGCAAGACCTGCCGAAAACCGCTCTTGCAGAAACTCCAGTACTGAAGCCACTGGGCAGTTAACTGGATCTAAATGTCTGTTATTACACCACAAGGTGAATAACCTCCACTTTAGAGCATAAAGTTTTCTGGTGGATGGAGCTCTAGAATTAAGAATGGTTTCAACAACCTCAGTTGACAGACCTTGATTCAACAAGCCACTCCCTTCAGCGGCCAGGCCCACAACTTCCATAGTTCTGGGCTGGGATGGCATATCGTGCCCCTGGCTTGGTTCAGAAGGTCCTGCCTGAGGGGAATCTCCCATGGCTGGCCTTCTAAGAGCATTAGAAGGTCCGAGAACCAGACTCGTGCAGGCCAATAAGGTGCTATTAACAAGAGTCTGATCCCTTCCTGTCGAACTCTCTCTAGGACCTGCGGGAGCAAAGCGATTGGGGGAAAAGCATACAGACGCCGCCTCGGCCATGTCTGTACCAGGGCGTCCAGTCCCAATGGGGCTGGAAGAAATATTGAAAACCACAGGGGGCAATGAGATGTCTCCTGAGATGCAAAGAGGTCGATTTCGGCCTGACCAAATCTTTCCCAAATCTGTTTCACCACTTCGGGGTGAAGTCTCCATTCTCCTGGCCTCAGTCCTTGTCTCGACAACATGTCTGCTCCCACATTTTGAACTCCAGGAATGTAAGTCGCCCTGATAGATAGAAACTTCTCCTGGGACCATAGGAGAACCTGCTGCGCCAGCTTGCAGAGAGGGCGCGACCTCAGGCCCCCTTGATGATTGATATAAGAGACCACGGCTGTATTGTCTGTTCTGATTAGAACATGATGGTCCCTGAGGACTGGGAGGAAGTACTTCAAACCTCTTATGACAGCTAACATCTCCAGGCAATTTATGTGCCAATGGAGATGCTGCTCTGTCCATAGCCCACTGGCTGAGCAACCTTCTACTATTGCCCCCCAGCCTGTGAGGGATGCGTCCGTCGTCACTGTCATCCTGTGACATTGAGCTCCCAATTTTCGACCTTGATTTAGAAACTGTGTCTTTTTCCATATAGCCAGGGAACGAAGGCATCTGCGCGTAACCCTGATTATACGAAACGGGTTGCCCCTCGGGGAAAACCCTTTGTTCTTTAGCCACCATTGTAAAGGTCTCATATGCAGAAGGCCAAAAGGAATCACGTTGGATGCTGCTGCCATTAGACCTAATATTTTCTGAAAATGCTTGACAGTGTATGCCTGACCCATCTTGATTCTGGATATTGTTGTCAGGATGGACTCGACACGTGCAGGAGACAACTGTGCCTGCATCATGACTGAGTTCCACACTACCCCAAGAAAAGTAATGCTCTGCTGAGGAGTTAGATTGCTCTTCTTGGCATTGAGCCTCAGTCCCAAAAGCTTCATATGGTCGAGGACGACATCTCGATGTCGAACCACCATTTCTTGAGACTGAGCTAGCACTAACCAGTCGTCTATGTAGTTTAATATGCGAATCCCCTGAAGTCTCAGTGGAGCAAGGGCAGAATCCATGCATTTCGTGAAAGTGCGAGGGGAAAGAGCAAGGCCGAATGGAAGAACTCCATATTGGTAGGCTCTGCCTCCGGAAGCAAATATGAGAAACTTCCGGTGTTGAGGAAGGATGGATATGTGGAAATATGCATCCTTCAGGTCTATTGTGGTGAACCAGTCGCCTTTTCTGATTCCAGCCACAATAACAGGAATCGTAAGCATCTTGAACTTGTACCTCCTCAGAGATTTGTTGAGATATCTCAGATCCAGAATAGGCCTGAGCCCTCCATCCTTTTTCGGAACTATAAAGTACCGACTGTAAAAACCTGTCTGACTCTCGTGAGGGGAAACATATTCTATGGCCCCCTTCATCAAGAGAGATTGTACTTCCTGTTCTAACACCCGAGCCCGGTCGGAACTCACTTCGGTGCAAAACACCCCTTTGAACTTTGGAGGGCTGACAGCAAACTGAATTCTGTACCCCTTCTCTATGGTGCGGAGAAGCCATGGAGTCAGATTCGGCAACTTTCTCCACTCGTGGAGGAAGTGCACTAAGGGAGTCAGCGTGATGACATCGGCTTCGGGTGCATGCGGATCGATGCCTGGAAGTAATTGACCTGCAGGGGATAGTGGAACTATTAGCATGTTTACAGGGTCTACCATGGGTAGATTCTGTTGAACCCGTACTAGGGAAACTGACGTGCCCCGAAGCGCACTGGGCGGCGGGGTTAACGTAGTGGCCTCCTAAGGCCTATTGGGGGAACCGGACTTGTCCACCCCCCCAGAATGGGTGCTATTTGAAGCGCTGAGGTACCGTCAGGACCTCTTGGCAGTAGCCTTCCGATTGGAGATAACAACTGTCCTCAAATCTGGCTTGATTTGCCTTGAGAACTTCTGGGATTGCGGTCTCGACCCCCAAGCTCTCTGAGGGGGAGTACGAGTAGCAACACTCTGTTTTTCCTGCTGCCTATGTAGAGCACTAGTAGTAGATGGCTGGGGCTGCCTTTGAGCTGCAGGACCCTGAGGGTAAGAACGGCGAGGTAAAACATTTTGGAAAGCTGTTGCTTGACGCTTTGCCTCCTGAAAACGATCGACCACAGTGTCGACCACATTCCCAAAGAGACCTTGGTCAGACAATGGTGCATCAAGCAGCACAGACTTGTCCTTCTCCTTAATACCAGACAAATTTAACCATAAATGCCTCTCTGTAGCTACCAGGGTCCCCATGGAGCGCCCAATAGCTTGGGCTGTCTCCTTGGTTGCTCGGAGAGTAAGATCTGCTGCTGTCTTCAGTTCATTAAGCAGGTCTATATCAATAACCTCGCTCTCTTTTATGTCCCCCAGCAGGTCGGCCTGGTATGCCTGCAAAAGACCCATAGTGTGCAGACATGAGCCAGCCCGACCTGCCGCCATATATGCCTTACCCACCAAATTTGACGTAATCCGGCTTGGCTTGGTGGGCAATGTCGGAGGTTTCAATGATGATGCTGCTTCAGGTGAAAGGTAGGTGGCCAAAGACTCTTCCACCTTGGGCATCATGCCATAGCCTTTCTCTCTAGCTCCTATAACTGAGGAGAAACTAGAGGCAGTGGTGGAAATTCTGGAAGAAAATGGCTTTTTCCATGATTTAGAAACCTCAGTATGTAAATCTGGAAAGAATGGCAACCCCCGACGTTGAGGTTGTACCCGTTTTTTTTAAGTATCTTTCATCTAATTTACTTATAGGTGTAAGTTGTTGTTGATCTTGGGGCCAATCAACACTAAGCTTGGCTACTGCCCGGATAACAACCTCTAATAGCTCCTCATATCCCTGGGAAAGTGGAGTTTCATGATCTTCAGTTTCTACTGCTTGCACACTAACACTCTCTCACTCCTCAGAGCTAGAGCAGTGCATAGAGCTTCCAGATGGGGCGGGAGAAGCCACCATGCGGGCTCCCAAACCCTTTCCGGAAGCAATGGGATTTGAGGGATGAGAAAGGACCGAAGTCGTCTCACCCTCCAAAATATCCATCTGCGAACCCCATGACTGCAGACCCCGCACTGCCTCGGCAGAAGCGGGACCTGAACCATGAGGCTTGCGAATACTGCCTGACTCATCAAACAGTGCTAAACGTGAGAGAAGAGATCTTAGCGGTAGCCACAAGCAATGTTCACAGGCAGCTCCCTCAAGAGCTGCCTTAGCATGTTCCATTCCCAAACATTTCACACAAAGCTCATGTGAATCACTATCCGTAATAAAACGGGGGCAGGGAGGAACACATTGCTTAAATGCCTTCTTTGACATACGTTTCATATTGCTAATCTATCTAAGATAGCTTAAGATAAACTAGAAACCTTCACACACACAAACAGATGCTTTGCTGAATGGCAGAAGCTGGTTTGCACTGCTTCCGCTTCCTTTTTATGCCTTCCGATAGTCACGATGGTCATAACGTCATCAGTGACGTCATCATCATGCGACTATAAAGCGAAAGTTAGTTTCACACGCGATTCAGACAAGTCACGCTAATGGCGTTCCCCAAAGAGTCATTCCATGACGCAGTGTTGAGTTCCCTCGAAAGGGAACATAGCCTTTTCAGTTACTAGATCGACCACATTTCAGATACAGAGTGAAGACACAATGATGACTCTCCGCGCAGATTTAAGATCGTTTTTATTTTATAAAATCACGACTTAACATTTGAACAGACACACACACAAAAACATTTTTGTTTTAAATGAAACACATTCATGCATGTCTTCATTGAATCCTAGAGATAAAGGCGCAGAGAAAAACATTCAGTTGAACATTTTCTTATGTGTTCATTTTTCAACAAATTTCATATTTAAAAGTTCTTAGTGACCACAGAACACTTTTTACTTTTCCTGATCTTTAAATATTTAAAGCGCAGATACCAAGTACAGTATGCAGCAGTATACATACCAATTGGATGTTCTCCCCTCTTTTCACCATTTTTTCAGTATCCCTCTGTTAAATTCTTCCACTTCACTGAAATAGAAAATGGAGAACACAAGCACAGCTGGGTTAACAGAAATACTGTTAACGCTTCCAAACCTTGGACATTGTGTAAACAAAAATTACTCTGATGATAATCTGGAGCAGAGATGAAGGCTTGCTCCGCATCCTGCAGAGATATTTTTTTTAGCCCAGCCAGGCCATATACGATGGACCTTCAAAATAAAATGGTAAATTGAAATATACACAGGTCTGTTCATAATCAGTATACAGTAGGCTGTGAAGGCCAGAAAAATCCATAATACATTATATATAAACAAGGATTTCCATTCTTGGATTGTTATGTGTTTTTTTTTAAAGTGAGTCCAATAGGTCAAATACATTTTTTTCTAAATAGACTTAAATTAGTCCAAAGCCTAGTACTTGACCAATTTATTTAATAATCTTTTGTCATACTATTGCCTGCACTGAGATGTGTTCTTGAATAGACGACACAGTACATTACAAAATCTAGCATGTGGTATTTTAACAGTCAATTATTGTGATGTCAAATGTTACAATCAACATTACAGAAACAGTGTCAACATGATGAGACATCATGGGATTAAACAAGTTGACTTTGAGCACGAGACAATTTAAACATTAAGATTAATTTTAATCACTTAAAATGGAAAAAACAATGAGTAATTGACAAGGTTTCATAGGAAGAGTGCTGCAGTTCACTGTGTTGTCTAGGCCAAGAGTTAATAATCATCCCATAGTCACAAAATCAAAATAAGCTTGCCAGTCGTGATACAGTTTCTTTAAAAAGAAACATTAACTTTCCAATAAAATGTTAAATGTTTTTAATGTTGAACTAATACAAATTAATTCCCATTTGACACTGTTATAGTCCTCCATTCTACCCATTTATTTTCATTGTCAAGGGAAAATACAAAGAAGTACAAACTTACAAGGATAGCATAAATGAGCCCTAAAAAAGCAAAAGTGATCACCTTTTTGAACTCTTTTGTAGTTTTTAATAATGATTATTGGAGGCAGATTTTTTTTCCATTTTTGAACTCCTATTTTGCACTACAAACTGTGAAATGAAAACAATATAAATTCATATTAAAGCTATGAAGATTAAGGACTCAGCAGTTTTCATTTGTTTGATTCATATCAACCACATAGAATACCAGGAATATTAGGCTGCTGTCACTAATGTATTGACATTTGTTTTCTTTCTCAACTTTTTACGCTCACTTCAGACAAAAATTACCCTTTTTATGACTTAACTGACCCTCTCCCTCAGTTGAATTCAATCACCCTCCTTTGATTCACAGAAGGAGACGTGGCAACAGAAAGGCTCATGGGAACTAGCCAAAAGCCAATAACCACACCCCCTAGCACAAAAACAGGTCCACAAAGTTCATTACTCATGTGTTAGTATCCCAGGCCCACCAAAGGGCCGCGGCCCACCGGTTGAGAATCACTGCCATAGGCTATAATTGACCTTTGTCATTTTACTGCTCTCATCTTTTATGTTGTATAATTAGGCATTCACAGATACATTATATATATACAAAACACAACATATGGGTCTGTTTGTTAGGTAACATTTGGCTAGATTTCACATCTGTCCACAGATTAGCTCAAACATGGTTATTTTCTTATTTCTAGATTTACGGAAAATCAGTGATAGACAGAGGCGAGTTTACTTTCAGATCAAAACCCCCTAGCGGCGAAATGTCATTGAGTTTTGAAATTGTTTGCTAAAAACCACGTGACTTAGCCAGTTTTAAAAGTGCTTTGAAGCACTGCTCGACACAAAAGATTCGATACAGGTTTCGAAAGTCCCCATCACTACTTGTTTAAGACTCTGGTTGCCTCCAAATAACCCAACTTGCGGTCTTTGCACTTGACCACTTGACTACATTTATGACGTATTTCCTGTTTTGGCTCTAGTGTTCTAGTGGGTGTGAAGATCCCAAGTGAGCGTTATATTTCTAACCCGATGGGACACACTAAGCAAGTGCAAACATGTAACGTTAATTAATGTGGTGAGATAAAAAGCAGTTTTACAAAATATATAACTCTGGAGCTTTCACCAATAAATATGTAACACTACGTTTTACTAAAATATTATATGTAATATAAGCATTATTTGTACTGTATCAAAAAACAAAACAAAAGAAAACACGTTAGCCAAACGAAGCATAAATAAAGAAAAAACCTTAAAAAGTAGTAGCTTAAAATACGCTGGAATGCTTTTTGCAACGTCCGCGAGACCCGAGTCTCACGATTAATATCCAGAACATGATGCATGATGGGACACGCATAGCCTTAATACTGCTCCGAAGCGGTATTCAAGCTAGTGTGGGTTTAGTGTGTGTTAAGCGCACTGCCCTTTGGCATTTCGTAGAAATTGTACAGACTCTGACTCCCTTGTAGTTATTTGCAGATTATACTTGTTTTTCATATGGAACAATTAACTGTGTAATAATGTTTATAAAGCTGTCAATCAAAAAATAATTTCATTAATTTTGTATTCAAAAGCCCATGCTTAGCAGCATATCTGCAACAAAGACCTAAAAGACAACGCACACATAAAACCAGCCCTCAGTGAGGTGGGACAATGAGATACTGTAAAAAAAACAAATATTTAAAATGTTTTAATATTTCTAATGTGCCACAAATGGTTTAAATTACTTAAAAATGGTAATGACATTAAATATACATTGGATATAGAAAAGAGTCACACCCTTCAAAAAAGAATCTACAATTTTGTTGCTTTGCAGCCTGAAATGAAGATGGCCACACTTTTTGTTTTAATAAACTGTATTTTGTGAGTGCAACTTATAACATCCAGACAGAGATATAAAACCAACATGTTAAAAAAAATAGAATCACCAAAAAATTAGTTGTAAACTCAATAAGGTCTGCTCACCATCTTACTAAATGGCAGACATAGCCATCTGACTTTCACCTGGATGCACAATACATACTGTAAACATAAAGTACAGATTGTACACATTATACAACTGCAGATGCATTTAACCTTTTTTTTATATTTAATATTTTCTCAAAAAGCCTTATTCATGTTCTTGCTCCAGTATCACTCTTATCTTGACAAGTCTGAATGTCCTCTTTGCCTATGCATATACATTATGATATACATGTTTTTTCATAGATTATATCTCCGTTTAAATTACTGCCTGTTGTAGTTGAAAGAGCAAGGGTTGGATTTAAATTGGATGCTCAATTTCCTTATTAGACCTGAATTCAGACGGAAAGTTCAATAAACAAATGTTTTATTAATAATGATTGACTATATATAAACAGACATCCTACCAAAAAATGCTATAAGATTCATACAAAATGACACTAAGCTTAATGTGCGTGAAATAAAATATTGATGCTAATGTTTACTATGCATAGAAAAGTTTTTTTATTTTTATTTTATTTTATTTTGTATTGTATACTTAAATATATTTTTTTACTTGTCCTATTGAGCACATTTTGATGATGCGTTTTCACCAGATGTTGCCATACGTGTTGAGGTCTTCAATATTGGTGTAATAATCTTCGTAATCTTCAATCTGTAAGGAATTTTTTAAGAGAAAACAGAGACACAGAGGTCAACGCATATCAGACATCATTTGAAGTTTGAGTTTGAACCCACAGTGTGAAGTAATGGTGATCAGATATATACTTACAGAGCAGGATTTTCGCTTACTGAGATGTTAAATCCACAGGAGAGAAATAAAAAGGAAAGTTAATAAATTCAAGCTAAATATGTATTTATCAGCCTATCTAATTATCATACAATCTAATTCAATTTCTGACAGATGGAACAAAAAAATATTACAGTAAACAAGAATTGTCTAAGCACATTCATTAAACTCTTACCTTCACTATATCATATACTTTTATCTATATACTAAACATTACATATTTTATAAAAATGAAATACATTTTGAATGCTCAATACCTCTTTGGTGATGGCATATGAGGTTTAGAGAAAGTCTTTTTGGCTGATTGTGCATACACATCTTCTGACCTGTGAACAGATGGTTTTATCAGAGAAACGCTTGGATACCACAACCAGAAAAGTACAATGTTGTGAGTTTAACTGAACAGACTTTGATTAATAATTCATTTGTATAATAATGCATTTACTATAGATTAGATCAGACAACAGAGGAATACCATGAACCGTATAGTTTCAAAAGATTAACAATGAAGACAAAAATAATTACATAGTGCAAATGTGGTGCAGTTTACGTAAATGTTGGAACAGCTACAGTATTTGCTTTAGTCTAGCAAGACAAAAATCTGATCAATTACTGTTGTTTTCGGTCATAAGGTTAATGAGGCCAAAAAGCAAATGCAAGCGATGTTCTCTAAAGTCTAAATGTAGCCATCGTGATGCACACATAGACACATAAGTTAAAATTCACACATAGCTAAGAACAAAACAGAAGTGATGCTTTCAGTGTCACAAATAAGATATTGTTCAGCCGTAAGCACACTACATGTGCTTATACTATTGCGTACATTCCTGGAGAGTATCAAGGTAACAAGTATCTAGATGTTCATCATTTAACTCATTTTATGTCAAATTTTAGTAAGGGGGAGTGAAAAATAGGGGAAAGGATAAAAAAACTCATTGTATTAAAACTGTTACGTTGAAATAATAGTATTTGGATATTATTAAAAGGATTTTAAAGGGATGAATATCATCCAAAACAACACCAAATAGACACATAGAGTATGGTACAGTAAGTAATATACTCAGTTGGGAGCAGTCATTTACTCGGACATCAATAGACCTGAAATGAAAATCGGTGGTTGCTATTGACATCAGCATTTCCATTTCTGCTGACTTTTGATGCTGTCACATAGAGCTTCTAAAGTGACAAATGTCGCTTGCACAAAAAATGTGTGATGTTGTGGACATGAAGCTGTATTAAGACAAACATCTTGAATATCATTCTTAAATACATTAAAAACACCAGATCAAGAAAACTAAAAAGATTTCGAAATTCACATTCACCAGTATCAACATAACACATAAACACTTTTTAAATGTGTACAAAGCCAATGTGTAAGTCTGAAGTGGTCTAATTTGAAAGTATAAAATAAATGATAAAAAATATTATGCATACCTCTGTTCTTGCATATCATCAGGTGGCGGCCTACAAATAATAATATTGACAAGTTAAAAATACTAATAGCAAAAACATAATTTCCCAATTGTTTATTTTTCACATTTCCCTATCTCTGGAGAAGAATAAATACTTATCAAATGTTTACCAAACTGATGTATAGGTATAAAGTGGTCTAGTTTGAAAGTAGAAAATAAATGATACAAAATATTATGCATACCTCTGTTCTTGCATATCATCAGGTGGCGGCCTACAAATAATAATATTGACAATATTTTTTGACAACATTTTTTTTTTCAAAAACTGATAGCAAAAATATAATTTCACAATTATTTATTTTTCCCATATCCCCATCTCTGGAGAAGAATAAACACGATGTAACACACATACCTGTGACGTCTCTTGTATGTACAGACTCCAGCAAGTGTGCACATGAGAAGCAAGATAACTGATGAGGGGACTATGATGTAAAGCCCAGTGGTCTTCCAGTCAAAGGTCATCACTTCAGCCTCACCCTCGGAAAGGGCTAAAAGGATGTAGCATGTCAAACATTGGTCATTATAATGTATGTGAATAGCTTCAAGACAAATACAACACATATACTTGGATTCTGGACAGGAATCGCTGGTTTTGGAGGATCTGTAGAAGAATCTGTAAAAGAGAAAACTACATACATGATGACACACACAGACGACTCACAAGTCAGGCATGTGTTTTTGAATCACTCACGTTGTACATGTAAAGTAACAGATGATTCAATGGGTTTCCCCGAAATATTTGCACTGCATTTCAACATCTTTCCATGGTGTTCTTTTGTACTAACAAAGGTTATGGTGGAAGAGGTGGCTGATTTGAACTCTGAAAGTTTTTTGTTACTGTTTGAGACCTCCATGTTCTTATAGTTCCATGATATGGTTGGAGGATTCTTCAGGCAGGAATGGTCGATGGTACATGTGAACTTCTTTGAAACGCCCTCTATGACATCTGCACGGTCAGGCTCAATGGCTATTTTAGTATGGATACCTGAAATAAAAATGGATAATTATCAGTAAAAACAGAGTTTCTTGTTTGTCAAGCCCTAAGAGCAAAACATATACAGAGGAAAATCCTCCAGACTAAGATTTTTATTATTCATGAATGAAAGAGTTGAATATAAATGAAACTTTTACTTATCTTAAGTTTGACAAAAAATTAAAAGTTCTGTTTTGTCAACATTCTGAAACTGTAACACCCAGATAAAACAAAAGCATACATTTTGCACTTGGTGATTTTGTAGCACTTGCTGTTTTCCCTTCATAATGTGTCACTATACACTCGATATCCGAGTGCTCAGCCTTCACGACACCCGTGCGTGTCAGAGTGATTTTCCATTGTCCATTTCCAATATACGGATGATCTGTTTGATCTGTTTTATCAGATCCTTCTATACCCTTCAGAATGATGTTTGGTTTGCTGTACGGACAGGTGTGGTAGGTTTCACATGTCACTGTTATGGTGTCACCGGTCATTGCGCCTCCATGAACATTGATGGTGGGCTTCTGTGGGCTTGCTACAATAAGCAGAAAAGTTACACTCATAAAACCTAGTTATATGAAATCTAGAATAATAAAACATATAAAAACTTGTGAACACAATAAAGACATTTGAACTATACCGTCCACAAGAATCGTGGATGTGACATCATAAAACTTGTATGTGCGCCATCCAATACTGTCTGGGTCAATCCATGCATATAATTTCTCTCCATGGTGGGATTGATCCAGATGTGTAATGAGAAGACTGCAGTCTCTATTTGAAGGTTTACCATATAAAGCAGTTTTTCCTTTGAACTTGTCAATTACATAAGATGGATATTCGTGATCATAAACTAAAGGGTAACCACTAGAGACCCACTGATACCACACAACTCTGTTTGGGTTGGTGGGTGGATACGATGTGTAGGAGAAGGAACATGGTATAACCAGACATGAACCTTTGAGACCATGAATTTCCTTTGGCACCCTCACTTCCCATGCCAAAGTCTCATATAGGAGAAATCCTGGGAGAAAAAGTTAAGAGAATAATTTTGTAGTTAAACCTGACATTTTTATATTTTGGTTTTATAGGTCATGCCAATTCCACAAACCCAATGTTTAATGTAACATAACTTTGTTGCTTCCTGTTTGCATATTACAGTCAGGTCTTAGGAATTCGCCCATTCTCAATAGATTTGTTCAAGTTCGAGTGACTGCAGTAAACATAAATACGGCTTCACGGCTACAAACATGCGCGCACACACACACACACACCTACACACGCACACACACACGCACACACACACACACACACACACACACACACACACACACACACACACATACATGGATGCACACACTTCCTTAAATTGTAATGGAGATAATAAGCAGAATCTATTTTAAAATAAATGTTTACTTAGTAGCCAAAACTGTCAAAATGTATCTTTTCAAACTCAATTTATTTGTCATTTTATCTATAAGTAGCCAACATATTGCATGAATACATACATGTAAACATTTTCAATGAAAAAAAACATGTATAAATCAAAACGGAAACTGTACCTTGGAAAATAAGATGAAGTAACAGCTTTACTTTCATTCCTGGATTACAATGTTTGCTCATATGTGGAAACGGGACTTAAATCCTACAAATACACCAAATGTTATGTGCAGAACCGCAGTTCATAATGTCCTGACTTAAACCAGTTCATCAGTTTTTATAAGTCTTCCCCATTTCACTGGGCACTGCCCCTTGAGTTATAGAAACTTAAAAGTGAAAATGGCAGTCGAACAGATAAAAAAGTTGTATTAATATATTTCCTTCAAACAAAACAATAAAAGAGGAAAACAACGATCAAAGATTCAATTTATAATAATTGAATATTAAAAGTAATAATATATTAAATATTATTTCACCCTTTCCTTTTCCGCAGCCTGGATAAAACAACAGGATTGGATGAGAACAGGAGATAACAAATAAACAAAACTGTGAATTGACTAATGCTTTATCTCTAAAGAGAGAATATATGTTTTTTAAATTCAATGTTGCTCTAATGTCTACATACTATGCTCCAAGTTAGAAATATATATTTCCTGTTTCTTTTGCGGTTTCTCACTCACAACACCAAGGTTTGTCATAATACATTATAGGCTACAAGTATACGAGCGTGGGCCGTTATTTGCTTAGAAAAGTGAAGGGGGAAAGAGATGACAAAAACAATACTTCAATTAATTGTTTCTATTATAACTTGTTGGGAATATTGATCATATATAATTGACGGTCCATTGCCTGCTCCGCTTATCTACTCCAGCTCTCACAGTATGTGGTTCCCACACTATCATTTTGGGAAGGTCACTTGGCTGTTATGGTGCATTACAGTTATAATCAGTTTATTCCTATGACTAAAATCTCACTTGTTTATTGGTTTACCCTTTCTTGACATTGGACACTGGATGCAAAGCAAGCGCTGGGAGTGCATATGATGCACGCATGTTTATAATGGACGTTTGTTCTGAAGTCGAGGCTCTCTGTCTTTTGCAAATTAATGTACGAGTGTGAGCAATGGGAGACGGTTTGCAAGTGGCGCATCCTGCGTTTTACACACGTTTTAGATGTTAATGGCCCCTAAACAATACGTACCTTCTTCCGCGAGCATCATTATTTCCACCAAAATGTGGTGGGTAATACCACGTGTCCCACCCACAAAATACGCCGATGATACAGGTGTATTTAGAAAGGGGGAAATATTGAACATTTTCACAAACATCTCACCCTCGAGGCCGCAAAGCTTTTTCATGAGTAATTCTGTAGAAAGTTAAAGAGCCCCATGTCAGTTTAAACTCAAGAGTGAATACAGCCAATAGGAATTCAGAATGTAGAACTACCCTTTTCAAAGGAAGCTTATTCAAGTGTGCTATAAGTATACTTCTTTTAAACTTAAAATAGAAAAGTATACCTTCAGTTTACTTCTTATGTACTTCTCAGAAATATACTTTAATGTACTCTGAAGTATAGTTGATGTTAGTGAGTGAGAAGTTTATGTATATTTGGCCTGTACTTAATCTTTTGACTTGGCATGTACTGTACTTGTGTCTATTCTTTTGGTAACAAACAGTAATGTGACAAAAGTTAACAACAACCATATGATTATAAGTTTATGCCGTGAACCTCCCATACTTTTAAGAATTAAGCCAAGTAGATGCGCAGTGCGCTGGAGGTGAGGGGGAGCGCCTGCAGGTTCACAACCTGGTCCTGGAAGGGATTGGTGGGAACCTTGGGACCACTACAACCCGACGGCCGTCATCTCTGCGTTGGCTCCTCCTTGGAGGCGGGAGCTCCAATGGGGTTTCCATCAGACAGGAGCATGCCGCGAACTGCATACTCCACGTCTAGTGAGCTCCACGTGCATCTCTGGGTCAGCCGCAAGCGTTCGGGGGAGGGCGGGGCTACTACAACCTGACGCTTGTGGCAGCCCGGGGAAGCACGGCCGTCATCTCTGTGTTTGCCTCCAAAGGGCGTCGCATCCGATGACCGGAGGAAGCTGTCAGATGTTTTGACAGAGCACGTCGTTGAGTCTTGCCCGCTATGGGACGGTACACCACCACCCACCAAGGACGAGCCAGGTAAGCGTGCCGGGGCATGGATAACCTGCGAGCCGAAGCTGGCGGAGTGACATCCACAGGAACCCCCGATCACACCCGCCGCTGGCTGACGCGTTGACGCGCCCAGGAAGCTGACAGGGTTGCGGGAACATTACGGGGAATGTAGCCACTGTGACCACCACACCTAACGACAAACCGTGCCACTGCATTCTGGAACCCCAACGTTCAGTACAGGTGTCGTACCCGTCAGACTCTAGGATGGGTCTGTCATACCCAAGAACACAGCTTCAACATCTCATCATCATCACGCACCGTTTCCGATGCGTGGTGTAGGAACAAGACGGTGGGACCGTCTCTTGTGTGTAGTGACTGGTTTTGTACTGGTCTCTAGATACGATCATCAAAAGAACATAGCAACCTGGCTCCAGAGTTCTGGTCTTTGGTTTTGAACTCTCACCGAGAGTGTGATAACCCTTTAGTTTCTCTGTAGGATATTAACTACTCCTTAGCTTCAAAACATTGGTGATAAGTCTCTGTCTCAACTCTATCTTAACATCTGAGGCTAACCAGAGAAACTTCTCTGACAAAAAGGAACTTATGTGATTTAAACTATCCTTTTCTGTAAATGAATCTAAATGTCTAGGTTGTGTGTTGGCACTCGTGCCATTTTAAATAGTCTGTAACTGTTAGATATGCAAATTTTGATTTAGGGTTCATTTGATGTATTCATACATTGTGTAGTGACTTGATCATTGAGAGAAAAGCCATAACACCCCATGACTTCCTTTTGTCCTGGTTTCTAGATACCATCATCAAAAGACCATAGCAAGCATGGCTCCATGGCTCTGGTTGTAGGTTTTGAACTCTTACGGAGAGTGTGATAACCATTCGGTTCCTCTGTAGTATATTAACGACACCTAAGCTTCAAAGCATTGGTGATAAGTCTGTGTCTCATCTCTAACTTAACATTTGATGTTTAACCAGAGAAACTTCTCTGACAAAAAGGAATTTATGTGATTTAAACAATCCTTTTCTGTAAATGTATCTTAACATCTAGGTTGTGTTTTGGCGCTCGTGCCATTTTATATAGTCTGTAACTGTTAGATGTACATGTTTTGATATAGGATTCATTCGATGTATTCATATGTTGGGAAGATTCACAGTTCAATGGCTTGCATGTTTCATATTTTACTACTCCTCTTTGAATTCCCTTTATAATGAGCTATGTTATTAAAACATAGCATGCATCATACTATGTCCATAACTAAGTTTAGGTATTAAATGCAATCTGACCATACTGTCAGAGCTATGCAAATGAGGCGCCATGAGAAACAAAGGAACTTTCTCTGGCCCACTTATCACTTCCATGGCATTCCCGCCAGCAGACAACCTGGGGGCAGGGCAGGTATGCATTTAAACACCATCACCGATCCACTTCGGATGCTTTGAAATTAGGAATTGGAAGGGAAAAGTAAAGAAAGAGACGCGGAGGACAATCCAACGGACACCCCGCTTGGGGCTAATTCCTTGACTGAAATTGACATTTTCAACAACTAATTTCATGGATGTGATCTTGACAGATCTGGTGGAGAATCATATTTGGTGAGTTAAATTCATTCTTATTTTAACGTGCAGATAAAATCGGCAACATGGGGAACGGTCAGACGAGGCGATGTGCGAATGGTCCGCGAGCCAGTGGCTGACGGATTAGCCACTGCCTTCTCATGCCTTCCCTGTGAGAAATTATTGGCGCTGAAGAGGGCCTGCTCTTTAGATCTGTAGCTCGCTGTCAAGAAGCCCAGGGTAGTCCGCGCTCCGGAGGGGAAGTCCGCCGCCGACTGGGAAGGGTGCCCTGGCCGAAGGAGAATCCAAAGGGAGAAGTCCGCTGCTCTGCGTCGTAAGTCCAGAAGGAGTGAGATCTCGAAGAGATAAACTCGACACCATACGCAGAGTAGGTTCCGAAGAACAAAGGATGAGTGAATGACTGCCTCCATCTTCCTTTTATACCCTTATGTACGGGGCGGAGACTGGCGAGGGCGGGCTATTCGCCAAAGCCCATTGGCATTTTAAATTTATCTGGGAGATGATAGGTTCTCAAGATCAAACCCCAGTCTGTCTCTCAACACAACGTCGAGAAACCGACTGAAGGGGAACTTGATAGAACAAAATTAATTGACATAATATTTTTCCAAATGTATTTCTAGTGCAAATGTATTAATAACCAAGCCCACACACACAGATATTTGCTTCATAAAAACTGTTGTTAAGTTTATATATGCCATTATTTATCCCAAAATACCTTTCGCTTTTTATGTTTTGCACGTGCAGTACATTGAACGTAACAAAATTAGCGCCGCACTGTATGTAACGCTCGTCAAACTATGGAAAGATTTTTGAAGAATCCTGCTACTGCAATGACGAGTTTGTGTCAGTCTGACGTGGTGAATGTTAACCAAAAAATAAAAAAAATGACAAACATTACATTACGTTTGGTTTTACATGTAGGCCTAATATGTTAAAGCAGGGAATCGAGAGACCTCCGTGTGTACTCTGCCAAGAGATTCTCTTCAACGAGTGCATAAAACCATCCAAGCTCATCACCTACAGCAGAAACATCCCAAGGAGGCAGGAAAATCAACTGACTATTTTAAACATGTGGAAATGTGTTTCGCCAAGCAGGTTAGTTTTTTTCGGCAGCAAAGATCGCTCCCTGAGACAAGTTTAAAGGCATCCTATTTGGCATCCTTAAACAAGCAATTGGGTCAACATTAGGACAACAAAAAACATAAGTGCAATATCTCACATAGCCTTCTACAGTGTACAGCTACGTTTTGTTTTTAAACTAAAGAGATCGTCAGCTCGGTAGAGGACGCTGCACTAGAGGTAGATTCTATGCCTTTGTCGGACAATACAGTGAATAGAGAAGCATAGGTGACGTGTGACATTGCTTCTTAAATTTTAGAGCAACTGCGACACGGTGAATATTTTGTGCCGCGGGTGGATGAAATTACCGATGTTGCAAATAATGCAAAACGTATGGTCTATATTCGCTTCCTCGTACGGGACAGATCCCACTGAGCAAAAATACCTTGAAACAACGTCATTTCAACATCTTTGTCGAACGTTGAAAAGGCGTCCCTGAGGAGCCAGAATGAAAGTTTTTCTGACGTCTTGGCAAATGCCACACAAGGCTTTCTTTGCTATTCCTGATGACTTCATCAATAAATCGTATGAATCCTTGCCAAACCGCATGGATGCAGTCCTTCAAGCTCATGGAAGTCATACAAGATATTAAATTTGGATCTCAGAGCACCACTACTTTTTTGTCTTGCCAAAATTTGACCTATCTGTCTTGATTAAATGATCAATATTCTTTCAGTGAAACTGATTTATTTCAGTGCATTAAAAGTCATTTGGGAGGGTTTTAGCTTTTCATATGAGCTATTTCTAACACCAATTGATTAATTAAAGGTCAGGTTAATAGCAGGTGTTTCTACGAAATAGATAAGAACTCTTTATTTTCATTTTCATTGTGTGTGTTCCCCCCTCCCTTTCTTGATGGTGTAAAAGTAGAAAGACAATAATTATAAATATGCAAAAGCAGCCTGTACCAGTTAGGAGAGTTAGGAGAGAACCGTAATACAAACCATGCTAGTTTTTGAGGACCGAAAAAGTGCAACTAAGACAGTATTTCCACCCAACCCTAATTCTAGTTGTTAAAAGGTTAACTACACCTTAATACTAGATGTCATGCAATTAAACCTTATTGCTAACAGCTGGATGTTGAGTAATTATTGTTACGAGCTAGCATTATATAAAAAATAAACAAAATAAACAAAATCATTGGATAGCCTTTTCAGTCACCATATCTACCACAATGATGACTCTGGGCACATATTTAAGATTGTTTTTATTTTATACAATCAGAACTGAACAGTCACACACACTTTAACAAAAACATTTAAAGAACCACATTCATGGATGTCTACACTGAATCCTAAGAGAGATAAAAGGCATAGAGAGAAACATTCAGTTGAACATTTTCATATGTTCATTTTCTAACAAATTCATATTTAAAAGTTCTTAGCAACCACAGAACACAAACATTTTTCCTTTTCCTGACCTTTAAATATTTAAACCGCGTATACCAAGTACAGTATGCAGCAATTGGATGTTCACCCTCTTTTCTCCATTTTTTTCAGTATCCCTCTATTAAATTCTTCCACTTCACTGAAATAGAAAATGGAGAACACAATCACTGCTGGGTTAACGCTTCCAAACATTGGACATTGTGTAAAAATAGGCGTAATTTTCCGTCCTTCTTCCCCACAAAGAAAAATGCCAGCTCCGGCCGGGGAGGTAGATGGTCCGATGATCATCGCATCTAGGGACTCCTCAATGTCTCAAGGTCTTCATCTCCTCTCGTTCGGGAGAGCATGGGGACCGTTACCAGGCAGTAATTTCACAGCGGAGTCATAAAGACGGTGAGGTGTAAGGGAGCTGGTGCTTACTGAATACCTGTTTGAGATAGTGGTAATGTATAGGGACTCGGGACAGGTCTAAGGACTCAGGGGACTCGAGAGCAGGGTCAGGGTATTCTAGGGTGAGACAAGAAAGGTGGCATCCGGGACTCCAACTGTATACAGTGCCCGAGGGCCAATCTAGCTGTGGATTATATTTGAGAAAGTAGGGATGTCCGAGAATAACTGGGAACTTTGAATATTGTATCAAGTGGAGCTGTAACTCTTCCTGGTGTCGCTGGATGGACAATTTGTGAGGACCGGAAAGAAGGGTTATTTTTCCAGAACCAGAGGCCCTGTCATCCACGACAGTAATGGAAAGGGGGGTGAGAGATGGTCCGAGGAGATATTGTGTCTTTCGGCTAGAGAGAGATCGACAAAGTTTCCAGCAGCCCCTGAATCCACTAAGGCCTTCAGTTGGAGTTGGCTGTTATCCCAGAAGAGTGTGACAGGAAGGTACAGTCCTGGATTGGAAGGAGGATTCCCCTGGGTTATTCCGTAACAGTCCTCCCTTGTCTGTACGAGAGCGGGTGTTTCCAGAGAGTTCAGGGCAACCTGAGCGGAAATGTCCCAGAAGGAAACAGTATAGGAAACATCGCTCCCTCATACGGCGGTCTTGTTCAGATGAGGAAAGACGAGATCCACCCAAGTTAGGCCCATCATAGAGGTAACTACGATTCAGAACTTCCTGTTTGGCGAGCGCCACATCGTGGCGTTGAACGAAGTTCTCATGTTGAGCGATTGTAGGTAAGAGATCATGAGTGGTGGGCGTCTCTGAATCCATGACGTCTGGCTCGGTGTTTCTGTTAGAAGCAGGGCTCGAACTCGGGTCTGCGATCTACGAGACTTCTTAAGAGATGAGAGATGAACCCAGCAAAGAGAGACGCACTCAAGAGGACACGAGCACCGCCTCCGCTCCGTCAATAAAACCGCCCGCGTTTTCCCGTTTACAGCATGTGAAAATGAAAATGAGCTGGACAAGCGTGTCACGTACCTTCTGAAATGTTATAATTATTAATTTAATTTATATAATTTTACGTATTTTATTGCCAATTAAAGTACTAATATTTAAAACCATGACATGTTAATGTCAAAAAGTAAATTGCAGGTTTAATACTGTTCCCAAAAATTATAAAAGTGTTTCTTCAACCACAAACTGGTTTCCTGTTAGTAAACGGTGTCCTCAGTTCTCTGTAGCTGACACGTGTCGTTAGAATGTGTTTGAACTTTAAATGAATACACGCAAGAGACCCAGTTCTCAAGTGTGGGAACACTTCAGTCTCGACATCGTAATAAAGTGTCATGTTGATATCAAGCAAACTTTGTCTTATTCCATTAATACATCCTCAATGCATCGTCATGTATGCTCCAAACATTCAGATGCTCTGGGCAATGATAGTCGAACAACAGAGCACCAGTCTGCACCATCTGGGGATAGGGTAAAATAAATGTTATAATAAATAAATGTCCTTTGGGACAGTAAAAACAATCTATTTCCTTCAACAAATGAGCAATAAAGTAATTAAAATAAAAAAGTCACCCGTTTTGAGATTAGATTTTCATATTCTATTCCATTTTTATGTGTTGCAATAGATTACACTATTTTTTTAGTATCCACTAGTTTGGTGGGTTAATCTATTGTATTTAAGGTTTACAGCTGTGTAGGATGTAAGGTCAACACCAACCAAACACTTTAATATTTTGTCCACTTTCACTTTCACTTTATTTTTATTATTAAATTATAAATGATTATATATTCTTATTAAATTATTGTTGTTTATTATATATATACATTACAGTATATATACTTCATATATACTGTATATGAAGAGTTTGGTTCCAAACGTTTTTTTTAACATGTTTTCTGTTTTTTTATGTTTTTTATGTTTTATGTTAGACACCAAGCGTAGTTTAATTGCTATTAAGTGGAAGGCATCATAATAAACAATTTTTTTAAAGAAAATAAAAAACATACATTTGAAAAATATAATTTTGGAAGTCTTTATATATATTTAATTATTATTCATGTTACTTATATTAAGAACTGTATGTGCTTATTTTTCTTCGTTACTTTGAGTTGTGAGGCAATATATTATTAAATGATATGTTAAATATACAAATAAAATGTATAATAAAATTTAAATGAACAAAACATCTGAGTGACAGTTGTTGTAGGAATTCTTATTGACCACCAGCAGGCGAAGTAGAGCACCGTGTCAAAAGTTTCGAAGCACCGATGCAGTTTGTTGAAAAAGCCTCACGGATTCAGAAGCTTCATTCGGCACATCCTACTAACTATACAAACAAAACTAAAATTAACTTTTGACAGTTACCACAAAGTAGACTAGACTAGACTAGACTAGACTAGACTAACAAAGCACAAGAATTCATCATACAAATGACAATGAACCAGCACAGTACAGAAAACACAGGGGCATTATAAAGTGATCAAATCAAGAGGCAACAGGTGCAGGGCATGAAATTTCAATCCTACAAGGGGTGTGTAGCAGGGGGGCGTGGTTTAATGACGTCTGCACCAGGGAGGAGAGACACGGGAAGAGAGAGAGAGAGAGAGACGGACTGGGAGACCTGAAGCTGACCGAAACCCCGTATTGAAACCAGGAAGTGATCCTTACGGACTGTATGCTGAAGAAGCTGAACAGAACTGTTGTTTGAGCATCAGTCTAGAACTCGGGTTGATTCAGGCAGGAAAGGTCTCTAATTTCACTCTTAAAATAAAGCAAAGAGCCCAAATTCACACGAGAAAGCGCTTTGTTCTCGTGAAAGGCTTTAGTGTCGTGCAGGTGATCATGAGAGGGCTTGTGGAAAAGTCTTGACTTGACAATGTGCCCAAAGGCTGAGTTCACCGATTGACATATACAAAGCAGGTTCATGTACTCAAGGAATTATCACGATTGTTTATTTGACGCCGAAATGAGCTTTCTCCGCAGGGTGGCCGGGCGATCCCTTAGAGATAGGGTGAGAAGCTCGGTCACTCGGGAGGAGCTCAGAGTAGATCCGCTGCTCCTCCACATCGAGAGGGGCCAGGTGAGGTGGCTCGGGCATGTTTTCCGGATGCCCCCTGGACGCCTTCCCGGGAAGGTGTTCCGGGCATGTCCCACCGGGAGAAGACCCCGGGGAAGACCTAGGACACGCTGGAGGGACTATGTCTCCCGGCTGGCCTGGGAACGCCTCGGTGTCCCCCGGAAGAGCTGGAGGAAGTGTCTAGGGAGAGGGAAGTCTGGGCATCCCTGCTTAGACTGCTGCCCCCGCGACCCGGCCCCGGATAAGCGGAAGAAGATGGATGGATGGATGGATGGATGGTTTATTTGATCAGGGTAAGTGTTTATTTATACATTAGATGATAAATATCACAATGTGGTGATGGCTTTATATATATATGGTAACAAAAAAAAATTCAACAGTATAAATATGAAGTAAAAGAGCGTGTGTGCATGTATGCGTATTTAATACATTGCTCTGCATAAATGAGAACACTCTCTTTGAAAAGTAAAATTTTAAACATCTCAATGAACGCAAAAAAACATTTCCAAAATGTTGACAAGACTGAGTTTAATACAACATCTGTTTAACTTATAACATGAAAGTAAGGTTAATAATAACTTCGAATACACATTTTCAGTTTTACTCAAATTAGGGCGATGCAAAAATGAGTACACCCCACAACAAAACTACTAAATCTAGTCCTTTGTATGACCTCCATGATTTTTAATGACCGCACAAAGTCTTCTAGGCATGGAATGAACAAATTGGCTACATTTTGCCAGATCTATCTTTTTCCATTCTTCAAGAATGACCTCTTTTAGAGATTGAATGCTGGATTGAGAGTGATGCTCAGCTTGTCTCTTCAGAATTCCCCATAGGTGTTCAATTGGGTTCAGATCAGGAGACATACTTGGCCACTGAATCACTTTCCACCTGTTCTTCTTCAGAATTCCAACAGTGGCCTTAGATTTGTGTTTAGGATCATTGTCATGTTGGAAAAGTGCACGACGGGCAAGGAAGTGAAGGTAGCATCTTCTCTTTCAGTATAGAGCAGTTTATTTGTACTGCCATCAATGAAATGCAGCTCCCCGACACCAGCAGCACTCATGATGCCCCACATAAGGACACTGCCACCACCTGTAGGCACCATGCATTTTCCTTTGTATTCCTCACCTTTGTGACGCCTTACAGTTTTGAAGCCATCAGTTCCAAAAACCATCCTCTTGGTCTCATAACTCCAAGAGCATGGAGTCCCAGTAGTCTTCATCTTTGTCAGCATGGGCCCTGGCAAACACTAGGCGGGCTTTTTTGTGCATGGGCTTTAGGAGAGGCTTCTTTCATGGACGGTACCCATTCATGCCATTCCTCTGCAGTGTATGCCGTATTGTCACAGGCAATAGTCGCCCCAGTTTGGCTTTCTACTTTTCTAGATAACTGCAGTGAAATTGCATGTCAATTTTCTTCAACCCTTCTCATCAGAAGACGCTCCTGTCGAGGTTTTAACTTCCCGTGGACAACCTGGACGTCTCTGTGAGATGGTTGCATTTTAAACGTTTGTACCACTTTTGCTACAGTATTCTGACTGATAAGTAAAGCTTTGCTGGTCTTCTTGTGGCCTTCACTTTTCTTGTGTAAAGAAATTATTTTCTTTCTCAGGTCTTGTGACATTTCTCTTCCATGTGGTTACATTGCTGACAGCATGAAATGGGAAGGGGTTTTGTTTAATTAACACCCTTTTATAGTCAACTGTCACCTGTGTGATGAATATTTAGACTGACATGTGGTTGAATTCTTGTTAAATTAGACTTTTGTAGTCTAAAATTTAGCTTTGCTCCAGAGACTTTCAGTGGGGTGTACTCATTTTTGCATCATCCTAATTTGAGTTAAACTGAAAATGTTATTCTCCAAGTTATATTATTAACCTTACTTTCATGTTATGAGTTAAACGGATGTTATATATAAATATCCTCCTCCTACACAGTTTGTCCCCTCTGGAGGAACCAAAGTTGTTCTGCAATTGCATGCCTCTCAAGTATTATATAATAAAAACAATATAAAAAAGAAAGTCATAATGTTTATTTTTCTTAAAAACTACACATGTAATATTGACCCCATAACAATGGGTACACACACACCCACACACACACACACACAGGAATGCAGCACAAAAGGCTAGCAGAATCCGTTGCCCTCCTTTGTTTAAAACATACTAATTTTATTGCTTTCTAAATTATTTCTGGTGATTTCTTATCTCTTTTTTATGTCCTGAAAGCATTTAGATGAGATGTGTACAGTGACAGTCATACAGCAGGTCACCAGATCTGTTGATGCGGTTTAACAGGTTATAAAAATCTGTTGCCCTCCTTTGTTTTATCATAAAGCTACTCTGATCCCTTCTCTGACTCCCTTGTAGTTATTTGCAGATACACTAGTTTTTCTTATGGAACAAGTAACTGTGTAACAATGTTTATGAAGCAAGGTACAGTCTTTTCACAAGGTCATAAGAGTGTGTCTTACACTGCAGGAAAATGCTTCACAAAACCATTTCAGGTCACTTTCCTACAACATGCATGTATACGTATTTTTTATCACCATTGTAGTACAACCTGCTCACAATCATAAGATAAAGGGAGACAACACAAACAGTTAAGCTGCCAACAAAGACATTTATTTAAAATCATTTTTTTCTATCACAAAATCATTTCCTAAAAATGTTTGTGTGTCAGCCAGAGAAACCACAGCCCATGCTCAACACCTGTAAGTTGCTTTGGATAAAAGCATCTGCTTAATGACTAAATGTAAATGTAACGGCATATCTACAAAAGCACATGTAAAACAAGCCCTCACTGTGGCAACTTTGATAATGTTATACTGTTAATAAAAAAATAGTTGTATTTAATATTTTTAATGTGCCACAAATAAAATGAAACTTAAAAATGCTGATGAAATTAAATATACAGTAGATATAGAAAAGAGTCACACCCTTCAAAACAGTTTTTGTGTTATATACTAAAATAGATTTTTGTTTTTTAACTTGTCCTGTATTAAGCACATTTAAGAAATATCATGCGTTTTCATCAGATGTTGCCATACGTGTTGAGGTCTTCAATATTGGTGTAATAATCTTCATAATCTTCAATCTGTAAGGAATGTTTTAAGAGAAAACAGAGACACAGAGGTCAACGCATATCAGACACCATTTGAAGTTTGAGTTTGAACCCACAGTGTGAAGTAATGGTGATCAGATATATACTTACAGAGCAGGATTTTCGTTGACTGAGATGTGAAATGCACAGGAGAGAAATAAAAAGGAAGTTAATAAATAATTTGAAAGATTAATTTTACAGTACAGTTAAATCAGTATTTAGTGAGTTCAATTATCTTATTCAATGTCTGACAGATGGCACAAAAATTTACTAAAGGAAACTAGCATTGTTTTGTACATTCATTTAACTCTTACTTCCACTTTGACATGTACTTTTATCTTTATACTAAACATTACAAAAACAAATGACATTTTGAATGCTCAATACCTCTTTGGTGATGGCATATGAGGTTTAGAAAAAGTATTTTTGGCTGATTCTGAATACACATCTTTTGACCTGTGAACAGATGGTTTTATCAGATAAACGCTTAGATACCACAACCAGAAAAGTACAATGTTGTGAGTTTTAATGAACAGACTTTGATTAATACTTTATTTGTATCCTGATGCATTGACTATAGATTATATCAGACGACCGAGGAATACCATGAACCGTATAGTTTCAAAATATTAACAATTAAAACAGAAATAATCACATAGTGCAAATGTGGTGCAGTTTACGTAATTTTTAACAGTAACCGTATTTGCAGTTTCTACCCAGACATAAAGATCTGGTCCATTACTGTTGATTTAGAGCATGAAGTTTAAAGGCTGAAACGCAGATTCAAGCCATGTTCTACAAGTCTAAATGTAGCCATCTTGATGCACACACAGCATCATACGTTATAATTCACACATGCTAAAAACAAAGCAGAAGTGATGCTGTCTGCATCACAAATAAGATATATTTAAGTCATTAGCAAACTTCATATGTTTATTCCTGGAGCTTATCAAGGTGCTATAAAAGTTCATAATTTTACTTATTTTATGTCAAATGCAAGGAGGGGGTGAAAATAGGGGAAAATGACAAAATACTGATCAAATTAAAACCGTAATGTTGATACAATAGTAAGTTGATATCATTAAAAAGAGATTTGATAGTGCTGGATATCATCCAAAACAACACCAAATAGACACATAGAGTATGGTACTGTGAGTAATATACTCAATTGTAAGCAGTAATTTAGACATCATTAGGTAAGAAATATACATGGGTGGTTGCTATTAAAATCAGCATTTCCATTTCTGCTGACTTTTGATGCTGTCACATAGAGCTTCTAAAGTGACAAATGTTGCTTGCACAAAAAATGTGTGATGTTGTGGACATGAAGCTGTATTAAGACACACATCTTGAATATCATTCTTAAATACAATAAAAACACCAGATCTAGAAAACTAAAAAGATTTAGAAATTCACATTCACAAGTATCAAAATAACACATAAACACTTGTATCTGTCTGAAGTGGTCTAGTTTGAAAGTAGAAAATACATGATAAAAATAGGTCATGCATACCTCTGTTCTTGCATATCATCAGGTGGCCGCCTACAGAAATAATATTGACAAGTTAAAAATACTGATAGCAAAAACTTAGTTTCCCTTTTTTTTCACATATCCCTATCTCTGGAGAAGAATAAACACGATGTAACACACATACCTGTGACATCTCTTGTATGTACAGACTCCAGCAAGTGTGCACATGAGAAGCAAGATAACTGATGAGGGGACTATGATGTAAAGCCCAGTGGTCTTCCAGTCAAAGGTCATCACTTCAGCCTCACCCTGGGAAAGGGCTAAAAGGATGTAGCATGTCAAACATTGGTCATTATAATTTATGTGAATAGCTACAAGACAAATACAACACTTATACTTGGATTCTGGACAGGAATCGCTGGTTTTGGAGGATCTGTAGAAGAATCTGTAAAAGAGAAAACTACATACATGATGACACACACAGACGACTCACAAGTCAGGCATGTGTTTTTGAATCACTCACGTTGTACATGTAAAGTAATAGATGATTCAATGTTTTTCCCCGAAATGTTTGCACTGCATTTCAACATCTTGTCATGGTGTTCTTTGGTACTAACAAAGGTTATGGTGGAAGAGGTGGCTGATTTGAACTCTGAAAGTTTTTTGTTATTGTTTGAGACCTCCATGTTCTTATAGTTCCATGATATGGTTGGAGGATTCTTCAGGCAGGAATGGTCGATGGTACATGTGAACTTCTTTGAAACGCCCTCTATGACATCTGCACGGTCAGGCTCAATGGCAATTTTTGTATAGATACCTGAAATAAAAATGGATAAATATCAGTAAAAACAGAGATTCTTGTTTCTCATTCCGTAAGAGCAAAACATATACATAGGAAAAACCTCCATACTAAGATTTTCATTATACCTGCATGAAAGAGCTGAATATGATAAACCAATAAGCCCCAAGAAGCCGTGGGTTACAGTGCATTTTATTACAGCTAAGGGGCCTTGTTAGGCACGAGGCGAAGCAGAGGATTATAATAACCGTGGATTATAACACGGTTAATCCATATGCTTAGTAAAGTTTCATGAAGTAAAACACAGCAAATATTATGTAATTATTTTAATAGAAATATATTCTTCCACCAAACAAAGTAGTTCCTCAGAAACAGGTGTGGCTACAAAACTGCGGTTGCCAAGCAACACAGACGCAGCAAAGCACGAACAGACCACATAGTCTATTTATGAGTATTCACCTCATTTCTAGACTTTTCGATGTCTTCAATATCGCTTTTATTAATTAATATTAATAAAGTCGTCTTTGTTGTTGGTCTTATTTGTCTGTCATGTCAATATCTTCCCACCACTTATCCAAGCTTAGCCCACCAAATAAATCAAAATTCACAACAAAATCGGACATTTTGACAATTATTTGGCTGTACGTAGCAAGAGTGGCGCAGTGATGTAGGTAATGCGGTCAGCCGTTATATATATCGGGGTATTTTATAACGGCTTAGATCTCCGCTCAACCAATCAGAATCAAGGACCAGAACTGACCGTGTTATAAATTAAAATTTTACTCATCTTAAGTTTGAAAAAATATTTAAAGTTCTGTGTTGTCAACATTCTGAATCTGTAAAACCCAGAAAAAAAACAAAAGCAAACATAGATGCAATTCATAACGTTTATACTTACATTTTGCACTTTTTGATTTTGTAGCTCTTGCTGTTTTGCCTCCATAATGTGTCACTATACATTTGATATCTGAGTGCTCAGCTTTCATGACACCCGTGCGTGTCAGAGTGATTTTCCATTGACCTATTCCAAAAATGTCCTGTATTTTATCAGATCCTTCTATAACCTTCAGAGTGATGTTTGGTTTGCTGTACGGACAGGTGTGGTAGGTTTCACATGACACTGTTATGGTGTCACCGGTCATTGCGCCTCCACGAACATTGATGGTGGGCTTCTGTGGGCTTGCTACAATAAGCAGAAAAGTTACACTTATAAAACCTTGTTTTATGAAATCAAGAATAATAAAACATATAAAAACTTGTGAACACAATAAAGACATTTGAACTATACCGTCCACAAGAATCGTGGATGTGACATCATAAAACTTGTATGTGCGCCATCCAACACTGTCTGGGTCAATCCATGGATATAATTTCTCTCCATGGTGGGACTGATCTCGGTTTGTAATGACAAGACTGCAGTCTCTATTTGAATGTTGCCATATAAAGCAGTTTTTCCTTTGAACTTGTCAATTACATAAGATGGATATTCGTGATCATAAACTATAGGGTAGCCTTTAGAGACCCACTGATACCACACAACTCTGTTTGGGTTGATGGGTGGATACGATAGGAGAAAGAACATGGTATAACCAGACATGAACCTTTGAGACCATGAATTTCCTTTGGCATCCTCACTTCCCATGCCAAAGTCTCATATAGGAGAAATCCTGTGAGAAAAAGTTATGAAAATAATTTTGTTGTTAGACCTGACATTTTAATTTTTTGGTTTTATAGGTCATGCCAATTAAATAAACCCAATGTTTAATGTAACACAATTTTCTCCCTTCCTGTTTGCATAGTACAGTCAGTTCTTAGGAGTTCGCCCCTTCTCAATAGATTTGTTCAAGTTCAAGTGACTGCAGTAAACATATATACGCCTCACGGCTACAAACATGCACACACACACACACACACACACACACACACATGGATGCACACACTTCCTTAAACTGTAATGGAGATAATAAGCAGAATCTATTTTAACATTAATGTTTACTTAGTAGTCCAACCTGTCAAAATGTATCTTTTCAAACTCAATTTATTTGTCATTTGATCTATTAGTAGCCAACATATTGCATGAATACATACATGTAAACATTTTCAAAGAAAGAAAACATGTATAAATCAAAAGGGATACTGTACCTTGGAAAATCAGATGAAGTAACAGCTTTACTTTCATTCCTGGATTACAATGTTTGCTCATATGTGGAAACGGGACTTAGAAACTACAAATACACCAAATGTGTGCAGAACCGCAGCACATAATGTCCTGACTTAAACCAGTTCATCTGTTTTTCATAAGTCTTCCCCTTTTCACTGGGACAGCCCCTTGAATAATATAAACTTAGAAGTGAAGATGACCAAGTTGATCAGATTAATAATACAATTTATTATAATTTACATAAAATGTAATATAATAAAATTAAATAAAAAGCATTATTTCACCCTTACCTTTTCCGCACCCTGGATAAAACAATAGGTTTGGATGAGAACAGGAGATAACAAATAAACTTGTGGTTTCTCACTCATATAATACATAACACATGAGTAATGAACCTTGTGGACCTGTTTTTGTGCTAGGGGGTGTGGTTATTGGCTTTAGGCCAGTCCCCATGAGCCTTTCTATTGGCGCGTCTCCGTCTGTGAATCAAAAGAGGGAGATTGAATTCAACGGAGGAAGAGGATATTTAAGAGACCTGATGCGCTCAGGGGCAGATCTCAATGTGGACGCTGTGTGTTGGTCGAGGCCAATTGGGTCTGTCTGGCAACAAAGCTTTTCTGTGGCTCAGTGGTTAGAGCGTGGGACTTGCAATGCAAAGGGCGTGGGTTTGATCCCAGGGGATTGCACATAGTTAGCAGCAAATGTATAGTACTATGCAATGTAAGTCGCTTTGGATAAAAGTCTGCCAAATGCATAAATGTAAATGTAAATGTAAATGTATATGTAAATGAAGATACAGTAGCTAAACAGTTGGGCTTGTTCGAGTTTAGACAGATAATTGGACGATGTTATGAGCGCTGGCAACTTAGTCGTGTGGTTGCGAGCATACCAGGCTCTCGGACAGCTCACACGCTGATGAACCCATAGACACGTTATGACGCGCTGAGCAAGTTCAATGAAACATATATGGATTCACCTGGACTGTGACTGAACGCTGGTATGAGTTTTTGTGGACTTTAATCCTGTATACCAGTGACTTGCTGATATTATATACAATACTTTCATTAATTGTTTCTATAATAACTCGTTGGGAATATTTATCATTTATAGTGGACGTTCCGTCCATTGGCTGCTCCGCTTTTCGACTCCAGCTCTCACAGTATATGTGGTTCCCAGACTGTCATTTGGAGGAGGGGTCTTATGGAGCGGATCCGTGTTTTTCTGTGTTTTTAATAAGTTGCCCATGCATGAATTAGACACATGATATTGCAAAAACTTAAGTATCAGAACAAAAGATGCATTATATCAAAAGTGAATGCTCACCCTGACTTATTAATATCTGACTGCAATATCGTGGGCCGCACCTCTGGACCCTACTTGGTTTTTGCGCCATCTACCAAAATCGGAGTTAGGAGTGAAGCGTAATGAGTACCGAAAAAGTGCAACTAACACAGTGTTTCCACCCAATTCTAATAACTTTGTTTTTAAAACCTTATATTACACCTAAATACTACATTTCATGTAATTAAACCTTATGCTAAAAGCTGAATGTTAAGTAATTATTGTGACTAACTAGCATAATATAATAAGTAAAAAAATGATAAACAAGAAACGTCTCAGGTTACGACTGTAACCATTGTTCCCTGAGATAGGGAACGAGACACTGCGTCATGGAATGACTCTTTGGGGAACGCCATTAGCGTGACTTGTCTGAATCGCGTGTGAAACTAACTTTCGCTTTATAGTCGCATGATGATGACGTCACTGATGACGTCATGACCACCGTGACTATCGGAAGGCATAAAAAGGAAGCGGAAGCAGTGCAAACCAGCTTCTGCAAAAAATGAAGCAAATGCTCCAGTCATAAGGAGTATGGCAAAGAGACGCAGTGTCTCGTTCCCTATCTCAGGGAACAATGGTTACAGTCGTAACCTGAGACGTTCCCTTTCGAGGGAACTCAAGACTGCGTCATGGAATGACTCTTTGGGGAACAAAATACCCGCTACGCCATACGAGTTGTGGCTGTCTAAGTGTGAAGGTGTTATGCACATACTAAGACATAAGTACCTGAGAACCAGGTAAGGAAGAAAGATCAAGATTGTAATATCTTATGAATGTGTGCGTGGAAGACCAGCCCGCTGCATCACAAACATCCTGCATAGACGCACCTGACAGAAGGGCCTGCGAAGAGGCCATACTCCTTGTTGAATGTGCCTTGATTCTCAGAGGTGAAGGTAGTCCACGCACCTCATAAGCCAAGGAAATGGCCTCCACAATCCATCTACTAATGGTGTGCTTAGAGGCCGGCTGACCTCTACTATGAGGTCCAAAACAAACCAACAGTTGGTCCGATTTCCTCCATATGGAAGATCTTCTAACATACTCTCCCAGTGCCCTGACTGGGCATAACAAGTGTAGTCTCTGATCCTCTGCTGACTCATGAGGTGGAGCATGAAAGGCTTGTAAAACTAATGTTCTGGCCACATTGCTTGGCACCTTAGGTACATACCCTGGTCTAGGGTGCAGAATTGCTTTTATATTACCTGGAGAGAACTCCAGACATGGTGGAGAGACTGATAGAGCCTGAAGGTCGCCTACCCTCCTCAGAGAGGTAATACCGAGTAAAAAGGCTAATTTGAGGGACAAATACTTGTCTGAGCTACACTCAATAGGTTCATAAGGAGCTTGGGAAGCCCCTTCCAAAACCACAGCGAGGTCCCATGCTGGAACTCTAGCCTGAGGAGGCGGTCTCATCCTCAAGGTACCACGCAAAAACCGGGCAACCAAGGGGTGTCTCCCCAAGGTGCTTCCAGGCAGAGGGGAGTGAAAGGCTGCAATAGCTGCCACATAAACTTTCACCGTAGAAGGTGCAAGACCTGCCGAAAACCGCTCTTGCAGAAACTCCAGTACTGAAGCCACTGGGCAGTTAACTGGATCTAAATGTCTGTTATTACACCACAAGGTGAATAACCTCCACTTTAGAGCATAAAGTTTTCTGGTGGATGGAGCTCTAGAATTAAGAATGGTTTCAACAACCTCAGTTGACAGACCTTGATTCAACAAGCCACTCCCTTCAGCGGCCAGGCCCACAACTTCCATAGTTCTGGGCTGGGATGGCATATCGTGCCCCTGGCTTGGTTCAGAAGGTCCTGCCTGAGGGGAATCTCCCATGGCTGGCCTTCTAAGAGCATTAGAAGGTCCGAGAACCAGACTCGTGCAGGCCAATAAGGTGCTATTAACAAGAGTCTGATCCCTTCCTGTCGAACTCTCTCTAGGACCTGCGGGAGCAAAGCGATTGGGGGAAAAGCATACAGACGCCGCCTCGGCCATGTCTGTACCAGGGCGTCCAGTCCCAATGGGGCTGGAAGAAATATTGAAAACCACAGGGGGCAATGAGATGTCTCCTGAGATGCAAAGAGGTCGATTTCGGCCTGACCAAATCTTTCCCAAATCTGTTTCACCACTTCGGGGTGAAGTCTCCATTCTCCTGGCCTCAGTCCTTGTCTCGACAACATGTCTGCTCCCACATTTTGAACTCCAGGAATGTAAGTCGCCCTGATAGATAGAAACTTCTCCTGGGACCATAGGAGAACCTGCTGCGCCAGCTTGCAGAGAGGGCGCGACCTCAGGCCCCCTTGATGATTGATATAAGAGACCACGGCTGTATTGTCTGTTCTGATTAGAACATGATGGTCCCTGAGGACTGGGAGGAAGTACTTCAAACCTCTTATGACAGCTAACATCTCCAGGCAATTTATGTGCCAATGGAGATGCTGCTCTGTCCATAGCCCACTGGCTGAGCAACCTTCTACTATTGCCCCCCAGCCTGTGAGGGATGCGTCCGTCGTCACTGTCATCCTGTGACATTGAGCTCCCAATTTTCGACCTTGATTTAGAAACTGTGTCTTTTTCCATATAGCCAGGGAACGAAGGCATCTGCGCGTAACCCTGATTATACGAAACGGGTTGCCCCTCGGGGAAAACCCTTTGTTCTTTAGCCACCATTGTAAAGGTCTCATATGCAGAAGGCCAAAAGGAATCACGTTGGATGCTGCTGCCATTAGACCTAATATTTTCTGAAAATGCTTGACAGTGTATGCCTGACCCATCTTGATATTGTTGTCAGGATGGACTCGACACGTGCAGGAGACAACTGTGCCTGCATCATGACTGAGTTCCACACTACCCCAAGAAAAGTAATGCTCTGCTGAGGAGTTAGATTGCTCTTCTTGGCATTGAGCCTCAGTCCCAAAAGCTTCATATGGTCGAGGACGACATCTCGATGTCGAACCACCATTTCTTGAGACTGAGCTAGCACTAACCAGTCGTCTATGTAGTTTAATATGCGAATCCCCTGAAGTCTCAGTGGAGCAAGGGCAGAATCCATGCATTTCGTGAAAGTGCGAGGGGAAAGAGCAAGGCCGAATGGAAGAACTCCATATTGGTAGGCTCTGCCTCCGGAAGCAAATATGAGAAACTTCCGGTGTTGAGGAAGGATGGATATGTGGAAATATGCATCCTTCAGGTCTATTGTGGTGAACCAGTCGCCTTTTCTGATTCCAGCCACAATAACAGGAATCATAAGCATCTTGAACTTGTACCTCCTCAGAGATTTGTTGAGATATCTCAGATCCAGAATAGGCCTGAGCCCTCCATCCTTTTTCGGAACTATAAAGTACCGACTGTAAAAACCTGTCTGACTCTCGTGAGGGGAAACATATTCTATGGCCCCCTTCATCAAGAGAGATTGTACTTCCTGTTCTAACACCCGAGCCCGGTCGGAACTCACTTCGGTGCAAAACACCCCTTTGAACTTTGGAGGGCTGACAGCAAACTGAATTCTGTACCCCTTCTCTATGGTGCGGAGAAGCCATGGAGTCAGATTCGGCAACTTTCTCCACTCGTGGAGGAAGTGCACTAAGGGAGTCAGCGTGATGACATCGGCTTCGGGTGCATGCGGATCGATGCCTGGAAGTAATTGACCTGCAGGGGATAGTGGAACTATTAGCATGTTTACAGGGTCTACCATGGGTAGATTCTGTTGAACCCGTACTAGGGAAACTGACGTGCCCCGAAGCGCACTGGGCGGCGGGGTTAACGTAGTGGCCTCCTAAGGCCTATTGGGGGAACCGGACTTGTCCACCCCCCCAGAATGGGTGCTATTTGAAGCGCTGAGGTACCGTCAGGACCTCTTGGCAGTAGCCTTCCGATTGGAGATAACAACTGTCCTCAAATCTGGCTTGATTTGCCTTGAGAACTTCTGGGATTGCGGTCTCGACCCCCAAGCTCTCTGAGGGGGAGTACGAGTAGCAACACTCTGTTTTTCCTGCTGCCTATGTAGAGCACTAGTAGTAGATGGCTGGGGCTGCCTTTGAGCTGCAGGACCCTGAGGGTAAGAACGGCGAGGTAAAACATTTTGGAAAGCTGTTGCTTGACGCTTTGCCTCCTGAAAACGATCGACCACAGTGTCGACCACATTCCCAAAGAGACCTTGGTCAGACAATGGTGCATCAAGCAGCACAGACTTGTCCTTCTCCTTAATACCAGACAAATTTAACCATAAATGCCTCTCTGTAGCTACCAGGGTCCCCATGGAGCGCCCAATAGCTTGGGCTGTCTCCTTGGTTGCTCGGAGAGTAAGATCTGCTGCTGTCTTCAGTTCATTAAGCAGGTCTATATCAATAACCTCGCTCTCTTTTATGTCCCCCAGCAGGTCGGCCTGGTATGCCTGCAAAAGACCCATAGTGTGCAGACATGAGCCAGCCCGACCTGCCGCCATATATGCCTTACCCACCAAATTTGACGTAATCCGGCTTGGCTTGGTGGGCAATGTCGGAGGTTTCAATGATGATGCTGCTTCAGGTGAAAGGTAGGTGGCCAAAGACTCTTCCACCTTGGGCATCATGCCATAGCCTTTCTCTCTAGCTCCTATAACTGAGGAGAAACTAGAGGCAGTGGTGGAAATTCTGGAAGAAAATGGCTTTTTCCATGATTTAGAAACCTCAGTATGTAAATCTGGAAAGAATGGCAACCCCCGACGTTGAGGTTGTACCCGTTTTTTTTAAGTATCTTTCATCTAATTTACTTATAGGTGTAAGTTGTTGTTGATCTTGGGGCCAATCAACACTAAGCTTGGCTACTGCCCGGATAACAACCTCTAATAGCTCCTCATATCCCTGGGAAAGTGGAGTTTCATGATCTTCAGTTTCTACTGCTTGCACACTAACACTCTCTCACTCCTCAGAGCTAGAGCAGTGCATAGAGCTTCCAGATGGGGCGGGAGAAGCCACCATGCGGGCTCCCAAACCCTTTCCGGAAGCAATGGGATTTGAGGGATGAGAAAGGACCGAAGTCGTCTCACCCTCCAAAATATCCATCTGCGAACCCCATGACTGCAGACCCCGCACTGCCTCGGCAGAAGCGGGACCTGAACCATGAGGCTTGCGAATACTGCCTGACTCATCAAACAGTGCTAAACGTGAGAGAAGAGATCTTAGCGGTAGCCACAAGCAATGTTCACAGGCAGCTCCCTCAAGAGCTGCCTTAGCATGTTCCATTCCCAAACATTTCACACAAAGCTCATGTGAATCACTATCCGTAATAAAACGGGGGCAGGGAGGAACACATTGCTTAAATGCCTTCTTTGACATACGTTTCATATTGCTAATCTATCTAAGATAGCTTAAGATAAACTAGAAACCTTCACACACACAAACAGATGCTTTGCTGAATGGCAGAAGCTGGTTTGCACTGCTTCCGCTTCCTTTTTATGCCTTCCGATAGTCACGATGGTCATAACGTCATCAGTGACGTCATCATCATGCGACTATAAAGCGAAAGTTAGTTTCACACGCGATTCAGACAAGTCACGCTAATGGCGTTCCCCAAAGAGTCATTCCATGACGCAGTGTTGAGTTCCCTCGAAAGGGAACATAGCCTTTTCAGTTACTAGATCGACCACATTTCAGATACAGAGTGAAGACACAATGATGACTCTGCGCGCAGATTTAAGATCGTTTTTATTTTATAAAATCACGACTTAACATTTGAACAGACACACACACAAAAACATTTTTGTTTTAAATGAAACACATTCATGCATGTCTTCATTGAATCCTAGAGATAAAGGCGCAGAGAAAAACATTCAGTTGAACATTTTCTTATGTGTTCATTTTTCAACAAATTTCATATTTAAAAGTTCTTAGTGACCACAGAACACTTTTTACTTTTCCTGATCTTTAAATATTTAAAGCGCAGATACCAAGTACAGTATGCAGCAGTATACATACCAATTGGATGTTCTCCCCTCTTTTCACCATTTTTTCAGTATCCCTCTGTTAAATTCTTCCACTTCACTGAAATATAGAAAATGGAGAACACAAGCACAGCTGGGTTAACAGAAATACTGTTAACGCTTCCAAACCTTGGACATTGTGTAAACAAAAATTACTCTGATGATAATCTGGAGCAGAGATGAAGGCTTGCTCCGCATCCTGCAGAGATATTTTTTTTAGCCCAGCCAGGCCATATACGATGGACCTTCAAAATAAAATTGTAAATTGAAATATACACAGGTCTGTTCATAATCAGTATACAGTAGGCTGTGAAGGCCAGAAAAATCCATAATACATTATATATAAACAAGGATTTCCATTCTTGGATTGTTATGTGTTTTTTTTTAAAGTGAGTCCAATAGGTCAAATACATTTTTTTCTAAATAGACTTAAATTAGTCCAAAGCCTAGTACTTGACCAATTTATTTAATAATCTTTTGTCATACTATTGCCTGCACTGAGATGTGTTCTTGAATAGACGACACAGTACATTACAAAATCTAGCATGTGGTATTTTAACAGTCAATTATGTGATGTCAAATGTTACAATCAACATTACGAACAGTGTCAACATGATGAGACATCATGGGATTAAACAAGTTGACTTTGAGCACGAGACAATTTAAACATTAAGATTAATTTTAATCACTTAAAATGGAAAAAACAATGAGTAATTGACAAGGTTTCATAGGAAGAGTGCTGCAGTTCACTGTGTTGTCTAGGCCAAGAGTTAATAATCATCCCATAGTCACAAAATCAAAATAAGCTTGCCAGTCGTGATACAGTTTCTTTAAAAAGAAACATTAACTTTCCAATAAAATGTTAAATGTTTTAATGTTGAACTAATACAAATTAATTCCCATTTGACACTGTTATAGTCCTCCATTCTACCCATTTATTTTCATTGTCAAGGGAAAATACAAAGAAGTACAAACTTACAAGGATAGCATAAATGAGCCCTAAAAAAGCAAAAGTGATCACCTTTTTGAACTCTTTTGTAGTTTTTATAATGATTATTGGAGGCAGATTTTTTTTCCATTTTTGAACTCCTATTTTGCACTACAAACTGTGAAATGAAACAATATAAATTCATATTAAAGCTATGAAGATTAAGGACTCAGCAGTTTTCATTTGTTTGATTCATATCAACCACATAGAATACCAGAATATTAGGCTGCTGTCACTAATGTATTGACATTTGTTTTCTTTCTCAACTTTTTACGCTCACTTCAGACAAAAATTACCCTTTTTATGACTAACTGACCCTCTCCCTCAGTTGAATTCAATCACCCTCCTTTGATTCACAGAAGGAGACGTGGCAACAGAAAGGCTCATGGGAACTAGCCAAAAGCCAATAACCACACCCCCTAGCACAAAAACAGGTCCACAAAGTTCATTACTCATGTGTTAGTATCCAGGCCCACCAAAGGGCCGCGGCCCACCGGTTGAGAATCACTGCCATAGGCTATAATTGACCTTTGTCATTTTACGCTCTCATCTTTTATGTTGTATAATTAGGCATTCACAGATACATTATATATATACAAAACACAACATATGGGTCTGTTTGTTAGGTAACATTTGGCTAGATTTCACATCTGTCCACAGATTAGCTCAAACATGGTTATTTTCTTATTTCTAGATTTACGGAAAATCAGTGATAGACAGAGCGAGTTTACTTTCAGATCAAAACCCCCTAGCGGCGAAATGTCATTGAGTTTTGAAATTGTTTGCTAAAAACCACGTGACTTAGCCAGTTTTAAAAGTGCTTTGAAGCACTGCTCGACACAAAAGATTCGATACAGGTTTCGAAAGTCCCATCACTACTTGTTTAAGACTCTGGTTGCCTCCAAATAACCCAACTTGCGGTCTTTGCACTTGACCACTTGACTACATTTATGACGTATTTCCTGTTTTGGCTCTAGTGTTCTAGTGGGTGTGAAGATTCCCAAGTGAGCGTTATATTTCTAACCCGATGGGACACACTAAGCAAGTGCAAACATGTAACGTTAATTAATGTGGTGAGATAAAAAGCAGTTTACAAAATATATAACTCTGGAGCTTTCACCAATAAATATGTAACACTACGTTTTACTAAAATATTATATGTAATATAAGCATTATTTGTACTGTATCAAAAAACAAACAAAAGAAAACACGTTAGCCAAACGAAGCATAAATAAAGAAAAAACCTTAAAAAGTAGTAGCTTAAAATACGCTGAATGCTTTTTGCAACGTCCGCGAGACCCGAGTCTCACGATTAATATCCAGAACATGATGCATGATGGGACACGCATAGCCTTAATACTGCTCCGAAGCGGTATTCAAGCTAGTGTGGGTTTAGTGTGTGTTAAGCGCACTGCCCTTTGGCATTTCGTAGAAATTGTACAGACTCTGACTCCCTTGTAGTTATTTGCAGATTATACTTGTTTTTCATATGGAACAATTAACTGTGTAATAATGTTTATAAAGCTGTCAATCAAAAAATAATTTCATTAATTTTGTATTCAAAAGCCCATGCTTAGCAGCATATCTGCAACAAAGACCTAAAAGACAACGCACACATAAAACCAGCCCTCAGTGAGGTGGGACAATGAGATACTGTAAAAAAAACAAATATTTAAAATGTTTTAATATTTCTAATGTGCCACAAATGGTTTAAATTACTTAAAAATGGTAATGACATTAAATATACATTGGATATAGAAAAGAGTCACACCCTTCAAAAAAGAATCTACAATTTTGTTGCTTTGCAGCCTGAAATGAAGATGGCCACACTTTTTGTTTTAATAACTGTATTTTGTGAGTGCAACTTATAACATCCAGACAGAGATATAAAACCAACATGTTAAAAAAATAGAATCACCAAAAAATTAGTTGTAAACTCAATAAGGTCTGCTCACCATCTTACTAAATGGCAGACATAGCCATCTGACTTTCACCTGGATGCACAATACATACTGTAAACATAAAGTACAGATTGTACACATTATACAACTGCAGATGCATTTAACCTTTTTTTTATATTTAATATTTTCTCAAAAAGCCTTATTCATGTTCTTGCTCCAGTATCACTCTTATCTTGACAAGTCTGAATGTCCTCTTTGCCTATGCATATACATTATGATATACATGTTTTTCATAGATTATATCTCCGTCTTAAATTACTGCCTGTTGTAGTTGAAAGAGCAAGGGTTGGATTTAAATTGGATGCTCAATTTCCTATTAGACCTGAATTCAGACGGAAAGTTCAATAAACAAATGTTTTATTAATAATGATTGACTATATATAAACAGACATCCTACCTAAAAATGCTATAAGATTCATACAAAATGACACTAAGCTTAATGTGCGTGAAATAAAATATTGATGCTAATGTTTACTATGCATAGAAAAGTTTTTTTATTTTTATTTTATTTTATTTTGTATTGTATACTTAAATATATTTTTTACTTGTCCTATTGAGCACATTTGATGATGCGTTTTCACCAGATGTTGCCATACGTGTTGAGGTCTTCAATATTGGTGTAATAATCTTCGTAATCTTCAATCTGTAAGGAATGTTTTAAGAGAAAACAGAGACACAGAGGTCAACGCATATCAGACATCATTTGAAGTTTGAGTTTGAACCCACAGTGTGAAGTAATGGTGATCAGATATATACTTACAGAGCAGGATTTTCGCTTACTGAGATGTTAAATCCACAGGAGAGAAATAAAAAGGAAAGTTAATAAATTCAAGCTAAATATGTATTATCAGCCTATCTAATTATCATACAATCTAATTCAATTTCTGACAGATGGAACAAAAAAATATTACAGTAAACAAGAATTGTCTAAGCACATTCATTAAACTCTTACCTTCACTATATCATATACTTTTATCTATATACTAAACATTACATATTTTATAAAAATGAAATACATTTTGAATGCTCAATACCTCTTTGGTGATGGCATATGAGGTTTAGAGAAAGTCTTTTTGGCTGATTGTGCATACACATCTTCTGACCTGTGAACAGATGGTTTTATCAGAGAAACGCTTGGATACCACAACCAGAAAAGTACAATGTTGTGAGTTTAACTGAACAGACTTTGATTAATAATTCATTTGTATAATAATGCATTTACTATAGATTAGATCAGACAACAGAGGAATACCATGAACCGTATAGTTTCAAAAGATTAACAATGAAGACAAAAATAATTACATAGTGCAAATGTGGTGCAGTTTACGTAAATGTTGGAACAGCTACAGTATTTGCTTTAGTCTAGCAAGACAAAAATCTGATCAATTACTGTTGTTTTCGGTCATAAGGTTAATGAGGCCAAAAAGCAAATGCAAGCGATGTTCTCTAAAGTCTAAATGTAGCCATCGTGATGCACACATAGACACATAAGTTAAAATTCACACATAGCTAAGAACAAAACAGAAGTGATGCTTTCAGTGTCACAAATAAGATATTGTTCAGCCGTAAGCACACTACATGTGCTTATACTATTGCGTACATTCCTGGAGAGTATCAAGGTAACAAGTATCTAGATGTTCATCATTTAACTCATTTTATGTCAAATTTTAGTAAGGGGGAGTGAAAAATAGGGGAAAGGATAAAAAAACTCATTGTATTAAAACTGTTACGTTGAAATAATAGTATTTGGATATTATTAAAAGGATTTTAAAGGGATGAATATCATCCAAAACAACACCAAATAGACACATAGAGTATGGTACAGTAAGTAATATACTCAGTTGGGAGCAGTCATTTACTCGGACATCAATAGACCTGAAATGAAAATCGGTGGTTGCTATTGACATCAGCATTTCCATTTCTGCTGACTTTTGATGCTGTCACATAGAGCTTCTAAAGTGACAAATGTCGCTTGCACAAAAAATGTGTGATGTTGTGGACATGAAGCTGTATTAAGACACACATCTTGAATATCATTCTTAAATACATTAAAAACACCAGATCAAGAAAACTAAAAAGATTTCGAAATTCACATTCACCAGTATCAACATAACACATAAACACTTTTTAAATGTGTACAAAGCCAATGTGTAAGTCTGAAGTGGTCTAATTTGAAAGTATAAAATAAATGATAAAAAATAGTTATGCATACCTCTGTTCTTGCATATCATCAGGTGGCGGCCTACAAATAATAATATTGACAAGTTAAAAATACTAATAGCAAAAACATAATTTCCCAATTGTTTATTTTTCACATTTCCCTATCTCTGGAGAAGAATAAATACTTATCAAATGTTTACCAAACTGATGTATAGGTATAAAGTGGTCTAGTTTGAAAGTAGAAAATAAATGATACAAAATATTATGCATACCTCTGTTCTTGCATATCATCAGGTGGCGGCCTACAAATAATAATATTGACAATATTTTTTGACAACATTTTTTTTTTCAAAAACTGATAGCAAAAATATAATTTCACAATTATTTATTTTTCCCATATCCCCATCTCTGGAGAAGAATAAACACGATGTAACACACATACCTGTGACGTCTCTTGTATGTACAGACTCCAGCAAGTGTGCACATGAGAAGCAAGATAACTGATGAGGGGACTATGATGTAAAGCCCAGTGGTCTTCCAGTCAAAGGTCATCACTTCAGCCTCACCCTCGGAAAGGGCTAAAAGGATGTAGCATGTCAAACATTGGTCATTATAATGTATGTGAATAGCTTCAAGACAAATACAACACATATACTTGGATTCTGGACAGGAATCGCTGGTTTTGGAGGATCTGTAGAAGAATCTGTAAAAGAGAAAACTACATACATGATGACACACACAGACGACTCACAAGTCAGGCATGTGTTTTTGAATCACTCACGTTGTACATGTAAAGTAACAGATGATTCAATGGGTTTCCCCGAAATATTTGCACTGCATTTCAACATCTTTCCATGGTGTTCTTTTGTACTAACAAAGGTTATGGTGGAAGAGGTGGCTGATTTGAACTCTGAAAGTTTTTTGTTACTGTTTGAGACCTCCATGTTCTTATAGTTCCATGATATGGTTGGAGGATTCTTCAGGCAGGAATGGTCGATGGTACATGTGAACTTCTTTGAAACGCCCTCTATGACATCTGCACGGTCAGGCTCAATGGCTATTTTAGTATGGATACCTGAAATAAAAATGGATAATTATCAGTAAAAACAGAGTTTCTTGTTTGTCAAGCCCTAAGAGCAAAACATATACAGAGGAAAATCCTCCAGACTAAGATTTTTATTATTCATGAATGAAAGAGTTGAATATAAATGAAACTTTTACTTATCTTAAGTTTGACAAAAAATTAAAAGTTCTGTTTTGTCAACATTCTGAAACTGTAACACCCAGATAAAACAAAAGCATACATTTTGCACTTGGTGATTTTGTAGCTCTTGCTGTTTTCCCTTCATAATGTGTCACTATACACTCGATATCCGAGTGCTCAGCCTTCACGACACCCGTGCGTGTCAGAGTGATTTTCCATTGTCCATTTCAATATACGGATGATCTGTTTGATCTGTTTTATCAGATCCTTCTATACCCTTCAGAATGATGTTTGGTTTGCTGTACGGACAGGTGTGGTAGGTTTCACATGTCACTGTTATGGTGTCACCGGTCATTGCGCCTCCATGAACATTGATGGTGGGCTTCTGTGGGCTTGCTACAATAAGCAGAAAAGTTACACTCATAAAACCTAGTTATATGAAATCTAGAATAATAAAACATATAAAAACTTGTGACACAATAAAGACATTTGAACTATACCGTCCACAAGAATCGTGGATGTGACATCATAAAACTTGTATGTGCGCCATCCAATACTGTCTGGGTCAATCCATGCATATAATTTCTCTCCATGGTGGGATTGATCCAGATGTGTAATGAGAAGACTGCAGTCTCTATTTGAAGGTTTACCATATAAAGCAGTTTTTCCTTTGAACTTGTCAATTACATAAGATGGATATTCGTGATCATAAACTATAGGGTAACCACTAGAGACCCCTGATACCACACAACTCTGTTTGGGTTGGTGGGTGGATACGATGTGTAGGAGAAGGAACATGGTATAACAGACATGAACCTTTGAGACCATGAATTTCCTTTGGCACCCTCACTTCCCATGCCAAAGTCTCATATAGGAGAAATCCTGGGAGAAAAAGTTAAGAGAATAATTTTGTAGTTAAACCTGACATTTTATATTTTGGTTTTATAGGTCATGCCAATTCCACAAACCCAATGTTTAATGTAACATAACTTTGTTGCTTCCTGTTTGCATATTACAGTCAGGTCTTAGGATTCGCCCATTCTCAATAGATTTGTTCAAGTTCGAGTGACTGCAGTAAACATAAATACGGCTTCACGGCTACAAACATGCGCGCACACACACACACACACCTACACACGCACACACACACGCACACACACACACACACACACACACACACACACACACACACACACACACATACATGGATGCACACACTTCCTTTAAATTGTAATGGAGATAATAAGCAGAATCTATTTAAAATAAATGTTTACTTAGTAGCCAAAACTGTCAAAATGTATCTTTTCAAACTCAATTTATTTGTCATTTTATCTATAAGTAGCCAACATATTGCATGAATAACATACATGTAAACATTTTCAATGAAAAAAAAACATGTATAAATCAAAACGGAAACTGTACCTTGGAAAATAAGATGAAGTAACAGCTTTACTTTCATTCCTGGATTACAATGTTTGCTCATATGTGGAAACGGGACTTAAATCCTACAAATACACCAAATGTTATGTGCAGAACCGCAGTTCATAATGTCCTGACTTAAACCAGTTCATCAGTTTTTATAAGTCTTCCCCATTTCACTGGGCACTGCCCCTTGAGTTATAGAAACTTAAAAGTGAAAATGGCAGTCGAACAGATAAAAAAGTTGTATTAATATATTTCCTTCAAACAAAACAATAAAAGAGGAAAACAACGATCAAAGATTCAATTTATAATAATTGAATATTAAAAGTAATAATATATTAAATATTATTTCACCCTTTCCTTTCCGCAGCCTGGATAAAACAACAGGATTGGATGAGAACAGGAGATAACAAATAAACAAAACTGTGAATTGACTAATGCTTTATCTCTAAAGAGAGAATATATGTTTTTTAAATTCAATGTTGCTCTAGATGTCTACATACTATGCTCCAAGTTAGAAATATATATTTCCTGTTTCTTTTGCGGTTTCTCACTCACAACACCAAGGTTTGTCATAATACATTATAGGCTACAAGTATACGAGCGTGGGCCGTTATTTGCTTAGAAAAGTGAAGGGGAAAGAGATGACAAAAACAATACTTCAATTAATTGTTCTATTATAACTTGTTGGGAATATTGATCATATATAATTGACGGTCCATTGCCTGCTCCGCTTATCTACTCCAGCTCTCACAGTATGTGGTTCCCACACTATCATTTTGGGAAGGTCACTTGGCTGTTATGGTGCATTACAGTTATAATCAGTTTATTCCTATGACTAAAATCTCACTTGTTTATTGGTTTACCCTTTCTTGACATTGGACACTGGATGCAAAGCAAGCGCTGGGAGTGCATATGATGCACGCATGTTTATAATGGACGTTTGTTCTGAAGTCGAGGCTCTCTGTCTTTTGCAAATTTAATGTACGAGTGTGAGCAATGGGAGACGGTTTGCAAGTGGCGCATCCTGCGTTTTACACACGTTTTAGATGTTAATGGCCCCTAAACAATACGTACCTTCTTCCGCGAGCATCATTATTTCCACCAAAATGTGGTGGGTAATACCACGTGTCCCACCCACAAAATACGCCGATGATACAGGTGTATTTAGAAAGGGGGAAATATTGAACATTTTCACAAACATCTCACCCTCGAGGCCGCAAAGCTTTTTCATGAGTAATTCTGTAGAAAGTTAAGAGCCCCATGTCAGTTTAAACTCAAGAGTGAATACAGCCAATAGGAATTCAGAATGTAGAACTACCCTTTCAAAGGAAGCTTATTCAAGTGTGCTATAAGTATACTTCTTTTAAACTTAAAATAGAAAAGTATACCTTCAGTTTACTTCTTATGTACTTCTCAGAAATATACTTTAATGTACTCTGAAGTATAGTTGATGTTAGTGAGTGAGAAGTTTATGTATATTTGGCCTGTACTTAATCTTTTGACTTGGCATGTACTGTACTTGTGTCTATTCTTTTGGTAACAAACAGTAATGTGACAAAAGTTAACAACAACCATATGATTATAAGTTTATGCCGTGAACCTCCCATACTTTTAAGAATTAAGCCAAGTAGATGCGCAGTGCGCTGGAGGTGAGGGGGAGCGCCTGCAGGTTCACAACCTGGTCCTGGAAGGGATTGGTGGGAACCTTGGGACCACTACAACCCGACGGCCGTCATCTCTGCGTTGGCTCCTCCTTGGAGGCGGGAGCTCAATGGGGTTTCCATCAGACAGGAGCATGCCGCGAACTGCATACTCCACGTCTAGTGAGCTCCACGTGCATCTCTGGGTCAGCCGCAAGCGTTCGGGGAGGGCGGGGCTACTACAACCTGACGCTTGTGGCAGCCCGGGGAAGCACGGCCGTCATCTCTGTGTTGCCTCCAAAGGGCGTCGCATCCGATGACCGGAGGAAGCTGTCAGATGTTTTGACAGAGCACGTCGTTGAGTCTTGCCCGCTATGGGACGGTACACCACCACCCACCAAGGACGAGCCAGGTAAGCGTGCCGGGGCATGGATAACCTGCGAGCCGAAGCTGGCGGAGTGACATCCACAGGAACCCCCGATCACACCCGCCGCTGGCTGACGCGTTGACGCGCCCAGGAAGCTGACAGGGTTGCGGGAACATTACGGGGAATGTAGCCACTGTGACCACCACACCTAACGACAAACCGTGCCACTGCATTCTGGAACCCCAACTTCAGTACAGGTGTCGTACCCGTCAGACTCTAGGATGGGTCTGTCATACCCAAGAACACAGCTTCAACATCTCATCATCATCACGCACCGTTTCCGATGCGTGGTGTAGGAACAAGACGGTGGGACCGTCTCTTGTGTGTAGTGACTGGTTTTGTACTGGTCTCTAGATACGATCATCAAAAGAACATAGCAACCTGGCTCCAGAGTTCTGGTCTTGTTTTGAACTCTCACCGAGAGTGTGATAACCCTTTAGTTTCTCTGTAGGATATTAACTACTCCTTAGCTTCAAAACATTGGTGATAAGTCTCTGTCTCAACTCTATCTTAACATCTGAGGCTAACCAGAGAAACTTCTCTGACAAAAAGGAACTTATGTGATTTAAACTATCCTTTTCTGTAAATGAATCTAAATGTCTAGGTTGTGTGTTGGCACTCGTGCCATTTTAAATAGTCTGTAACTGTTAGATATGCAAATTTGATTTAGGGTTCATTTGATGTATTCATACATTGTGTAGTGACTTGATCATTGAGAGAAAAGCCATAACACCCCATGACTTCCTTTTGTCCTGTTTCTAGATACCATCATCAAAAGACCATAGCAAGCATGGCTCCATGGCTCTGGTTGTAGGTTTTGAACTCTTACGGAGAGTGTGATAACCATTCGGTTCCTCTGTAGTATATTAACGACACCTAAGCTTCAAAGCATTGTGATAAGTCTGTGTCTCATCTCTAACTTAACATTTGATGTTTAACCAGAGAAACTTCTCTGACAAAAAGGAATTTATGTGATTTAAACAATCCTTTTCTGTAAATGTATCTTAACATCTAGGTTGTGTTTTGGCGCTCGTGCCATTTATATAGTCTGTAACTGTTAGATGTACATGTTTTGATATAGGATTCATTCGATGTATCATATGTTGGGAAGATTCACAGTTCAATGGCTTGCATGTTTCATATTTTACTACTCCTCTTTGAATTCCCTTTATAATGAGCTATGTTATTAAAACATAGCATGCATCATACTATGTCCATAACTAAGTTTAGGTATTAAATGCAATCTGACCATACTGTCAGAGCTATGCAAATGAGGCGCCATGAGAAACAAAGGAACTTTCTCTGGCCCACTTATCACTTCCATGGCATTCGCCAGCAGACAACCTGGGGGCAGGGCAGGTAGCATTTAAAACACCATCACCGATCCACTTCGGATGCTTTGAAATTAGGAATTGGAAGGGAAAAGTAAAGAAAGAGGACGCGGAGGACAATCCAACGGACACCCCGGCTTGGGGCTAATTCCTTGACTGAAATTGACATTTTCAACAACTAATTTCATGGATGTGATCTTGACAGATCTGGTGGAGAATCATATTTGGTGAGTTAAATTCATTCTTATTTTAACGTGCAGATAAAATCGGCACATGGGGAACGTCAGACGAGGCGATGTGCGAATGGTCCGCGAGCCAGTGGCTGACGGATTAGCCACTGCCTTCTCATGCCTTCCCTGTGAGAAATTATTGCGCTGAAGAGGGCCTGCTCTTTAGATCTGTAGCTCGCTGTCAAGAAGCCCAGGGTAGTCCGCGCTCCGGAGGGGAAGTCCGCCGCCGACTGGGAAGGGTGCCCTGGCCGAAGGAGAATCCAAAGGGAGAAGTCCGCTGCTCTGCGTCGTAAGTCCAGAAGGAGTGAATCTCGAAGAGATAAACTCGACACCATACGCAGAGTAGGTTCCGAAGAACAAAGATGAGTGAATGACTGCCTCCATCTTCCTTTTATACCCTTATGTACGGGGCGGAGACTGGCGAGGGCGGGCTATTCGCCAAAGCCCAGTGGCATTTTAAATTATCTGGGAGATGATAGGTTCTCAAGATCAAACCCCAGTCTGTCTCTCAACACAACGTCGAGAAACCGACTGAAGGGAACTTGATAGAACAAAATTAATTGACATAATATTTTTCCAAATGTATTTCTAGTGCAAATGTATTAATAACCAAGCCCACACACACAGATATTTGCTTCATAAAAACTGTTGTTAAGTTTATATATGCCATTATTTATCCCAAAATACCTTCGCTTTTTATGTTTTGCACGTGCAGTACATTGAACGTAACAAAATTAGCGCCGCACTGTATGTAACGCTCGTCAAACTATGGAAAGATTTTGAAGAATCCTGCTACTGCAATGACGAGTTTTGTGTCATCTGACGTGGTGAATGTTAACCAAAAATATAAAAAAAAATGACAAACATTACATTACGTTTGGTTTTACATGTAGGCCTAATATGTTAAAGCAGGGATCGAGAGACCTCCGTGTGTACTCTGCCAAGAGATTCTCTTCAACGAGTGCATAAAACCATCCAAGCTCATCACCTACAGCAGAAACATCCCAAGGAGGCAGGAAAATCAACTGACTATTTTAAACATGTGGAAATGTGTTTCGCCAAGCAGGTAGTTTTTTCGGCAGCAAAGATCGCTCCCTGAGACAAGTTTAAAGGCATCCTATTGGCATCCTTAAACAAGCAATTGGGTCAACATTAGGACCAACAAAAAACATAAGTGCAATATCTCACATAGCCTTCTACAGTGTACAGCTACGTTTTGTTTTTAAAACTAAAGAGATCGTCAGCTCGGTAGAGGACGCTGCACTAGAGGTAGATTCTATGCCTTTGTCGGACAATACAGTGAATAGAGAAGCATAGGTGACGTGTGACATTGCTTCTTAAATTTAGAGCAACTGCGACACGGTGAATATTTTGTGCCGCGGGTGGATGAAATTACCGATGTTGCAAATAATGCAAAACGTATGGTCTATAGTCGCTTCCTCGTACGGGACAGATCCCAATGAGGAAAAATACCTTGAAACAACGTCATTTCAACATCTTTGTCGAACGTTGAAAAGGCGTCCCTGAGGAGCCAGAATGAGAAGTTTTTTCTGACGTCTTGGCAAATGCCACACAAGGCTTTCTTTGCTATTACTGATGACTTCATCAATAAATCGTATGAATCCTTGCCAAACCGCATGGATGCAGTCCTTCAAGCTCATGGAAGTCATACAAGATATTAATTTGGATCTCAGAGCACCACTACTTTTTTGTCTTGCCAAATTTGACCTATCTGTCTTGATTAAATGATCATATTCTTTCAGTGAAACTGATTTATTTCAGTGCATTTAAAAGTCATTGGGGAGGGTTTTAGCTTTTCATATGAGCTATTTCTAACACCAATTGATTAATTAAAGGTCAGGTTAATAGGCAGGTGTTTCTACGAAATAGATAAGAACTCTTTATTTCATTTTCATTGTGTGTGTTCCCCCCTCCCTTTCTTGATGGTGTAAAAGTAGAAAGACAATAATTATAAATATGCAAAAGCAGCCTGTACCAGTTAGGAGAGTTAGGAGAGAACCGTAATACAAACCATGCTAGTTTTTGAGGACCGAAAAAGTGCAACTAAGACAGTATTTCCACCCAACCCTAATTCTAGTTGTTAAAGGTTAACTACACCTTATTACTAGATGTCATGCAATTAAACCTTATTGCTAACAGCTGGATGTTGAGTAATTATTGTTACGAGCTAGCATTATATAAAAATAAACAAAATAAACAAAATCATTGGATAGCCTTTTCAGTCACCATATCTACCACAATGATGACTCTGGGCACATATTTAAGATTGTTTTTATTTTATACAATCAGAACTGAACAGTCACACACACTTTAACAAAAACATTTAAAGAACCACATTCATGGATGTCTACACTGAATCCTAAGGAGAGATAAAAGGCATAGAGAGAAACATTCAGTTGAACATTTTCATATGTTCATTTTCTAACAAATTCATATTTAAAAGTTCTTAGCACCACAGAACACAAACATTTTTCCTTTTCTGACCTTTAATATTTAAACCGCGTATACCAAGTACAGTATGCAGCAATTGGATGTTCACCCTCTTTTCTCCATTTTTTCAGTATCCCTCTATTAAATTCTTCCACTTCACTGAATAGAAAATGGAGAACACAATCACTGCTGGGTTAACGCTTCCAAACATTGGACATTGTGTAAAAATAGCGTAATTTCCGTCCTTCTTCCCCACAAAGAAAAATGCCAGCTCCGGCCGGGGAGGTAGATGGGTCCGATGATCATCGCATCTAGGGACTCCTCAATGTCTCAAGGTCTTCATCTCCTCTCGTTCGGGAGAGCATGGGGACCGTTACCAGGCAGTAATTTCACAGCGGAGTCATAAAGACGGTGAGGTGTAAGGGAGCTGGTGCTTACTGAATACCTGTTTGAGATAGTGGTAATGTATAGGGACTGCGGACAGGTCTAAGGACTCAGGGGACTCGAGAGCAGGTCAGGGTATTCTAGGTGAGACAAGAAAGGTGGCATCGGGACTCCAACTGTATACAGTGCCCGAGGCCAATCTAGCTGTGGATTATATTTGAGAAAGTAGGGATGTCCGAGAATAACTGGGAACTTTGAATATTGTATCAAGTGGAGCTGTAACTCTTCCTGGTGTCGCTGGATGGACAATTTGTGAGGACCGGAAAGAAGGGTTATTTTTCCAGAACCAGAGGCCCTGTCATCCACGACAGTAATGGAAAGGGGGGTGAGAGATGGTCCGAGGAGATATTGTGTCTTTCGGCTAGAGAGAGATCGACAAAGTTTCCAGCAGCCCCTGAATCCACTAAGGCCTTCAGTTGGAGTTGGCTGTTATCCCAGAAGAGTGTGACAGGAAGGTACAGTCCTGGATTGGAAGGAGGATTCCCCTGGGTTATTCCCGTAACAGTCCTCCCTTGTCTGTACGAGAGCGGGTGTTTCCAGAGAGTTCAGGGCAACCTGAGCGGAAATGTCCCAGAAGGAAACAGTATAGGAAACATCGCTCCCTCATACGGCGGTCTTGTTCAGATGAGGAAAGACGAGATCCACCCAAGTTAGGCCCATCATAGAGGTAACTACGATTCAGAACTTCCTGTTTGGCGAGCGCCACATCGTGGCGTTGAACGAAGTTCTCATGTTGAGCGATTGTAGGTAAGAGATCATGAGTGGTGGGCGTCTCTGAATCCATGACGTCTGGCTCGGTGTTTCTGTTAGAAGCAGGGCTCGAACTCGGGTCTGCGATCTACGAGACTTCTTAAGAGATGAAGAGATGAACCCAGCAAAGAGAGACGCACTCAAGAGGACACGAGCACCGCCTCCGCTCCGTCAATAAAACCGCCCGCGTTTTCCCGTTTACAGCATGTGAAAATGAAAATGAGCTGGACAAGCGTGTCACGTACCTTCTGAAATGTTATAATTATTAATTTAATTTATATAATTTTACGTATTTTATTGCCAATTAAAGTACTAATATTTAAAACCATGACATGTTAATGTCAAAAAGTAAATTGCAGGTTTAATACTGTTCCCAAAAAATAAAAGTGTTTCTTCAACCACAAACTGGTTTCCTGTTAGTAAACGGCGTCCTCAGTACTCTGTAGCTGACACGTGTCGTTAGAAGTGTGTTTGAACTTTAAATGCAGAATACACGCAAGAGACCCAGTTCTCAAGTGTGGGAACACTTCAGTCTCGACAATCGTAATAAAGTGTCATGTTGATATGCAAGCAAACTTTGTCTTATTCCATTAATACATCCTCAATGCATCGTCACGTATGCTCCAAACATTCAGATGCTCTGGGCAATGATAGTCGAACAACAGAACACCAGTCTGCACCATCTGGGGATAGGGTAAAATAAATGTTATAATAAATAAATGTCCTTTGGGACAGTAAAAACAATCTATTTCCTTCAACATATGAGCAATAAAGTAATTAAAATAAAAAAGTCACCCGTTTTGAGATTAGATTTTCATATTCTATTCCATTTTTATGTGTTGCAATAGATTACACTATTTAGTTTTAGTATACACTAGTTTGGTGGGTTAATCTATTATTTAAGGTTTACAGGCTGTGTTGGATGTAAGGTCAACACCAACCAAACACTTTAATATTTTGTCCACTTTCACTTTCACTTTATTTTTATTATTAAATTATAAATGATTATATATTCTTATTAAATTATTGTTGTTTATTATATATATACATTACAGTATATATACTTCATATATACTGTATATGAAGAGTTTGGTTCCAAACGTTTTTTTTAACATGTTTTCTGTTTTTTTATGTTTTTTATGTTTTATGTTAGACACCAAGCGTAGTTTAATTGCTATTAAGTGGAAGGCATCATAATAAACAATTTTTTTAAAGAAAATAAAAAACATACATTTGAAAAATATAATTTTGGAAGTCTTTATATATATTTAATTATTATTCATGTTACTTATATTAAGAACTGTATGTGCTTATTTTTCTTCGTTACTTTGAGTTGTGAGGCAATATATTATTAAATGATATGTTAAATATACAAATAAAATGTATAATAAAATTTAAATGAACAAAACATCTGAGTGACAGTTGTTGTAGGAATTCTTATTGACCACCAGCAGGCGAAGTAGAGCACCGTGTCAAAAGTTTCGAAGCACCGATGCAGTTTGTTGAAAAAGCCTCACGGATTCAGAAGCTTCATTCGGCACATCCCTACTAACTACACTTAAACAAAACTAAAATTAACTTTTGACAGTTACCACAAAGTAGACTAGACTAGACTAGACTACACTAGACTAACAAAGCACAAGAATTCATCATACAAATGACAATGAACCAGCACAGTACAGAAAACACAGGGGCATTATAAAGTGATCAAATCAAGAGGTCAACAGGTGCAGGGCATGAAATCTTTCAGAATCCTACAAGGGGTGTGTAGCAGGGGGGCGTGGTTTAATGACGTCTGCACCAGGGAGGAGAGACACGGGAAAGAGAGAGAGAGAGAGACGGACTGGGAGACCTGAAGCTGATCGAAACCCCGTATTGAAACCAGGAAGTGATCCTTACGGACTGTATGCTGAAGAAGCTGAACAGAACTGTTGTTTGAGCATCAGTCTAGAACTCGGGTTGATTCAGGCAGGAAAGGTCTCTAACTTTCACTCTTAAAATAAAGCAAAGAGCCCAAATTCACACGAGAAAGCGCTTTGTTCTCGTGAAAGGCTTTAGTGTCGTGCAGGTGATCATGAGAGGGCTTGTGGAAAAGTCTTGACTTGACAATGTGCCACAAAGGCTGAGTTCACCGATTGACATATACAAAGCAGGTTCATGTACTCAAGGAATTATCATGATTGTTTATTTGACGCCGAAATGAGCTTTCTCCGCAGGGTGGCCGGGCGATCCCTTAGAGATAGGGTGAGAAGCTCGGTCACTCGGGAGGAGCTCAGAGTAGATCCGCTGCTCCTCCACATCGAGAGGGGCCAGGTGAGGTGGCTCGGGCATGTTTTCCGGATGCCCCCTGGACGCCTTCCCGGGAAGGTGTTCCGGGCATGTCCCACCGGGAGAAGACCCCGGGGAAGACCTAGGACACGCTGGAGGGACTATGTCTCCCGGCTGGCCTGGGAACGCCTCGGTGTCCCCCCGGAAGAGCTGGAGGAAGTGTCTAGGGAGAGGGAAGTCTGGGCATCCCTGCTTAGACTGCTGCCCCCGCGACCCGGCCCCGGATAAGCGGAAGAAGATGGATGGATGGATGGATGGATGGTTTATTTGATCAGGGTAAGTGTTTATTTATACATTAGATGATAAATATCACAATGTGGTGATGGCTTTATATATATATGGTAACAAAAAAAAATTCAACAGTATAAATATGAAGTAAAAGAGCGTGTGTGCATGTATGCGTATTTATATACATTGCTCTGCATAAATGAGAACACTCTCTTTGAAAAGTAAAATTTTAAACATCTCAATGAACGCAAAAAAACATTTCCAAAATGTTGACAAGACTGAGTTTAATACAACATCTGTTTAACTTATAACATGAAAGTAAGGTTAATAATAACTTCGAATACACATTTTTCAGTTTTACTCAAATTAGGGCGATGCAAAAATGAGTACACCCCACAACAAAACTACTAAATCTAGTCCTTTGTATGACCTCCATGATTTTTAATGACCGCACAAAGTCTTCTAGGCATGGAATGAACAAATTGGCTACATTTTGCCAGATCTATCTTTTTCCATTCTTCAAGAATGACCTCTTTTAGAGATTGAATGCTGGATTGAGAGTGATGCTCAGCTTGTCTCTTCAGAATTCCCCATAGGTGTTCAATTGGGTTCAGATCAGGAGACATACTTGGCCACTGAATCACTTTCCACCTGTTCTTCTTCAGAATTCCAACAGTGGCCTTAGATTTGTGTTTAGGATCATTGTCATGTTGGAAAAGTGCACGACGGGCAAGGAAGTGAAGGTAGCATCTTCTCTTTCAGTATAGAGCAGTTTATTTGTACTGCCATCAATGAAATGCAGCTCCCCGACACCAGCAGCACTCATGATGCCCCACATAAGGACACTGCCACCACCTGTAGGCACCATGCATTTTCCTTTGTATTCCTCACCTTTGTGACGCCTTACAGTTTTGAAGCCATCAGTTCCAAAAACCATCCTCTTGGTCTCATAACTCCAGAGCATGGAGTCCCAGTAGTCTTCATCTTTGTCAGCATGGGCCCTGGCAAACACTAGGCGGGCTTTTTTGTGCATGGGCTTTAGGAGAGGCTTCTTTCATGGACGGTACCCATTCATGCCATTCCTCTGCAGTGTATGCCGTATTGTCACAGGCAATAGTCGCCCCAGTTTGGCTTTCTACTTTTCTAGATAACTGCAGTGAAATTGCATGTCAATTTTCTTCAACCCTTCTCATCAGAAGACGCTCCTGTCGAGGTTTTAACTTCCCGTGGACAACCTGGACGTCTCTGTGAGATGGTTGCATTTTAAACGTTTGTACCACTTTTGCTACAGTATTCTGACTGATAAGTAAAGCTTTGCTGGTCTTCTTGTGGCCTTCACTTTTCTTGTGTAAAGAAATTATTTTCTTTCTCAGGTCTTGTGACATTTCTCTTCCATGTGGTTACATTGCTGACAGCATGAAATGGGAAGGGGTTTTGTTTAATTAACACCCTTTTATAGTCAACTGTCACCTGTGTGATGAATATTTAGACTGACATGTGGTTGAATTCTTGTTAAATTAGACTTTTGTAGTCTAAAATTTAGCTTTGCTCCAGAGACTTTCAGTGGGGTGTACTCATTTTTGCATCATCCTAATTTGAGTTAAACTGAAAATGTTATTCTCCAAGTTATATTATTAACCTTACTTTCATGTTATGAGTTAAACGGATGTTATATATAAATATCCTCCTCCTACACAGTTTGTCCCCTCTGGAGGAACCAAAGTTGTTCTGCAATTGCATGCCTCTCAAGTATTATATAATAAAAACAATATAAAAAAGAAAGTCATAATGTTTATTTTTCTTAAAAACTACACATGTAATATTGACCCCATAACAATGGGTACACACACACCCACACACACACACACACACAGGAATGCAGCACAAAAGGCTAGCAGAATCCGTTGCCCTCCTTTGTTTAAAACATACTAATTTTATTGCTTTCTAAATTATTTCTGGTGATTTCTTATCTCTTTTTTATGTCCTGAAAGCATTTAGATGAGATGTGTACAGTGACAGTCATACAGCAGGTCACCAGATCTGTTGATGCGGTTTAACAGGTTATAAAAATCTGTTGCCCTCCTTTGTTTTATCATAAAGCTACTCTGATCCCTTCTCTGACTCCCTTGTAGTTATTTGCAGATACACTAGTTTTTCTTATGGAACAAGTAACTGTGTAACAATGTTTATGAAGCAAGGTACAGTCTTTTCACAAGGTCATAAGAGTGTGTCTTACACTGCAGGAAAATGCTTCACAAAACCATTTCAGGTCACTTTCCTACAACATGCATGTATACGTATTTTTTATCACCATTGTAGTACAACCTGCTCACAATCATAAGATAAAGGGAGACAACACAAACAGTTAAGCTGCCAACAAAGACATTTATTTAAAATCATTTTTTTCTATCACAAAATCATTTCCTAAAAATGTTTGTGTGTCAGCCAGAGAAACCACAGCCCATGCTCAACACCTGTAAGTTGCTTTGGATAAAAGCATCTGCTTAATGACTAAATGTAAATGTAACGGCATATATCTACAAAAGCACATGTAAAACAAGCCCTCACTGTGGCAACTTTGATAATGTTATACTGTTAATAAAAAAATAGTTGTATTTAATATTTTTAATGTGCCACAAATAAAATGAAACTTAAAAATGCTGATGAAATTAAATATACAGTAGATATAGAAAAGAGTCACACCCTTCAAAACAGTTTTTGTGTTATATACTAAAATAGATTTTTGTTTTTTAACTTGTCCTGTATTAAGCACATTTAAGAAATATCATGCGTTTTCATCAGATGTTGCCATACGTGTTGAGGTCTTCAATATTGGTGTAATAATCTTCATAATCTTCAATCTGTAAGGAATGTTTTAAGAGAAAACAGAGACACAGAGGTCAACGCATATCAGACACCATTTGAAGTTTGAGTTTGAACCCACAGTGTGAAGTAATGGTGATCAGATATATACTTACAGAGCAGGATTTTCGTTGACTGAGATGTGAAATGCACAGGAGAGAAATAAAAAGGAAGTTAATAAATAATTTGAAAGATTAATTTTACAGTACAGTTAAATCAGTATTTAGTGAGTTCAATTATCTTATTCAATGTCTGACAGATGGCACAAAAATTTACTAAAGGAAACTAGCATTGTTTTGTACATTCATTTAACTCTTACTTCCACTTTGACATGTACTTTTATCTTTATACTAAACATTACAAAAACAAATGACATTTTGAATGCTCAATACCTCTTTGGTGATGGCATATGAGGTTTAGAAAAAGTATTTTTGGCTGATTCTGAATACACATCTTTTGACCTGTGAACAGATGGTTTTATCAGATAAACGCTTAGATACCACAACCAGAAAAGTACAATGTTGTGAGTTTTAATGAACAGACTTTGATTAATACTTTATTTGTATCCTGATGCATTGACTATAGATTATATCAGACGACCGAGGAATACCATGAACCGTATAGTTTCAAAATATTAACAATTAAAACAGAAATAATCACATAGTGCAAATGTGGTGCAGTTTACGTAATTTTTAACAGTAACCGTATTTGCAGTTTCTACCCAGACATAAAGATCTGGTCCATTACTGTTGATTTAGAGCATGAAGTTTAAAGGCTGAAACGCAGATTCAAGCCATGTTCTACAAGTCTAAATGTAGCCATCTTGATGCACACACAGCATCATACGTTATAATTCACACATGCTAAAAACAAAGCAGAAGTGATGCTGTCTGCATCACAAATAAGATATATTTAAGTCATTAGCAAACTTCATATGTTTATTCCTGGAGCTTATCAAGGTGCTATAAAAGTTCATAATTTTACTTATTTTATGTCAAATGCAAGGAGGGGGTGAAAATAGGGGAAAATGACAAAATACTGATCAAATTAAAACCGTAATGTTGATACAATAGTAAGTTGATATCATTAAAAAGAGATTTGATAGTGCTGGATATCATCCAAAACAACACCAAATAGACACATAGAGTATGGTACTGTGAGTAATATACTCAATTGTAAGCAGTAATTTAGACATCATTAGGTAAGAAATATACATGGGTGGTTGCTATTAAAATCAGCATTTCCATTTCTGCTGACTTTTGATGCTGTCACATAGAGCTTCTAAAGTGACAAATGTTGCTTGCACAAAAAATGTGTGATGTTGTGGACATGAAGCTGTATTAAGACACACATCTTGAATATCATTCTTAAATACAATAAAAACACCAGATCTAGAAAACTAAAAAGATTTAGAAATTCACATTCACAAGTATCAAAATAACACATAAACACTTGTATCTGTCTGAAGTGGTCTAGTTTGAAAGTAGAAAATACATGATAAAAATAGGTCATGCATACCTCTGTTCTTGCATATCATCAGGTGGCCGCCTACAGAAATAATATTGACAAGTTAAAAATACTGATAGCAAAAACTTAGTTTCCCTTTTTTTTCACATATCCCTATCTCTGGAGAAGAATAAACACGATGTAACACACATACCTGTGACATCTCTTGTATGTACAGACTCCAGCAAGTGTGCACATGAGAAGCAAGATAACTGATGAGGGGACTATGATGTAAAGCCCAGTGGTCTTCCAGTCAAAGGTCATCACTTCAGCCTCACCCTGGGAAAGGGCTAAAAGGATGTAGCATGTCAAACATTGGTCATTATAATTTATGTGAATAGCTACAAGACAAATACAACACTTATACTTGGATTCTGGACAGGAATCGCTGGTTTTGGAGGATCTGTAGAAGAATCTGTAAAAGAGAAAACTACATACATGATGACACACACAGACGACTCACAAGTCAGGCATGTGTTTTTGAATCACTCACGTTGTACATGTAAAGTAATAGATGATTCAATGTTTTTCCCCGAAATGTTTGCACTGCATTTCAACATCTTGTCATGGTGTTCTTTGGTACTAACAAAGGTTATGGTGGAAGAGGTGGCTGATTTGAACTCTGAAAGTTTTTTGTTATTGTTTGAGACCTCCATGTTCTTATAGTTCCATGATATGGTTGGAGGATTCTTCAGGCAGGAATGGTCGATGGTACATGTGAACTTCTTTGAAACGCCCTCTATGACATCTGCACGGTCAGGCTCAATGGCAATTTTTGTATAGATACCTGAAATAAAAATGGATAAATATCAGTAAAAACAGAGATTCTTGTTTCTCATTCCGTAAGAGCAAAACATATACATAGGAAAAACCTCCATACTAAGATTTTCATTATACCTGCATGAAAGAGCTGAATATGATAAACCAATAAGCCCCAAGAAGCCGTGGGTTACAGTGCATTTTATTACAGCTAAGGGGCCTTGTTAGGCACGAGGCGAAGCAGAGGATTATAATAACCGTGGATTATAACACGGTTAATCCATATGCTTAGTAAAGTTTCATGAAGTAAAACACAGCAAATATTATGTAATTATTTTAATAGAAATATATTCTTCCACCAAACAAAGTAGTTCCTCAGAAACAGGTGTGGCTACAAAACTGCGGTTGCCAAGCAACACAGACGCAGCAAAGCACGAACAGACCACATAGTCTATTTATGAGTATTCACCTCATTTCTAGACTTTTCGATGTCTTCAATATCGCTTTTATTAATTAATATTAATAAAGTCGTCTTTGTTGTTGGTCTTATTTGTCTGTCATGTCAATATCTTCCCACCACTTATCCAAGCTTAGCCCACCAAATAAATCAAAATTCACAACAAAATCGGACATTTTGACAATTATTTGGCTGTACGTAGCAAGAGTGGCGCAGTGATGTAGGTAATGCGGTCAGCCGTTATATATCGGGGTATTTTATAACGGCTTAGATCTCCGCTCAACCAATCAGAATCAAGGACCAGAACTGACCGTGTTATAAATTAAAATTTTACTCATCTTAAGTTTGAAAAAATATTTAAAGTTCTGTGTTGTCAACATTCTGAATCTGTAAAACCCAGAAAAAAAACAAAAGCAAACATAGATGCAATTCATAACGTTTATACTTACATTTTGCACTTTTTGATTTTGTAGCTCTTGCTGTTTTGCCTCCATAATGTGTCACTATACATTTGATATCTGAGTGCTCAGCTTTCATGACACCCGTGCGTGTCAGAGTGATTTTCCATTGACCTATTCCAAAAATGTCCTGTATTTTATCAGATCCTTCTATAACCTTCAGAGTGATGTTTGGTTTGCTGTACGGACAGGTGTGGTAGGTTTCACATGACACTGTTATGGTGTCACCGGTCATTGCGCCTCCACGAACATTGATGGTGGGCTTCTGTGGGCTTGCTACAATAAGCAGAAAAGTTACACTTATAAAACCTTGTTTTATGAAATCAAGAATAATAAAACATATAAAAACTTGTGAACACAATAAAGACATTTGAACTATACCGTCCACAAGAATCGTGGATGTGACATCATAAAACTTGTATGTGCGCCATCCAACACTGTCTGGGTCAATCCATGGATATAATTTCTCTCCATGGTGGGACTGATCTCGGTTTGTAATGACAAGACTGCAGTCTCTATTTGAAGAGTTGCCATATAAAGCAGTTTTTCCTTTGAACTTGTCAATTACATAAGATGGATATTCGTGATCATAAACTATAGGGTAGCCTTTAGAGACCCACTGATACCACACAACTCTGTTTGGGTTGATGGGTGGATACGATAGGAGAAAGAACATGGTATAACCAGACATGAACCTTTGAGACCATGAATTTCCTTTGGCATCCTCACTTCCCATGCCAAAGTCTCATATAGGAGAAATCCTGTGAGAAAAAGTTATGAAAATAATTTTGTTGTTAGACCTGACATTTTAATTTTTTGGTTTTATAGGTCATGCCAATTAAATAAACCCAATGTTTAATGTAACACAATTTTCTCCCTTCCTGTTTGCATAGTACAGTCAGTTCTTAGGAGTTCGCCCCTTCTCAATAGATTTGTTCAAGTTCAAGTGACTGCAGTAAACATATATACGCCTCACGGCTACAAACATGCACACACACACACACACACACACACACACACACATGGATGCACACACTTCCTTAAACTGTAATGGAGATAATAAGCAGAATCTATTTTAACATTAATGTTTACTTAGTAGTCCAACCTGTCAAAATGTATCTTTTCAAACTCAATTTATTTGTCATTTGATCTATTAGTAGCCAACATATTGCATGAATACATACATGTAAACATTTTCAAAGAAAGAAAACATGTATAAATCAAAAGGGATACTGTACCTTGGAAAATCAGATGAAGTAACAGCTTTACTTTCATTCCTGGATTACAATGTTTGCTCATATGTGGAAACGGGACTTAGAAACTACAAATACACCAAATGTGTGCAGAACCGCAGCACATAATGTCCTGACTTAAACCAGTTCATCTGTTTTTCATAAGTCTTCCCCTTTTCACTGGGAGCAGCCCCTTGAATAATATAAACTTAGAAGTGAAGATGACCAAGTTGATCAGATTAATAATACAATTTATTATAATTTACATAAAATGTAATATAATAAAATTAAATAAAAAGCATTATTTCACCCTTACCTTTTCCGCACCCTGGATAAAACAATAGGTTTGGATGAGAACAGGAGATAACAAATAAACTTGTGGTTTCTCACTCATATAATACATAACACATGAGTAATGAACCTTGTGGACCTGTTTTTGTGCTAGGGGGTGTGGTTATTGGCTTTAGGCCAGTCCCCATGAGCCTTTCTATTGGCGCGTCTCCGTCTGTGAATCAAAAGAGGGAGATTGAATTCAACGGAGGAAGAGGATATTTAAGAGACCTGATGCGCTCAGGGGCAGATCTCAATGTGGACGCTGTGTGTTGGTCGAGGCCAATTGGGTCTGTCTGGCAACAAAGCTTTTCTGTGGCTCAGTGGTTAGAGCGTGGGACTTGCAATGCAAAGGGCGTGGGTTTGATCCCAGGGGATTGCACATAGTTAGCAGCAAATGTATAGTACTATGCAATGTAAGTCGCTTTGGATAAAAGTCTGCCAAATGCATAAATGTAAATGTAAATGTAAATGTATATGTAAATGAAGATACAGTAGCTAAACAGTTGGGCTTGTTCGAGTTTAGACAGATAATTGGACGATGTTATGAGCGCTGGCAACTTAGTCGTGTGGTTGCGAGCATACCAGGCTCTCGGACAGCTCACACGCTGATGAACCCATAGACACGTTATGACGCGCTGAGCAAGTTCAATGAAACATATATGGATTCACCTGGACTGTGACTGAACGCTGGTATGAGTTTTTGTGGACTTTAATCCTGTATACCAGTGACTTGCTGATATTATATACAATACTTTCATTAATTGTTTCTATAATAACTCGTTGGGAATATTTATCATTTATAGTGGACGTTCCGTCCATTGGCTGCTCCGCTTTTCGACTCCAGCTCTCACAGTATATGTGGTTCCCAGACTGTCATTTGGAGGAGGGGTCTTATGGAGCGGATCCGTGTTTTTCTGTGTTTTTAATAAGTTGCCCATGCATGAATTAGACACATGATATTGCAAAAACTTAAGTATCAGAACAAAAGATGCATTATATCAAAAGTGAATGCTCACCCTGACTTATTAATATCTGACTGCAATATCGTGGGCCGCACCTCTGGACCCTACTTGGTTTTTGCGCCATCTACCAAAATCGGAGTTAGGAGTGAAGCGTAATGAGTACCGAAAAAGTGCAACTAACACAGTGTTTCCACCCAATTCTAATAACTTTGTTTTTAAAACCTTATATTACACCTAAATACTACATTTCATGTAATTAAACCTTATGCTAAAAGCTGAATGTTAAGTAATTATTGTGACTAACTAGCATAATATAATAAGTAAAAAAATGATAAACAAGAAACGTCTCAGGTTACGACTGTAACCATTGTTCCCTGAGATAGGGAACGAGACACTGCGTCATGGAATGACTCTTTGGGGAACGCCATTAGCGTGACTTGTCTGAATCGCGTGTGAAACTAACTTTCGCTTTATAGTCGCATGATGATGACGTCACTGATGACGTCATGACCACCGTGACTATCGGAAGGCATAAAAAGGAAGCGGAAGCAGTGCAAACCAGCTTCTGCAAAAAATGAAGCAAATGCTCCAGTCATAAGGAGTATGGCAAAGAGACGCAGTGTCTCGTTCCCTATCTCAGGGAACAATGGTTACAGTCGTAACCTGAGACGTTCCCTTTCGAGGGAACTCAAGACTGCGTCATGGAATGACTCTTTGGGGAACAAAATACCCGCTACGCCATACGAGTTGTGGCTGTCTAAGTGTGAAGGTGTTATGCACATACTAAGACATAAGTACCTGAGAACCAGGTAAGGAAGAAAGATCAAGATTGTAATATCTTATGAATGTGTGCGTGGAAGACCAGCCCGCTGCATCACAAACATCCTGCATAGACGCACCTGACAGAAGGGCCTGCGAAGAGGCCATACTCCTTGTTGAATGTGCCTTGATTCTCAGAGGTGAAGGTAGTCCACGCACCTCATAAGCCAAGGAAATGGCCTCCACAATCCATCTACTAATGGTGTGCTTAGAGGCCGGCTGACCTCTACTATGAGGTCCAAAACAAACCAACAGTTGGTCCGATTTCCTCCATATGGAAGATCTTCTAACATACTCTCCCAGTGCCCTGACTGGGCATAACAAGTGTAGTCTCTGATCCTCTGCTGACTCATGAGGTGGAGCATGAAAGGCTTGTAAAACTAATGTTCTGGCCACATTGCTTGGCACCTTAGGTACATACCCTGGTCTAGGGTGCAGAATTGCTTTTATATTACCTGGAGAGAACTCCAGACATGGTGGAGAGACTGATAGAGCCTGAAGGTCGCCTACCCTCCTCAGAGAGGTAATACCGAGTAAAAAGGCTAATTTGAGGGACAAATACTTGTCTGAGCTACACTCAATAGGTTCATAAGGAGCTTGGGAAGCCCCTTCCAAAACCACAGCGAGGTCCCATGCTGGAACTCTAGCCTGAGGAGGCGGTCTCATCCTCAAGGTACCACGCAAAAACCGGGCAACCAAGGGGTGTCTCCCCAAGGTGCTTCCAGGCAGAGGGGAGTGAAAGGCTGCAATAGCTGCCACATAAACTTTCACCGTAGAAGGTGCAAGACCTGCCGAAAACCGCTCTTGCAGAAACTCCAGTACTGAAGCCACTGGGCAGTTAACTGGATCTAAATGTCTGTTATTACACCACAAGGTGAATAACCTCCACTTTAGAGCATAAAGTTTTCTGGTGGATGGAGCTCTAGAATTAAGAATGGTTTCAACAACCTCAGTTGACAGACCTTGATTCAACAAGCCACTCCCTTCAGCGGCCAGGCCCACAACTTCCATAGTTCTGGGCTGGGATGGCATATCGTGCCCCTGGCTTGGTTCAGAAGGTCCTGCCTGAGGGGAATCTCCCATGGCTGGCCTTCTAAGAGCATTAGAAGGTCCGAGAACCAGACTCGTGCAGGCCAATAAGGTGCTATTAACAAGAGTCTGATCCCTTCCTGTCGAACTCTCTCTAGGACCTGCGGGAGCAAAGCGATTGGGGGAAAAGCATACAGACGCCGCCTCGGCCATGTCTGTACCAGGGCGTCCAGTCCCAATGGGGCTGGAAGAAATATTGAAAACCACAGGGGGCAATGAGATGTCTCCTGAGATGCAAAGAGGTCGATTTCGGCCTGACCAAATCTTTCCCAAATCTGTTTCACCACTTCGGGGTGAAGTCTCCATTCTCCTGGCCTCAGTCCTTGTCTCGACAACATGTCTGCTCCCACATTTTGAACTCCAGGAATGTAAGTCGCCCTGATAGATAGAAACTTCTCCTGGGACCATAGGAGAACCTGCTGCGCCAGCTTGCAGAGAGGGCGCGACCTCAGGCCCCCTTGATGATTGATATAAGAGACCACGGCTGTATTGTCTGTTCTGATTAGAACATGATGGTCCCTGAGGACTGGGAGGAAGTACTTCAAACCTCTTATGACAGCTAACATCTCCAGGCAATTTATGTGCCAATGGAGATGCTGCTCTGTCCATAGCCCACTGGCTGAGCAACCTTCTACTATTGCCCCCCAGCCTGTGAGGGATGCGTCCGTCGTCACTGTCATCCTGTGACATTGAGCTCCCAATTTTCGACCTTGATTTAGAAACTGTGTCTTTTTCCATATAGCCAGGGAACGAAGGCATCTGCGCGTAACCCTGATTATACGAAACGGGTTGCCCCTCGGGGAAAACCCTTTGTTCTTTAGCCACCATTGTAAAGGTCTCATATGCAGAAGGCCAAAAGGAATCACGTTGGATGCTGCTGCCATTAGACCTAATATTTTCTGAAAATGCTTGACAGTGTATGCCTGACCCATCTTGATATTGTTGTCAGGATGGACTCGACACGTGCAGGAGACAACTGTGCCTGCATCATGACTGAGTTCCACACTACCCCAAGAAAAGTAATGCTCTGCTGAGGAGTTAGATTGCTCTTCTTGGCATTGAGCCTCAGTCCCAAAAGCTTCATATGGTCGAGGACGACATCTCGATGTCGAACCACCATTTCTTGAGACTGAGCTAGCACTAACCAGTCGTCTATGTAGTTTAATATGCGAATCCCCTGAAGTCTCAGTGGAGCAAGGGCAGAATCCATGCATTTCGTGAAAGTGCGAGGGGAAAGAGCAAGGCCGAATGGAAGAACTCCATATTGGTAGGCTCTGCCTCCGGAAGCAAATATGAGAAACTTCCGGTGTTGAGGAAGGATGGATATGTGGAAATATGCATCCTTCAGGTCTATTGTGGTGAACCAGTCGCCTTTTCTGATTCCAGCCACAATAACAGGAATCATAAGCATCTTGAACTTGTACCTCCTCAGAGATTTGTTGAGATATCTCAGATCCAGAATAGGCCTGAGCCCTCCATCCTTTTTCGGAACTATAAAGTACCGACTGTAAAAACCTGTCTGACTCTCGTGAGGGGAAACATATTCTATGGCCCCCTTCATCAAGAGAGATTGTACTTCCTGTTCTAACACCCGAGCCCGGTCGGAACTCACTTCGGTGCAAAACACCCCTTTGAACTTTGGAGGGCTGACAGCAAACTGAATTCTGTACCCCTTCTCTATGGTGCGGAGAAGCCATGGAGTCAGATTCGGCAACTTTCTCCACTCGTGGAGGAAGTGCACTAAGGGAGTCAGCGTGATGACATCGGCTTCGGGTGCATGCGGATCGATGCCTGGAAGTAATTGACCTGCAGGGGATAGTGGAACTATTAGCATGTTTACAGGGTCTACCATGGGTAGATTCTGTTGAACCCGTACTAGGGAAACTGACGTGCCCCGAAGCGCACTGGGCGGCGGGGTTAACGTAGTGGCCTCCTAAGGCCTATTGGGGGAACCGGACTTGTCCACCCCCCCAGAATGGGTGCTATTTGAAGCGCTGAGGTACCGTCAGGACCTCTTGGCAGTAGCCTTCCGATTGGAGATAACAACTGTCCTCAAATCTGGCTTGATTTGCCTTGAGAACTTCTGGGATTGCGGTCTCGACCCCCAAGCTCTCTGAGGGGGAGTACGAGTAGCAACACTCTGTTTTTCCTGCTGCCTATGTAGAGCACTAGTAGTAGATGGCTGGGGCTGCCTTTGAGCTGCAGGACCCTGAGGGTAAGAACGGCGAGGTAAAACATTTTGGAAAGCTGTTGCTTGACGCTTTGCCTCCTGAAAACGATCGACCACAGTGTCGACCACATTCCCAAAGAGACCTTGGTCAGACAATGGTGCATCAAGCAGCACAGACTTGTCCTTCTCCTTAATACCAGACAAATTTAACCATAAATGCCTCTCTGTAGCTACCAGGGTCCCCATGGAGCGCCCAATAGCTTGGGCTGTCTCCTTGGTTGCTCGGAGAGTAAGATCTGCTGCTGTCTTCAGTTCATTAAGCAGGTCTATATCAATAACCTCGCTCTCTTTTATGTCCCCCAGCAGGTCGGCCTGGTATGCCTGCAAAAGACCCATAGTGTGCAGACATGAGCCAGCCCGACCTGCCGCCATATATGCCTTACCCACCAAATTTGACGTAATCCGGCTTGGCTTGGTGGGCAATGTCGGAGGTTTCAATGATGATGCTGCTTCAGGTGAAAGGTAGGTGGCCAAAGACTCTTCCACCTTGGGCATCATGCCATAGCCTTTCTCTCTAGCTCCTATAACTGAGGAGAAACTAGAGGCAGTGGTGGAAATTCTGGAAGAAAATGGCTTTTTCCATGATTTAGAAACCTCAGTATGTAAATCTGGAAAGAATGGCAACCCCCGACGTTGAGGTTGTACCCGTTTTTTTTAAGTATCTTTCATCTAATTTACTTATAGGTGTAAGTTGTTGTTGATCTTGGGGCCAATCAACACTAAGCTTGGCTACTGCCCGGATAACAACCTCTAATAGCTCCTCATATCCCTGGGAAAGTGGAGTTTCATGATCTTCAGTTTCTACTGCTTGCACACTAACACTCTCTCACTCCTCAGAGCTAGAGCAGTGCATAGAGCTTCCAGATGGGGCGGGAGAAGCCACCATGCGGGCTCCCAAACCCTTTCCGGAAGCAATGGGATTTGAGGGATGAGAAAGGACCGAAGTCGTCTCACCCTCCAAAATATCCATCTGCGAACCCCATGACTGCAGACCCCGCACTGCCTCGGCAGAAGCGGGACCTGAACCATGAGGCTTGCGAATACTGCCTGACTCATCAAACAGTGCTAAACGTGAGAGAAGAGATCTTAGCGGTAGCCACAAGCAATGTTCACAGGCAGCTCCCTCAAGAGCTGCCTTAGCATGTTCCATTCCCAAACATTTCACACAAAGCTCATGTGAATCACTATCCGTAATAAAACGGGGGCAGGGAGGAACACATTGCTTAAATGCCTTCTTTGACATACGTTTCATATTGCTAATCTATCTAAGATAGCTTAAGATAAACTAGAAACCTTCACACACACAAACAGATGCTTTGCTGAATGGCAGAAGCTGGTTTGCACTGCTTCCGCTTCCTTTTTATGCCTTCCGATAGTCACGATGGTCATAACGTCATCAGTGACGTCATCATCATGCGACTATAAAGCGAAAGTTAGTTTCACACGCGATTCAGACAAGTCACGCTAATGGCGTTCCCCAAAGAGTCATTCCATGACGCAGTGTTGAGTTCCCTCGAAAGGGAACATAGCCTTTTCAGTTACTAGATCGACCACATTTCAGATACAGAGTGAAGACACAATGATGACTCTGCGCGCAGATTTAAGATCGTTTTTATTTTATAAAATCACGACTTAACATTTGAACAGACACACACACAAAAACATTTTTGTTTTAAATGAAACACATTCATGCATGTCTTCATTGAATCCTAGAGATAAAGGCGCAGAGAAAAACATTCAGTTGAACATTTTCTTATGTGTTCATTTTTCAACAAATTTCATATTTAAAAGTTCTTAGTGACCACAGAACACTTTTTACTTTTCCTGATCTTTAAATATTTAAAGCGCAGATACCAAGTACAGTATGCAGCAGTATACATACCAATTGGATGTTCTCCCCTCTTTTCACCATTTTTTCAGTATCCCTCTGTTAAATTCTTCCACTTCACTGAAATAGAAAATGGAGAACACAAGCACAGCTGGGTTAACAGAAATACTGTTAACGCTTCCAAACCTTGGACATTGTGTAAACAAAAATTACTCTGATGATAATCTGGAGCAGAGATGAAGGCTTGCTCCGCATCCTGCAGAGATATTTTTTTTAGCCCAGCCAGGCCATATACGATGGACCTTCAAAATAAAATTGTAAATTGAAATATACACAGGTCTGTTCATAATCAGTATACAGTAGGCTGTGAAGGCCAGAAAAATCCATAATACATTATATAAAACAAGGATTTCCATTCTTGGATTGTTATGTGTTTTTTTTTAAAGTGAGTCCAATAGGTCAAATACATTTTTTTCTAAATAGACTTAAATTAGTCCAAAGCCTAGTACTTGACCAATTTATTTAATAATCTTTTGTCATACTATTGCCTGCACTGAGATGTGTTCTTGAATAGACGACACAGTACATTACAAAATCTAGCATGTGGTATTTTAACAGTCAATTATTGTGATGTCAAATGTTACAATCAACATTACAGAAACAGTGTCAACATGATGAGACATCATGGGATTAAACAAGTTGACTTTGAGCACGAGACAATTTAAACATTAAGATTAATTTTAATCACTTAAAATGGAAAAAACAATGAGTAATTGACAAGGTTTCATAGGAAGAGTGCAGTTCACTGTGTTGTCTAGGCCAAGAGTTAATAATCATCCCATAGTCACAAAATCAAAATAAGCTTGCCAGTCGTGATACAGTTTCTTTAAAAAGAAACATTAACTTTCCAATAAAATGTTAAATGTTTTTAATGTTGAACTAATACAAATTAATTCCCATTTGACACTGTTATAGTCCTCCATTCTACCCATTTATTTTCATTGTCAAGGGAAAATACAAAGAAGTACAAACTTACAAGGATAGCATAAATGAGCCCTAAAAAAGCAAAAGTGATCACCTTTTTGAACTCTTTTGTAGTTTTTAATAATGATTATTGGAGGCAGATTTTTTTTCCATTTTTGAACTCCTATTTTGCACTACAAACTGTGAAATGAAAACAATATAAATTCATATTAAAGCTATGAAGATTAAGGACTCAGCAGTTTTCATTTGTTTGATTCATATCAACCACATAGAATACCAGGAATATTAGGCTGCTGTCACTAATGTATTGACATTTGTTTTCTTTCTCAACTTTTTACGCTCACTTCAGACAAAAATTACCCTTTTTATGACTTAACTGACCCTCTCCCTCAGTTGAATTCAATCACCCTCCTTTGATTCACAGAAGGAGACGTGGCAACAGAAAGGCTCATGGGAACTAGCCAAAAGCCAATAACCACACCCCCTAGCACAAAAACAGGTCCACAAAGTTCATTACTCATGTGTTAGTATCCCAGGCCCACCAAAGGGCCGCGGCCCACCGGTTGAGAATCACTGCCATAGGCTATAATTGACCTTTGTCATTTTACTGCTCTCATCTTTTATGTTGTATAATTAGGCATTCACAGATACATTATATATATACAAAACACAACATATGGGTCTGTTTGTTAGGTAACATTTGGCTAGATTTCACATCTGTCCACAGATTAGCTCAAACATGGTTATTTTCTTATTTCTAGATTTACGGAAAATCAGTGATAGACAGAGGCGAGTTTACTTTCAGATCAAAACCCCCTAGCGGCGAAATGTCATTGAGTTTTGAAATTGTTTGCTAAAAACCACGTGACTTAGCCAGTTTTAAAAGTGCTTTGAAGCACTGCTCGACACAAAAGATTCGATACAGGTTTCGAAAGTCCCCATCACTACTTGTTTAAGACTCTGGTTGCCTCCAAATAACCCAACTTGCGGTCTTTGCACTTGACCACTTGACTACATTTATGACGTATTTCCTGTTTTGGCTCTAGTGTTCTAGTGGGTGTGAAGATCCCAAGTGAGCGTTATATTTCTAACCCGATGGGACACACTAAGCAAGTGCAAACATGTAACGTTAATTAATGTGGTGAGATAAAAAGCAGTTTTACAAAATATATAACTCTGGAGCTTTCACCAATAAATATGTAACACTACGTTTTACTAAAATATTATATGTAATATAAGCATTATTTGTACTGTATCAAAAAACAAAACAAAAGAAAACACGTTAGCCAAACGAAGCATAAATAAAGAAAAAACCTTAAAAAGTAGTAGCTTAAAATACGCTGGAATGCTTTTTGCAACGTCCGCGAGACCCGAGTCTCACGATTAATATCCAGAACATGATGCATGATGGGACACGCATAGCCTTAATACTGCTCCGAAGCGGTATTCAAGCTAGTGTGGGTTTAGTGTGTGTTAAGCGCACTGCCCTTTGGCATTTCGTAGAAATTGTACAGACTCTGACTCCCTTGTAGTTATTTGCAGATTATACTTGTTTTTCATATGGAACAATTAACTGTGTAATAATGTTTATAAAGCTGTCAATCAAAAAATAATTTCATTAATTTTGTATTCAAAAGCCCATGCTTAGCAGCATATCTGCAACAAAGACCTAAAAGACAACGCACACATAAAACCAGCCCTCAGTGAGGTGGGACAATGAGATACTGTAAAAAAAACAAATATTTAAAATGTTTTAATATTTCTAATGTGCCACAAATGGTTTAAATTACTTAAAAATGGTAATGACATTAAATATACATTGGATATAGAAAAGAGTCACACCCTTCAAAAAAGAATCTACAATTTTGTTGCTTTGCAGCCTGAAATGAAGATGGCCACACTTTTTGTTTTAATAAACTGTATTTTGTGAGTGCAACTTATAACATCCAGACAGAGATATAAAACCAACATGTTAAAAAAAATAGAATCACCAAAAAATTAGTTGTAAACTCAATAAGGTCTGCTCACCATCTTACTAAATGGCAGACATAGCCATCTGACTTTCACCTGGATGCACAATACATACTGTAAACATAAAGTACAGATTGTACACATTATACAACTGCAGATGCATTTAACCTTTTTTTTATATTTAATATTTTCTCAAAAAGCCTTATTCATGTTCTTGCTCCAGTATCACTCTTATCTTGACAAGTCTGAATGTCCTCTTTGCCTATGCATATACATTATGATATACATGTTTTTTCATAGATTATATCTCCGTCTTAAATTACTGCCTGTTGTAGTTGAAAGAGCAAGGGTTGGATTTAAATTGGATGCTCAATTTCCTTATTAGACCTGAATTCAGACGGAAAGTTCAATAAACAAATGTTTTATTAATAATGATTGACTATATATAAACAGACATCCTACCTAAAAATGCTATAAGATTCATACAAAATGACACTAAGCTTAATGTGCGTGAAATAAAATATTGATGCTAATGTTTACTATGCATAGAAAAGTTTTTTTATTTTTATTTTATTTTATTTTGTATTGTATACTTAAATATATTTTTTTACTTGTCCTATTGAGCACATTTTGATGATGCGTTTTCACCAGATGTTGCCATACGTGTTGAGGTCTTCAATATTGGTGTAATAATCTTCGTAATCTTCAATCTGTAAGGAATGTTTTAAGAGAAAACAGAGACACAGAGGTCAACGCATATCAGACATCATTTGAAGTTTGAGTTTGAACCCACAGTGTGAAGTAATGGTGATCAGATATATACTTACAGAGCAGGATTTTCGCTTACTGAGATGTTAAATCCACAGGAGAGAAATAAAAAGGAAAGTTAATAAATTCAAGCTAAATATGTATTTATCAGCCTATCTAATTATCATACAATCTAATTCAATTTCTGACAGATGGAACAAAAAAATATTACAGTAAACAAGAATTGTCTAAGCACATTCATTAAACTCTTACCTTCACTATATCATATACTTTTATCTATATACTAAACATTACATATTTTATAAAAATGAAATACATTTTGAATGCTCAATACCTCTTTGGTGATGGCATATGAGGTTTAGAGAAAGTCTTTTTGGCTGATTGTGCATACACATCTTCTGACCTGTGAACAGATGGTTTTATCAGAGAAACGCTTGGATACCACAACCAGAAAAGTACAATGTTGTGAGTTTAACTGAACAGACTTTGATTAATAATTCATTTGTATAATAATGCATTTACTATAGATTAGATCAGACAACAGAGGAATACCATGAACCGTATAGTTTCAAAAGATTAACAATGAAGACAAAAATAATTACATAGTGCAAATGTGGTGCAGTTTACGTAAATGTTGGAACAGCTACAGTATTTGCTTTAGTCTAGCAAGACAAAAATCTGATCAATTACTGTTGTTTTCGGTCATAAGGTTAATGAGGCCAAAAAGCAAATGCAAGCGATGTTCTCTAAAGTCTAAATGTAGCCATCGTGATGCACACATAGACACATAAGTTAAAATTCACACATAGCTAAGAACAAAACAGAAGTGATGCTTTCAGTGTCACAAATAAGATATTGTTCAGCCGTAAGCACACTACATGTGCTTATACTATTGCGTACATTCCTGGAGAGTATCAAGGTAACAAGTATCTAGATGTTCATCATTTAACTCATTTTATGTCAAATTTTAGTAAGGGGGAGTGAAAAATAGGGGAAAGGATAAAAAAACTCATTGTATTAAAACTGTTACGTTGAAATAATAGTATTTGGATATTATTAAAAGGATTTTAAAGGGATGAATATCATCCAAAACAACACCAAATAGACACATAGAGTATGGTACAGTAAGTAATATACTCAGTTGGGAGCAGTCATTTACTCGGACATCAATAGACCTGAAATGAAAATCGGTGGTTGCTATTGACATCAGCATTTCCATTTCTGCTGACTTTTGATGCTGTCACATAGAGCTTCTAAAGTGACAAATGTCGCTTGCACAAAAAATGTGTGATGTTGTGGACATGAAGCTGTATTAAGACACACATCTTGAATATCATTCTTAAATACATTAAAAACACCAGATCTAGAAAACTAAAAAGATTTCGAAATTCACATTCACCAGTATCAACATAACACATAAACACTTTTTAAATGTGTACAAAGCCAATGTGTAAGTCTGAAGTGGTCTAATTTGAAAGTATAAAATAAATGATAAAAAATATTATGCATACCTCTGTTCTTGCATATCATCAGGTGGCGGCCTACAAATAATAATATTGACAAGTTAAAAATACTAATAGCAAAAACATAATTTCCCAATTGTTTATTTTTCACATTTCCCTATCTCTGGAGAAGAATAAATACTTATCAAATGTTTACCAAACTGATGTATAGGTATAAAGTGGTCTAGTTTGAAAGTAGAAAATAAATGATACAAAATATTATGCATACCTCTGTTCTTGCATATCATCAGGTGGCGGCCTACAAATAATAATATTGACAATATTTTTTGACAACATTTTTTTTTTCAAAAACTGATAGCAAAAATATAATTTCACAATTATTTATTTTTCCCATATCCCCATCTCTGGAGAAGAATAAACACGATGTAACACACATACCTGTGACGTCTCTTGTATGTACAGACTCCAGCAAGTGTGCACATGAGAAGCAAGATAACTGATGAGGGGACTATGATGTAAAGCCCAGTGGTCTTCCAGTCAAAGGTCATCACTTCAGCCTCACCCTCGGAAAGGGCTAAAAGGATGTAGCATGTCAAACATTGGTCATTATAATGTATGTGAATAGCTTCAAGACAAATACAACACATATACTTGGATTCTGGACAGGAATCGCTGGTTTTGGAGGATCTGTAGAAGAATCTGTAAAAGAGAAAACTACATACATGATGACACACACAGACGACTCACAAGTCAGGCATGTGTTTTTGAATCACTCACGTTGTACATGTAAAGTAACAGATGATTCAATGGGTTTCCCCGAAATATTTGCACTGCATTTCAACATCTTTCCATGGTGTTCTTTTGTACTAACAAAGGTTATGGTGGAAGAGGTGGCTGATTTGAACTCTGAAAGTTTTTTGTTACTGTTTGAGACCTCCATGTTCTTATAGTTCCATGATATGGTTGGAGGATTCTTCAGGCAGGAATGGTCGATGGTACATGTGAACTTCTTTGAAACGCCCTCTATGACATCTGCACGGTCAGGCTCAATGGCTATTTTAGTATGGATACCTGAAATAAAAATGGATAATTATCAGTAAAAACAGAGTTTCTTGTTTGTCAAGCCCTAAGAGCAAAACATATACAGAGGAAAATCCTCCAGACTAAGATTTTTATTATTCATGAATGAAAGAGTTGAATATAAATGAAACTTTTACTTATCTTAAGTTTGACAAAAAATTAAAAGTTCTGTTTTGTCAACATTCTGAAACTGTAACACCCAGATAAAACAAAAGCATACATTTTGCACTTGGTGATTTTGTAGCTCTTGCTGTTTTCCCTTCATAATGTGTCACTATACACTCGATATCCGAGTGCTCAGCCTTCACGACACCCGTGCGTGTCAGAGTGATTTTCCATTGTCCATTTCCAATATACGGATGATCTGTTTGATCTGTTTTATCAGATCCTTCTATACCCTTCAGAATGATGTTTGGTTTGCTGTACGGACAGGTGTGGTAGGTTTCACATGTCACTGTTATGGTGTCACCGGTCATTGCGCCTCCATGAACATTGATGGTGGGCTTCTGTGGGCTTGCTACAATAAGCAGAAAAGTTACACTCATAAAACCTAGTTATATGAAATCTAGAATAATAAAACATATAAAAACTTGTGAACACAATAAAGACATTTGAACTATACCGTCCACAAGAATCGTGGATGTGACATCATAAAACTTGTATGTGCGCCATCCAATACTGTCTGGGTCAATCCATGCATATAATTTCTCTCCATGGTGGGATTGATCCAGATGTGTAATGAGAAGACTGCAGTCTCTATTTGAAGGTTTACCATATAAAGCAGTTTTTCCTTTGAACTTGTCAATTACATAAGATGGATATTCGTGATCATAAACTAAAGGGTAACCACTAGAGACCCACTGATACCACACAACTCTGTTTGGGTTGGTGGGTGGATACGATGTGTAGGAGAAGGAACATGGTATAACCAGACATGAACCTTTGAGACCATGAATTTCCTTTGGCACCCTCACTTCCCATGCCAAAGTCTCATATAGGAGAAATCCTGGGAGAAAAAGTTAAGAGAATAATTTTGTAGTTAAACCTGACATTTTTATATTTTGGTTTTATAGGTCATGCCAATTCCACAAACCCAATGTTTAATGTAACATAACTTTGTTGCTTCCTGTTTGCATATTACAGTCAGGTCTTAGGAATTCGCCCATTCTCAATAGATTTGTTCAAGTTCGAGTGACTGCAGTAAACATAAATACGGCTTCACGGCTACAAACATGCGCGCACACACACACACACACCTACACACGCACACACACACGCACACACACACACACACACACACACACACACACACACACACACACATACATGGATGCACACACTTCCTTAAATTGTAATGGAGATAATAAGCAGAATCTATTTTAAAATAAATGTTTACTTAGTAGCCAAAACTGTCAAAATGTATCTTTTCAAACTCAATTTATTTGTCATTTTATCTATAAGTAGCCAACATATTGCATGAATACATACATGTAAACATTTTCAATGAAAAAAAACATGTATAAATCAAAACGGAAACTGTACCTTGGAAAATAAGATGAAGTAACAGCTTTACTTTCATTCCTGGATTACAATGTTTGCTCATATGTGGAAACGGGACTTAAATCCTACAAATACACCAAATGTTATGTGCAGAACCGCAGTTCATAATGTCCTGACTTAAACCAGTTCATCAGTTTTTTATAAGTCTTCCCCATTTCACTGGGCACTGCCCCTTGAGTTATAGAAACTTAAAAGTGAAAATGGCAGTCGAACAGATAAAAAAGTTGTATTAATATATTTCCTTCAAACAAAACAATAAAAGAGGAAAACAACGATCAAAGATTCAATTTATAATAATTGAATATTAAAAGTAATAATATATTAAATATTATTTCACCCTTTCCTTTTCCGCAGCCTGGATAAAACAACAGGATTGGATGAGAACAGGAGATAACAAATAAACAAAACTGTGAATTGACTAATGCTTTATCTCTAAAGAGAGAATATATGTTTTTTAAATTCAATGTTGCTCTAATGTCTACATACTATGCTCCAAGTTAGAAATATATATTTCCTGTTTCTTTTGCGGTTTCTCACTCACAACACCAAGGTTTGTCATAATACATTATAGGCTACAAGTATACGAGCGTGGGCCGTTATTTGCTTAGAAAAGTGAAGGGGGAAAGAGATGACAAAAACAATACTTCAATTAATTGTTTCTATTATAACTTGTTGGGAATATTGATCATATATAATTGACGGTCCATTGCCTGCTCCGCTTATCTACTCCAGCTCTCACAGTATGTGGTTCCCACACTATCATTTTGGGAAGGTCACTTGGCTGTTATGGTGCATTACAGTTATAATCAGTTTATTCCTATGACTAAAATCTCACTTGTTTATTGGTTTACCCTTTCTTGACATTGGACACTGGATGCAAAGCAAGCGCTGGGAGTGCATATGATGCACGCATGTTTATAATGGACGTTTGTTCTGAAGTCGAGGCTCTCTGTCTTTTGCAAATTTAATGTACGAGTGTGAGCAATGGGAGACGGTTTGCAAGTGGCGCATCCTGCGTTTTACACGTTTTATTTTAGATGTTAATGGCCCCTAAACAATACGTACCTTCTTCCGCGAGCATCATTATTTCCACCAAAATGTGGTGGGTAATACCACGTGTCCCACCCACAAAATACGCCGATGATACAGGTGTATTTAGAAAGGGGGAAATATTGAACATTTTCACAAACATCTCACCCTCGAGGCCGCAAAGCTTTTTCATGAGTAATTCTGTAGAAAGTTAAAGAGCCCCATGTCAGTTTAAACTCAAGAGTGAATACAGCCAATAGGAATTCAGAATGTAGAACTACCCTTTTCAAAGGAAGCTTATTCAAGTGTGCTATAAGTATACTTCTTTTAAACTTAAAATAGAAAAGTATACCTTCAGTTTACTTCTTATGTACTTCTCAGAAATATACTTTAATGTACTCTGAAGTATAGTTGATGTTAGTGAGTGAGAAGTTTATGTATATTTGGCCTGTACTTAATCTTTTGACTTGGCATGTACTGTACTTGTGTCTATTCTTTTGGTAACAAACAGTAATGTGACAAAAGTTAACAACAACCATATGATTATAAGTTTATGCCGTGAACCTCCCATACTTTTAAGAATTAAGCCAAGTAGATGCGCAGTGCGCTGGAGGTGAGGGGGAGCGCCTGCAGGTTCACAACCTGGTCCTGGAAGGGATTGGTGGGAACCTTGGGACCACTACAACCCGACGGCCGTCATCTCTGCGTTGGCTCCTCCTTGGAGGCGGGAGCTCCAATGGGGTTTCCATCAGACAGGAGCATGCCGCGAACTGCATACTCCACGTCTAGTGAGCTCCACGTGCATCTCTGGGTCAGCCGCAAGCGTTCGGGGAGGGCGGGGCTACTACAACCTGACGCTTGTGGCAGCCCGGGGAAGCACGGCCGTCATCTCTGTGTTGCCTCCAAAGGGCGTCGCATCCGATGACCGGAGGAAGCTGTCAGATGTTTTGACAGAGCACGTCGTTGAGTCTTGCCCGCTATGGGACGGTACACCACCACCCACCAAGGACGAGCCAGGTAAGCGTGCCGGGGCATGGATAACCTGCGAGCCGAAGCTGGCGGAGTGACATCCACAGGAACCCCCGATCACACCCGCCGCTGGCTGACGCGTTGACGCGCCCAGGAAGCTGACAGGGTTGCGGGAACATTACGGGGAATGTAGCCACTGTGACCACCACACCTAACGACAAACCGTGCCACTGCATTCTGGAACCCCAACGTTCAGTACAGGTGTCGTACCCGTCAGACTCTAGGATGGGTCTGTCATACCCAAGAACACAGCTTCAACATCTCATCATCATCACGCACCGTTTCCGATGCGTGGTGTAGGAACAAGACGGTGGGACCGTCTCTTGTGTGTAGTGACTGGTTTTGTACTGGTCTCTAGATACGATCATCAAAAGAACATAGCAACCTGGCTCCAGAGTTCTGGTCTTTGGTTTTGAACTCTCACCGAGAGTGTGATAACCCTTTAGTTTCTCTGTAGGATATTAACTACTCCTTAGCTTCAAAACATTGGTGATAAGTCTCTGTCTCAACTCTATCTTAACATCTGAGGCTAACCAGAGAAACTTCTCTGACAAAAAGGAACTTATGTGATTTAAACTATCCTTTTCTGTAAATGAATCTAAATGTCTAGGTTGTGTGTTGGCACTCGTGCCATTTTAAATAGTCTGTAACTGTTAGATATGCAAATTTTGATTTAGGGTTCATTTGATGTATTCATACATTGTGTAGTGACTTGATCATTGAGAGAAAAGCCATAACACCCCATGACTTCCTTTTGTCCTGGTTTCTAGATACCATCATCAAAAGACCATAGCAAGCATGGCTCCATGGCTCTGGTTGTAGGTTTTGAACTCTTACGGAGAGTGTGATAACCATTCGGTTCCTCTGTAGTATATTAACGACACCTAAGCTTCAAAGCATTGGTGATAAGTCTGTGTCTCATCTCTAACTTAACATTTGATGTTTAACCAGAGAAACTTCTCTGACAAAAAGGAATTTATGTGATTTAAACAATCCTTTTCTGTAAATGTATCTTAACATCTAGGTTGTGTTTTGGCGCTCGTGCCATTTTATATAGTCTGTAACTGTTAGATGTACATGTTTTGATATAGGATTCATTCGATGTATTCATATGTTGGGAAGATTCACAGTTCAATGGCTTGCATGTTTCATATTTTACTACTCCTCTTTGAATTCCCTTTATAATGAGCTATGTTATTAAAACATAGCATGCATCATACTATGTCCATAACTAAGTTTAGGTATTAAATGCAATCTGACCATACTGTCAGAGCTATGCAAATGAGGCGCCATGAGAAACAAAGGAACTTTCTCTGGCCCACTTATCACTTCCATGGCATTCGCCAGCAGACAACCTGGGGGCAGGGCAGGTATGCATTTAAAACACCATCACCGATCCACTTCGGATGCTTTGAAATTAGGAATTGGAAGGGAAAAGTAAAGAAAGAGGACGCGGAGGACAATCCAACGGACACCCCGGCTTGGGGCTAATTCCTTGACTGAAATTGACATTTTCAACAACTAATTTCATGGATGTGATCTTGACAGATCTGGTGGAGAATCATATTTGGTGAGTTAAATTCATTCTTATTTTAACGTGCAGATAAAATCGGCACATGGGGAACGGTCAGACGAGGCGATGTGCGAATGGTCCGCGAGCCAGTGGCTGACGGATTAGCCACTGCCTTCTCATGCCTTCCCTGTGAGAAATTATTGGCGCTGAAGAGGGCCTGCTCTTTTAGATCTGTAGCTCGCTGTCAAGAAGCCCAGGGTAGTCCGCGCTCCGGAGGGGAAGTCCGCCGCCGACTGGGAAGGGTGCCCTGGCCGAAGGAGAATCCAAAGGGAGAAGTCCGCTGCTCTGCGTCGTAAGTCCAGAAGGAGTGAATCTCGAAGAGATAAACTCGACACCATACGCAGAGTAGGTTCCGAAGAACAAAGGATGAGTGAATGACTGCCTCCATCTTCCTTTTATACCCTTATGTACGGGGCGGAGACTGGCGAGGGCGGGCTATTCGCCAAAGCCCATTGGCATTTTAAATTTATCTGGGAGATGATAGGTTCTCAAGATCAAACCCCAGTCTGTCTCTCAACACAACGTCGAGAAACCGACTGAAGGGGAACTTGATAGAACAAAATTAATTGACATAATATTTTTCCAAATGTATTTCTAGTGCAAATGTATTAATAACCAAGCCCACACACACAGATATTTGCTTCATAAAAACTGTTGTTAAGTTTATATATGCCATTATTTATCCCAAAATACCTTTCGCTTTTTATGTTTTGCACGTGCAGTACATTGAACGTAACAAAATTAGCGCCGCACTGTATGTAACGCTCGTCAAACTATGGAAAGATTTTTGAAGAATCCTGCTACTGCAATGACGAGTTTGTGTCAGTCTGACGTGGTGAATGTTAACCAAAAATATAAAAAAAATGACAAACATTACATTACGTTTGGTTTTACATGTAGGCCTAATATGTTAAAGCAGGGAATCGAGAGACCTCCGTGTGTACTCTGCCAAGAGATTCTCTTCAACGAGTGCATAAAACCATCCAAGCTCATCACCTACAGCAGAAACATCCCAAGGAGGCAGGAAAATCAACTGACTATTTTAAACATGTGGAAATGTGTTTCGCCAAGCAGGTTAGTTTTTTTCGGCAGCAAAGATCGCTCCCTGAGACAAGTTTAAAGGCATCCTATTTGGCATCCTTAAACAAGCAATTGGGTCAACATTAGGACAACAAAAAACATAAGTGCAATATCTCACATAGCCTTCTACAGTGTACAGCTACGTTTTGTTTTTAAACTAAAGAGATCGTCAGCTCGGTAGAGGACGCTGCACTAGAGGTAGATTCTATGCCTTTGTCGGACAATACAGTGAATAGAGAAGCATAGGTGACGTGTGACATTGCTTCTTAAATTTTAGAGCAACTGCGACACGGTGAATATTTTGTGCCGCGGGTGGATGAAATTACCGATGTTGCAAATAATGCAAAACGTATGGTCTATATTCGCTTCCTCGTACGGGACAGATCCCACTGAGCAAAAATACCTTGAAACAACGTCATTTCAACATCTTTGTCGAACGTTGAAAAGGCGTCCCTGAGGAGCCAGAATGAAAGTTTTTCTGACGTCTTGGCAAATGCCACACAAGGCTTTCTTTGCTATTCCTGATGACTTCATCAATAAATCGTATGAATCCTTGCCAAACCGCATGGATGCAGTCCTTCAAGCTCATGGAAGTCATACAAGATATTAAATTTGGATCTCAGAGCACCACTACTTTTTTGTCTTGCCAAAATTTGACCTATCTGTCTTGATTAAATGATCAATATTCTTTCAGTGAAACTGATTTATTTCAGTGCATTAAAAGTCATTTGGGAGGGTTTTAGCTTTTCATATGAGCTATTTCTAACACCAATTGATTAATTAAAGGTCAGGTTAATAGCAGGTGTTTCTACGAAATAGATAAGAACTCTTTATTTTCATTTTCATTGTGTGTGTTCCCCCCTCCCTTTCTTGATGGTGTAAAAGTAGAAAGACAATAATTATAAATATGCAAAAGCAGCCTGTACCAGTTAGGAGAGTTAGGAGAGAACCGTAATACAAACCATGCTAGTTTTTGAGGACCGAAAAAGTGCAACTAAGACAGTATTTCCACCCAACCTAATTCTAGTTGTTAAAAGGTTAACTACACCTTAATACTAGATGTCATGCAATTAAACCTTATTGCTAACAGCTGGATGTTGAGTAATTATTGTTACGAGCTAGCATTATATAAAAAATAAACAAAATAAACAAAATCATTGGATAGCCTTTTCAGTCACCATATCTACCACAATGATGACTCTGGGCACATATTTAAGATTGTTTTTATTTTATACAATCAGAACTGAACAGTCACACACACTTTAACAAAAACATTTAAAGAACCACATTCATGGATGTCTACACTGAATCCTAAGAGAGATAAAAGGCATAGAGAGAAACATTCAGTTGAACATTTTCATATGTTCATTTTCTAACAAATTCATATTTAAAAGTTCTTAGCAACCACAGAACACAAACATTTTTCCTTTTCCTGACCTTTAAATATTTAAACCGCGTATACCAAGTACAGTATGCAGCAATTGGATGTTCACCCTCTTTTCTCCATTTTTTTCAGTATCCCTCTATTAAATTCTTCCACTTCACTGAAATAGAAAATGGAGAACACAATCACTGCTGGGTTAACGCTTCCAAACATTGGACATTGTGTAAAAATAGGCGTAATTTTCCGTCCTTCTTCCCCACAAAGAAAAATGCCAGCTCCGGCCGGGGAGGTAGATGGTCCGATGATCATCGCATCTAGGGACTCCTCAATGTCTCAAGGTCTTCATCTCCTCTCGTTCGGGAGAGCATGGGGACCGTTACCAGGCAGTAATTTCACAGCGGAGTCATAAAGACGGTGAGGTGTAAGGGAGCTGGTGCTTACTGAATACCTGTTTGAGATAGTGGTAATGTATAGGGACTCGGGACAGGTCTAAGGACTCAGGGGACTCGAGAGCAGGGTCAGGGTATTCTAGGGTGAGACAAGAAAGGTGGCATCCGGGACTCCAACTGTATACAGTGCCCGAGGCCAATCTAGCTGTGGATTATATTTGAGAAAGTAGGGATGTCCGAGAATAACTGGGAACTTTGAATATTGTATCAAGTGGAGCTGTAACTCTTCCTGGTGTCGCTGGATGGACAATTTGTGAGGACCGGAAAGAAGGGTTATTTTTCCAGAACCAGAGGCCCTGTCATCCACGACAGTAATGGAAAGGGGGGAGAGATGGTCCGAGGAGATATTGTGTCTTTCGGCTAGAGAGAGATCGACAAAGTTTCCAGCAGCCCCTGAATCCACTAAGGCCTTCAGTTGGAGTTGGCTGTTATCCCAGAAGAGTGTGACAGGAAGGTACAGTCCTGGATTGGAAGGAGGATTCCCCTGGGTTATTCCTGTAACAGTCCTCCCTTGTCTGTACGAGAGCGGGTGTTTCCAGAGAGTTCAGGGCAACCTGAGCAAAAATGTCCCAGAAGGAAACAGTATAGGAAACATCGCTCCCTCATACGGCGGTCTTGTTCAGATGAGGAAAGACGAGATCCACCCAAGTTAGGCCCATCATAGAGGTAACTACGATTCAGAACTTCCTGTTTGGCGAGCGCCACATCGTGGCGTTGAACGAAGTTCCATGTTGAGCGATTGTAGGTAAGAGATCATGAGTGGTGGGCGTCTCTGAATCCATGACGTCTGGCTCGGTGTTTCTGTTAGAAGCAGGGCTCGAACTCGGGTCTGCGATCTACGAGACTTCTTAAGAGATGAAGAGATGAACCCAGCAAAGAGAGACGCACTCAAGAGGACACAGCACCGCCTCCGCTCCGTCAATAAAACCGCCCGCGTTTTCCCGTTTACGGCATGTGAAAATGAAAATGAGCTGGACAAGCGTGTCACGTACCTTCTGAAATGTTATAATTATTAATTTAATTTATATAATTTTACGTATTTTATTGCCAATTAAAGTACTAATATTTAAAACCATGACATGTTAATGTCAAAAAGTAAATTGCAGGTTTAATACTGTTCCCAAAAATTATAAAAGTGTTTCTTCAACCACAAACTGGTTTCCTGTTAGTAAACGGCGTCCTCAGTTCTCTGTAGATGACACGTGTCGTTAGAAATGTGTTGAACTTTAAATGCAGAATACACGCAAGAGACCCAGTTCTCAAGTGTGGGAACACTTCAGTCTCGACAATCGTAATAAAGTGTCATGTTGATAACGCAAACTTTGTCTTATTCCATTAATACATCCTCAATGCATCGTCACGTATGCTCCAAACATTCAGATGCTCTGGGGCAATGATAGTCGAACAACAGAGCACCAGTCTGCACCATCTGGGATAGGGGTAAAATAAATGTTATAATAAATAAATGTCCTTTGGGACAGTAAAAACAATCTATTTCCTTCAACAAATGAGCAATAAAGTAATTAAAATAAAAAAGTCACCCGTTTTGAGATTAGATTTTCATATTCTATTCATTTTTATGTGTTGCAATAGATTACACTATTTAGTTTTAGTATACACTCGTTTGGTGGGTTAATCTATTGTATTTAAGGTTTACAGGCTGTGTTGGATGTAAGGTCAACACCAACCAAACACTTTAATATTTTGTCCACTTTCACTTTCACTTTATTTTTATTATTAAATTATAAATGATTATATATTCTTATTAAATTATTGTTGTTTATATATATATACATTACAGTATATATACTTCATATATACTGTATATTGAAGAGTTTGGTTCCAAACGTTTTTTTTAACATGTTTTCTGTTTTTTATGTTTTTTTATGTTTTTATGTTAGACACCAAGCGTAGTTTAATTGCTATTAAGTGGAAGGCATCATAATAAACAATTTTTTTAAAGAAAATAAAAAACATACATTTGAAAAATATAATTTTGGAAGTCTTTATATATATTTAATTATTATTCATGTTACTTATATTAAGAACTGTATGTGCTTATTTTTCTTCGTTACTTTGAGTTGTGAGGCAATATATTATTAAATGATATGTTAAATATACAAATAAAATGTATAATAAAATTTAAATGAACAAAACATCTGAGTGACAGTTGGTTGTAGGAATTCTTATTGACCACCAGCAGGCGAAGTAGAGCACCGTGTCAAAAGTTTCGAAGCACCGATGCAGTTTGTTGAAAAAGCCTCACGGATTCAGAAGCTTCATTCGGCACATCCTACTAACTAACTCTAAACAAAACTAAAATTAACTTTTGACAGTTACCACAAAGTAGACTAGACTAGACTAGACTACACTAGACTACAAAGCACAAGAATTCATCATACAAATGACAATGAACCAGCACAGTACAGAAAACACAGGGGCATTATAAAGTGATCAAATCAAGAGGTCAACAGGTGCAGGGCATGAAATCTTTCAGAATCCTACAAGGGGTGTGTAGCAGGGGGGCGTGGTTTAATGACGTCTGCACCAGGGAGGAGAGACACGGGAAAGAGAGAGAGAGAGAGACGGACTGGGAGACCTGAAGCTGATCGAAACCCCGTATTGAAACCAGAAGTGATCCTTACGGACTGTATGCTGAAGAAGCTGAACAGAACTGTTGTTTGAGCATCAGTCAGAACTCGGGTTGATTCAGGCAGGAAAGGTCTCTAACTTTCACTCTTAAAATAAAGCAAAGAGCCCAAATTCACACGAGAAAGCGCTTTGTTCTCGTGAAAGGCTTTAGTGTCGTGCAGGTGATCATGAGAGGGCTTGTGGAAAAGTCTTGACTTGACAATGTGCCACAAAGGCTGAGTTCACCGATTGACATATACAAAGCAGGTTCATGTACTCAAGGAATTATCACGATTGTTTATTTGACGCCGAAATGAGCTTTCTCCGCAGGGTGGCCGGGCGATCCCTTAGAGATAGGGTGAGAAGCTCGGTCACTCGGAGGAGCTCAGAGTAGATCCGCTGCTCCTCCACATCGAGAGGGGCCAGGTGAGGTGGCTCGGGCATGTTTTCCCGGATGCCCCCTGGACGCCTTCCCGGGAAGGTGTTCCGGGCATGTCCCACCGGGAGAAGACCCCGGGGAAGACCTAGGACACGCTGGAGGGACTATGTCTCCCGGCTGGCCTGGGAACGCCTCGGTGTCCCCCCGGAAGAGCTGGAGGAAGTGTCTAGGGAGAGGAAGTCTGGCATCCCTGCTTAGACTGCTGCCCCCGCGACCCGGCCCCGGATAAGCGGAAGAAGATGGATGGATGGATGGATGGATGGTTTATTTGATCAGGGTAAGTGTTTATTTATACATTAGATGATAAATATCACAATGTGGTGATGGCTTTATATATATATGGTAACAAAAAAAATTCAACAGTATAAATATGAAGTAAAAGAGCGTGTGTGCATGTATGCGTATTATATACATTGCTCTGCATAAATGAGAACACTCTCTTTGAAAAGTAAAATTTTAAACATCTCAATGAACGCAAAAAAACATTTCCAAAATGTTGACAAGACTGAGTTTAATACAACATCTGTTTAACTTATAACATGAAAGTAAGGTTAATAATAACTTCGAATACACATTTTTCAGTTTTACTCAAATTAGGGCGATGCAAAAATGAGTACACCCCACAACAAAACTACTAAATCTAGTCCTTTGTATGACCTCCATGATTTTAATGACCGCACAAAGTCTTCTAGGCATGGAATGAACAAATTGGCTACATTTTGCCAGATCTATCTTTTTCCATTCTTCAAGAATGACCTCTTTTAGAGATTGAATGCTGGATTGAGAGTGATGCTCAGCTTGTCTCTTCAGAATTCCCCATAGGTGTTCAATTGGGTTCAGATCAGGAGACATACTTGGCCACTGAATCACTTTCCACCTGTTCTTCTTCAGAATTCCAACAGTGGCCTTAGATTTGTGTTTAGGATCATTGTCATGTTGGAAAAGTGCACGACGGCAAGGAAGTGAAGGTAGCATCTTCTCTTTCAGTATAGAGCAGTTTATTTGTACTGCCATCAATGAAATGCAGCTCCCCGACACCAGCAGCACTCATATGCCCCACATAAGGACACTGCCACCACCTGTAGGCACCATGCATTTTCCTTGTATTCCTCACCTTTGTGACGCCTTACAGTTTTGAAGCCATCAGTTCCAAAAACCATCCTCTTGGTCTCATAACTCCAGAGCATGGAGTCCCAGTAGTCATCATTTTGTCAGCATGGGCCCTGGCAAACACTAGGCGGGCTTTTTTGTGCATGGGCTTTAGGAGAGGCTTCTTTCATGGACGGTACCCATTCATGCCATTCCTCTGCAGTGTATGCCGTAATTGTCACAGGCAATAGTCGCCCCAGTTTGGCTTTCTACTTTTTCTAGATAACTGCAGTGAAATTGCATGTCAATTTTCTTCAACCCTTCTCATCAGAAGACGCTCCTGTCGAGGTTTTAACTTCCCGTGGACAACCTGGACGTCTCTGTGAGATGGTTGCATTTTAAACGTTTGTACCACTTTTGCTACAGTATTCTGACTGATAAGTAAAGCTTTGCTGGTCTTCTTGTGGCCTTCACTTTTCTTGTGTAAAGAAATTATTTTCTTTCTCAGGTCTTGTGACATTTCTCTTCCATGTGGTTACATTGCTGACAGCATGAAATGGGAAGGGGTTTTGTTTAATTAACACCCTTTTATAGTCAACTGTCACCTGTGTGATGAATATTTAGACTGACATGTGGTTGAATTCTTGTTAAATTAGACTTTTGTAGTCTAAAATTTAGCTTTGCTCCAGAGACTTTCAGTGGGGTGTACTCATTTTTGCATCATCCTAATTTGAGTTAAACTGAAAATGTTATTCTCCAAGTTATATTATTAACCTTACTTTCATGTTATGAGTTAAACGGATGTTATATATAAATATCCTCCTCCTACACAGTTTGTCCCCTCTGGAGGAACCAAAGTTGTTCTGCAATTGCATGCCTCTCAAGTATTATATAATAAAAACAATATAAAAAAGAAAGTCATAATGTTTATTTTTCTTAAAAACTACACATGTAATATTGACCCCATAACAATGGGTACACACACACCACACACACACACACACACAGGAATGCAGCACAAAAGGCTAGCAGAATCCGTTGCCCTCCTTTGTTTAAAACATACTAATTTTATTGCTTTCTAAATTATTTCTGGTGATTTCTTATCTCTTTTTTATGTCCTGAAAGCATTTAGATGAGATGTGTACAGTGACAGTCATACAGCAGGTCACCAGATCTGTTGATGCGGTTTAACAGGTTATAAAAATCTGTTGCCCTCCTTTGTTTTATCATAAAGCTACTCTGATCCCTTCTCTGACTCCCTTGTAGTTATTTGCAGATACACTAGTTTTTCTTATGGAACAAGTAACTGTGTAACAATGTTTATGAAGCAAGGTACAGTCTTTTCACAAGGTCATAAGAGTGTGTCTTACACTGCAGGAAAATGCTTCACAAAACCATTTCAGGTCACTTTCCTACAACATGCATGTATACGTATTTTTTATCACCATTGTAGTACAACCTGCTCACAATCATAAGATAAAGGGAGACAACACAAACAGTTAAGCTGCCAACAAAGACATTTATTTAAAATCATTTTTTTCTATCACAAAATCATTTCCTAAAAATGTTTGTGTGTCAGCCAGAGAAACCACAGCCCATGCTCAACACCTGTAAGTTGCTTTGGATAAAAGCATCTGCTTAATGACTAAATGTAAATGTAACGGCATATATCTACAAAAGCACATGTAAAACAAGCCCTCACTGTGGCAACTTTGATAATGTTATACTGTTAATAAAAAAATAGTTGTATTTAATATTTTTAATGTGCCACAAATAAAATGAAACTTAAAAATGCTGATGAAATTAAATATACAGTAGATATAGAAAAGAGTCACACCCTTCAAAACAGTTTTTGTGTTATATACTAAAATAGATTTTTGTTTTTTAACTTGTCCTGTATTAAGCACATTTAAGAAATATCATGCGTTTTCATCAGATGTTGCCATACGTGTTGAGGTCTTCAATATTGGTGTAATAATCTTCATAATCTTCAATCTGTAAGGAATGTTTTAAGAGAAAACAGAGACACAGAGGTCAACGCATATCAGACACCATTTGAAGTTTGAGTTTGAACCCACAGTGTGAAGTAATGGTGATCAGATATATACTTACAGAGCAGGATTTTCGTTGACTGAGATGTGAAATGCACAGGAGAGAAATAAAAAGGAAGTTAATAAATAATTTGAAAGATTAATTTTACAGTACAGTTAAATCAGTATTTAGTGAGTTCAATTATCTTATTCAATGTCTGACAGATGGCACAAAAATTTACTAAAGGAAACTAGCATTGTTTTGTACATTCATTTAACTCTTACTTCCACTTTGACATGTACTTTTATCTTTATACTAAACATTACAAAAACAAATGACATTTTGAATGCTCAATACCTCTTTGGTGATGGCATATGAGGTTTAGAAAAAGTATTTTTGGCTGATTCTGAATACACATCTTTTGACCTGTGAACAGATGGTTTTATCAGATAAACGCTTAGATACCACAACCAGAAAAGTACAATGTTGTGAGTTTTAATGAACAGACTTTGATTAATACTTTATTTGTATCCTGATGCATTGACTATAGATTATATCAGACGACCGAGGAATACCATGAACCGTATAGTTTCAAAATATTAACAATTAAAACAGAAATAATCACATAGTGCAAATGTGGTGCAGTTTACGTAATTTTTAACAGTAACCGTATTTGCAGTTTCTACCCAGACATAAAGATCTGGTCCATTACTGTTGATTTAGAGCATGAAGTTTAAAGGCTGAAACGCAGATTCAAGCCATGTTCTACAAGTCTAAATGTAGCCATCTTGATGCACACACAGCATCATACGTTATAATTCACACATGCTAAAAACAAAGCAGAAGTGATGCTGTCTGAATCACAAATAAGATATATTTAAGTCATTAGCAAACTTCATATGTTTATTCCTGGAGCTTATCAAGGTGCTATAAAAGTTCATAATTTTACTTATTTTATGTCAAATGCAAGGAGGGGGTGAAAATAGGGGAAAATGACAAAATACTGATCAAATTAAAACCGTAATGTTGATACAATAGTAAGTTGATATCATTAAAAAGAGATTTGATAGTGCTGGATATCATCCAAAACAACACCAAATAGACACATAGAGTATGGTACTGTGAGTAATATACTCAATTGTAAGCAGTAATTTAGACATCATTAGGTAAGAAATATACATGGGTGGTTGCTATTAAAATCAGCATTTCCATTTCTGCTGACTTTTGATGCTGTCACATAGAGCTTCTAAAGTGACAAATGTTGCTTGCACAAAAAATGTGTGATGTTGTGGACATGAAGCTGTATTAAGACACACATCTTGAATATCATTCTTAAATACAATAAAAACACCAGATCTAGAAAACTAAAAAGATTTAGAAATTCACATTCACAAGTATCAAAATAACACATAAAACACTTGTATCTGTCTGAAGTGGTCTAGTTTGAAAGTAGAAAATACATGATAAAAATAGGTCATGCATACCTCTGTTCTTGCATATCATCAGGTGGCCGCCTACAGAAATAATATTGACAAGTTAAAAATACTGATAGCAAAAACTTAGTTTCCCTTTTTTTTCACATATCCCTATCTCTGGAGAAGAATAAACACGATGTAACACACATACCTGTGACATCTCTTGTATGTACAGACTCCAGCAAGTGTGCACATGAGAAGCAAGATAACTGATGAGGGGACTATGATGTAAAGCCAGTGGTCTTCCAGTCAAAGGTCATCACTTCAGCCTCACCCTGGGAAAGGGCTAAAAGGATGTAGCATGTCAAACATTGGTCATTATAATTTATGTGAATAGCTACAAGACAAATACAACACTTATACTTGGATTCTGGACAGGAATCGCTGGTTTGGAGGATCTGTAGAAGAATCTGTAAAAGAGAAAACTACATACATGATGACACACACAGACGACTCACAAGTCAGGCATGTGTTTTTGAATCACTCACGTTGTACATGTAAAGTAATAGATGATTCAATGTTTTTTCCCCCGAAATGTTTGCACTGCATTTCAACATCTTGTCATGGTGTTCTTTGGTACTAACAAAGGTTATGGTGGAAGAGGTGGCTGATTTGAACTCTGAAAGTTTTTTGTTATTGTTTGAGACCTCCATGTTCTTATAGTTCCATGATATGGTTGGAGGATTCTTCAGGCAGGAATGGTCGATGGTACATGTGAACTTCTTTGAAACGCCCTCTATGACATCTGCACGGTCAGGCTCAATGGCAATTTTTGTATAGATACCTGAAATAAAAATGGATAAATATCAGTAAAAACAGAGATTCTTGTTTCTCATTCCGTAAGAGCAAAACATATACATAGGAAAAACCTCCATACTAAGATTTTCATTATACCTGCATGAAAGAGCTGAATATGATAAACCAATAAGCCCCAAGAAGCCGTGGGTTACAGTGCATTTTATTACAGCTAAGGGGCCTTGTTAGGCACGAGGCGAAGCAGAGGATTATAATAACCGTGGATTATAACACGGTTAATCCATATGCTTAGTAAAGTTTCATGAAGTAAAACACAGCAAATATTATGTAATTATTTTAATAGAAATATATTCTTCCACCAAACAAAGTAGTTCCTCAGAAACAGGTGTGGCTACAAAACTGCGGTTGCCAAGCAACACAGACGCAGCAAAGCACGAACAGACCACATAGTCTATTTATGAGTATTCACCTCATTTCTAGACTTTCGATGTCTTCAATATCGCTTTTATTAATTAATATTAATAAAGTCGTCTTTGTTGTTGGTCTTATTTGTCTGTCATGTCAATATCTTCCCACCACTTATCCAAGCTTAGCCCACCAAATAAATCAAAATTCACAACAAAATCGGACATTTTGACAATTATTTGGCTGTACGTAGCAAGAGTGGCGCAGTGATGTAGGTAATGCGGTCAGCCGTTATATATATCGGGGTATTTTATAACGGCTTAGATCTCCGCTCAACCAATCAGAATCAAGGACCAGAACTGACCGTGTTATAAATTAAAATTTTACTCATCTTAAGTTTGAAAAAATATTTAAAGTTCTGTGTTGTCAACATTCTGAATCTGTAAAACCCAGAAAAAAACAAAAGCAAACATAGATGCAATTCATAACGTTTATACTTACATTTTGCACTTTTTGATTTTGTAGCTCTTGCTGTTTTGCCTCCATAATGTGTCACTATACATTTGATATCTGAGTGCTCAGCTTTCATGACACCCGTGCGTGTCAGAGTGATTTTCCATTGACCTATTCCAAAAATGTCCTGTATTTTATCAGATCCTTCTATAACCTTCAGAGTGATGTTTGGTTTGCTGTACGGACAGGTGTGGTAGGTTTCACATGACACTGTTATGGTGTCACCGGTCATTGCGCCTCCACGAACATTGATGGTGGGCTTCTGTGGGCTTGCTACAATAAGCAGAAAAGTTACACTTATAAAACCTTGTTTTATGAAATCAAGAATAATAAAACATATAAAAACTTGTGAACACAATAAAGACATTTGAACTATACCGTCCACAAGAATCGTGGATGTGACATCATAAAACTTGTATGTGCGCCATCCAACACTGTCTGGGTCAATCCATGGATATAATTTCTCTCCATGGTGGGACTGATCTCGGTTTGTAATGACAAGACTGCAGTCTCTATTTGAAGAGTTGCCATATAAAGCAGTTTTTCCTTTGAACTTGTCAATTACATAAGATGGATATTCGTGATCATAAACTATAGGGTAGCCTTTAGAGACCCACTGATACCACACAACTCTGTTTGGGTTGATGGGTGGATACGATAGGAGAAAGAACATGGTATAACCAGACATGAACCTTTGAGACCATGAATTTCCTTTGGCATCCTCACTTCCCATGCCAAAGTCTCATATAGGAGAAATCCTGTGAGAAAAAGTTATGAAAATAATTTTGTTGTTAGACCTGACATTTTAATTTTTTGGTTTTATAGGTCATGCCAATTAAATAAACCCAATGTTTAATGTAACACAATTTTCTCCCTTCCTGTTTGCATAGTACAGTCAGTTCTTAGGAGTTCGCCCCTTCTCAATAGATTTGTTCAAGTTCAAGTGACTGCAGTAAACATATATACGCCTCACGGCTACAAACATGCACACACACACACACACACACACACACACACATGGATGCACACACTTCCTTAAACTGTAATGGAGATAATAAGCAGAATCTATTTTAACATTAATGTTTACTTAGTAGTCCAACCTGTCAAAATGTATCTTTTCAAACTCAATTTATTTGTCATTTGATCTATTAGTAGCCAACATATTGCATGAATACATACATGTAAACATTTTCAAAGAAAGAAAACATGTATAAATCAAAAGGGATACTGTACCTTGGAAAATCAGATGAAGTAACAGCTTTACTTTCATTCCTGGATTACAATGTTTGCTCATATGTGGAAACGGGACTTAGAAACTACAAATACACCAAATGTGTGCAGAACCGCAGCACATAATGTCCTGACTTAAACCAGTTCATCTGTTTTTCATAAGTCTTCCCCTTTTCACTGGGAGCAGCCCCTTGAATAATATAAACTTAGAAGTGAAGATGACCAAGTTGATCAGATTAATAATACAATTTATTATAATTTACATAAAATGTAATATAATAAAATTAAATAAAAAGCATTATTTCACCCTTACCTTTTCCGCACCCTGGATAAAACAATAGGTTTGGATGAGAACAGGAGATAACAAATAAACTTGTGGTTTCTCACTCATATAATACATAACACATGAGTAATGAACCTTGTGGACCTGTTTTTGTGCTAGGGGGTGTGGTTATTGGCTTTAGGCCAGTCCCCATGAGCCTTTCTATTGGCGCGTCTCCGTCTGTGAATCAAAAGAGGGAGATTGAATTCAACGGAGGAAGAGGATATTTAAGAGACCTGATGCGCTCAGGGGCAGATCTCAATGTGGACGCTGTGTGTTGGTCGAGGCCAATTGGGTCTGTCTGGCAACAAAGCTTTTCTGTGGCTCAGTGGTTAGAGCGTGGGACTTGCAATGCAAAGGGCGTGGGTTTGATCCCAGGGGATTGCACATAGTTAGCAGCAAATGTATAGTACTATGCAATGTAAGTCGCTTTGGATAAAAGTCTGCCAAATGCATAAATGTAAATGTAAATGTAAATGTATATGTAAATGAAGATACAGTAGCTAAACAGTTGGGCTTGTTCGAGTTTAGACAGATAATTGGACGATGTTATGAGCGCTGGCAACTTAGTCGTGTGGTTGCGAGCATACCAGGCTCTCGGACAGCTCACACGCTGATGAACCCATAGACACGTTATGACGCGCTGAGCAAGTTCAATGAAACATATATGGATTCACCTGGACTGTGACTGAACGCTGGTATGAGTTTTTGTGGACTTTAATCCTGTATACCAGTGACTTGCTGATATTATATACAATACT